>NC_056725.1:270706095-270783595 GCF_019279795.1 Protopterus annectens | reverse complement strand
TGCCTTGATGTGTACATGTGTGCAGTCTATGACACCCAATACTTTAGGGTAGTGTATTACACTGTAGAAGTGTTGCATATTGCTGGTCCTCACCTCATGGGAGAGGGGAAAAGATATATGCTCATTGGCATGTGGAAGCATACCATCCAGGAACTGGTAGAGTATCCTAGATGCAGATGCCTGTGACACCCCCATCATGCCCCCAGTTGGTCTTTGAAAAGTACTTGTAGCTATTATCGTAAGGGCTACATTAGTATCCTAAGGGCTACACATACCTTTGTTTCCACTGGGATGGGTTCCCCTCTGTTAGTTCTGGCTCTGAGTTGAGGGTGGCAGTGCTCAGTGAGTTCTTGTAATATGTCCCTGTCCACCCTGTAGCGCTCTACAATCTCCAGCTCATGTAGCTCCTGGAAGGTTAACCTGGGCCTGAACACTCTTCTCCTACTCAGCCTAGGCCTATTGTCAGCAGCATTGACTTCAGCATCTAGCACATACAGATGTAGCATAGCTGCAGGAGCCCATAGCATTATACCAGTTAAAATTACCAAGTTTCTACTCTGGTGTCCAGAGTACTGAGGGAAAATCAGAATATAGGGTGTATGCATACAGTTCTGCTGTAGGTCCACCATGTGGGATTGGCTAATTATGATGCAGTTCACTGGCCCAGGATATAATTGATATATTTTGAAGGCTCTTCTTTAGTGTGTGTGCTCACAGCACAGCTTATGCAACAGTCAGAAATATTTATTTAAGATATCCGGTTTTAATTGATTGCTGCCGACGTCATCACTGTTATGTGGGTAGTCTGCTTGCATGAACATGCTAAGCTATGTGGTGCACTGAACAAACATGAGTGCTGGAAACAAAAAAAATCCTAAAAATAATAAGACACACCCCCTGATGTAATTCATATCCAGTGGGAATATCAACATCATATAGCAGCCTACGCGAAGTGGATATGCGGACACGGTTGCCCTTTTAGCAATTCAAGAAATCCAGCTCATTTGCATATATATCCATACTGAAAGCCTAGAAACTCCACAACTCATAAGCACATGAGGTGAGTAACAGCATGTGTGCACCATTGTATGGACCCAGCTCAAGGTCCTACAGTACATTTGTGAAAACCATATTAGAAATATTTTTTATTTGTTTTTTATTTCTGTTAAGCATGTTTGTGCACTGCTGCACATGGCACAAGCATACCAAAATTATTTAAAAAAAATTATTATTAATTTGATATATTCTCTTCCTTTTTCAAACATCTACAATGTACCTTTTGTACCTAACATTTTCAGGGGAGTTATGTCCATATTTGTGGACTTTTACATCCCCTTTTGTCCGTGTAGACTCCTATATGTAGAAAAAGTCTGAGTACACTACAGACACTGACACTAAGTCTACATGGATGCCTTTCTGATTGTTGGATTGCTCCACCTTGCTCATTTGTATAAGGTTCACCTGCTTATGATGAAACTTGCATTCCACAGAAGTGTCCTTGATTGATCATGCTTCTGTGCTGCTAAGTGACACTTACTGAATCTAAAATTGTATGTGCTTCTATACGCATTGTGGTGCAATGCTTGCTCCAAAAAAAATTGCTTAGGATTTACTGAATTCCCTCCTTTGTCTTTTAACCAAAACATCACATAATTAAACAACTTTTAGTATACTTATGACATGGCATTCTGTATAACACTAAAACTTATGTGTGGAAAGCAGTATTTGCTTTTCTTGTGTGTGACGACTGGGGAGAGATGGGCGAAGGCTGCCAGCCTAGTCAAATAGAATTCGATACATAATTTTGTCAACTGTATAAATAAATGTAAAATACAGGCTTGTGTTTTAAAAAATGTAAGAAAACACTGTAAAATGTGAACTTCAAGATTGTTGCAACATTGCCATCTGCTATAAGGAAAACCAATGACAATGAAGCTGGAAAATGTTCTACCAGCGAAAGCGCTTACAATAAATTCATTTATAACCATTTGTGGTTGTTTGTTGGAGTGGACTGAGAGCCTTTAGCCTGTGGCTTTTTGTGTTTATAAGTAATGTTTAAATACTATTTCTCACAAGAGACTTGAAGCATTTTGATCTGGATATCCAACTTATCAGCACTCTACCTTGTGTTCCCATGTAAGTTTTAGCACTGTGAATTCTTGTAGAAATAGTTAAAGCTAGTAAAGATTAATTAGGTATTTTTCTTTGAAATCAGACCTGTCCTACTGTATTATTTTAAGTTTCTGTGTGATCTCTGAACTCTTAGATATCTCTGTGGTAGAGTAGTTTTGTCTTGTGTTTTAATGATTTATTATTAAATATTTTTAAATCCTTCTGCCTGTGGCTGATTTGTGTAGAGATAAGCTCTAAAGTACATTGCATATTTATAGAGGTTATTGTAATAGGCCACTCTAAAGTAAGCCTTGACTGTTAGTCATACTACCATTGGCTATTAATATTGCACAGCAATAATTGGACACTCTTTTAAGGGCCTTTTAGTAGCTGATATTATTAACTGGGTGGTGGCAGTAATTACTACCTTATAGTCTGGGTAAAGGGGTACAGTTGGAGAATCCATGTCAACCTTTCCCAGGAGTGTAAGTGAAGTTGTATAAATACTTATCTCAAAGTGTGTGTGTGTTGTGTCAGCTACTTGGCAGGGACACGTAGCATTGGTTGAACAGAGAGGCTACTGGAGGTTTTAGCTTGCCCAGTTAGGCTGAGACCTGGACCCTATAGCTGTGCCAGTGGGAAGTCTTATTGGGGACCTGGTGAGCAAGGGAGCAACCAGCCCCAGACTGACTGTGACCTCTGTGTGCACTTAAAGGAAATTGTATTTTACTGTGTGTATTAGTAATCCTTCCATAATCTAGGAGACGACCTCTCTGGTGTTAATGGTGAGGATTGAGGCTCCTTGATTGCTGGGCCAGGGCACGGTCGTCACAATGTGGTTCATGAGACTGAGGTAAAATTAAAAAATGGGTTCAATAAACAGTGTTGTATGATGCAGAAGTAAATTTTCTTTTTTTTTTTGTTTCTTTTAGTCTCTTTAAATATGTTCACTAGAAAGAAAGAGAGAGAAAGAGACAGAGAGTTTCCATATCTGCTGCCATTATGAAAATAAGTTTTGCTGTGCAATTGGTGAAGTGATGTGTATAGGCTTGAACATTAGTAAAATTTAGTTATCAGATCTCATCATCTTGGAGAAAGGCTGACTTATTTTTTTGAATTCTAAATGATTGCTGCTTTTTTTGTTTGGAGCAAGCGTACGTGGTCAAAAATAAAATAAGGGGATGAGGGGTGATGTTCCCTTCTTTGCTTAATTTTCCCAGTAGCACTGCATAAAACTTACTTATGCAACAGTACCTTTGTTTATGTGAAAACTCCACTCAAGTGAGTACTTTCCTTCCAGCAATACTGGGTTTTTTGGAATTATAATGGAGCTTATACAACCACATCATAAGTTTGAATGAAGTCTCCTTCTCCAACAAATTCTGGCACATACATGGAATAGCAGCCAGCTGCTGAAATCTATTCAGCATTTGCAGCAGTGCACGATGTCCAGTGGTTTATTTAAAACTGTAACTATGTTCAAAGTTGACCCCACCATAATATATCTCTGCCCCACTCCAGCTAGCCCTACACATTCTACTGTGTTCTGTACTTCAACTCTGCTGTTGTGTCACCAGCCATGCATGTATTGCACTTAGGCCTCAACAAGTTTGAAATTAACTATGAAGTGATAGTGAAATGACAGCAGAGCTAGAAAAGGCGCTGAGGGAGTGGGCCACAACTGGACAGGATAATCAGGTGCAAAATGACAGGACAGTGGCCAAAGCAAACATATTTCTAGGGTGTGTCCTTAGTTGGCTCAACTCCATATGCAATCAGGCAGTGTTTCAGTTATATCAGGTTCTGATGACCATAGAAGGGAAGATATACTTAACTTCTAGAAATATTTTACGGAAAACCTAATAGAAAACTATGTAGGATGGAGGATACAGGATGTTACCAAAGGTTGCTTTTTAGGGAATCTAGAGAGAAGAGGGAAAATGAAAAGTAATATTTATTTTAGAATTTAGTTAACTATAGCCATACTGAATAACTTACATAGTATTAAAGTCAAATGAATGACAACAGTGGTAAACAGACACAGATACTGACTGAGAGGAAGTAATAACTTCTGCTGTTTTGCTTGGATAGGCTATAAAGTCCTTACACATTGTATGAGACCTCAGTAGAAGAGCAGTGCATAAGCTGTGGTGATTTTGGGCTCTCTATTGAAATGTTGGCACTGAAAATGCAGAGTGCAGAACAGCTGAAAAAGACAGAAAACCATGAGAAGAGTGAATCTCAGAAATTGTTCTTTTCTGTAAAACTTCTTTTTTTTGCAGAGGGGCAAGCCCCCTACCCCACTGAACTTATATATACCAACTCTGAGATCACCAAACCCTGGAGAAAAGAGAATATTTTGAGAAAAGTCAAATCTTTTGGCCATTCAGTCTCCGCCTTTCAGGATTTTGCTCTAGCAGGTCCTGACATTTCAAATGGTTACCTCCATTTTGTCATAGGCAATCATTTATTTCAAGTCAGTAGAATAGTAGAATATTTTGTAAACCTTTATTACTTTATTACAAGTCAGGAAAAAGGAGAAGCGTATATGTGAGCTTTCCCTATGAACAGCAACAACTAAAGTATCAAGGAGAACAGCAATGTCACTTCAAAGTATAAATGACAAAGACATTGAATAAAGCAAAAATAAAAAAACTGGAGAAAGTCATTTCCTTTCTTGTTCATGAAATTCATGGGGGAATAATTTCTAGCTTTAAATCTTTCAGTCATATCACATTATAAAGGTAAGTATATACAAATATTAAAATAAATGAATAAAAATTGAAGAGATAGTCCATTTTATAAGTGCAACAGTGCTCTCAACAGTGGGTGTCACAGGGTATTAGCAGAACTTCCAGGTTTGGATACAATGTCCATCCTGTCAGGCATTATTGTTTGCTTGTATTCTTCACATAGTCATGGAAAAAAAACACAATGGAAATCATTTCTGAAACTTTATCTGTACAAGCATTAGTTGTCAATATAAAATCTAGTTATATGACTTTTCAAACAGTTTTACAGAGGTGAAAGCAGATATGGATGTGGGAGCTAACTGTATGCACATCTTACTTGGCGCTGATTGTGGCCATTTGTACTCTTCCCACAATTAACTTACAAAACATTTTTTAAGCTGAATGATAGCTAAACAAAAGAACAAACCATGTAAGTGTAAGAACCCTTTATCTCATCTAGGTGGTATAAGAAGTGGTTTCCAATAGGTTTCTGTACTGGGCAGTCTCCTCTATTGGACTTTGCTCTCTGAGATCAAAGAGCACGGTAGCTGTGGATAACAAGATACACAGATAATTTTAAAGTTAACAAAATAATTGCATTCTAAAATGTGCAAATTTACTATAAGAATGATAAGATAAAATTTATATTTTCTAAAAGATATAGCATTTTCATGTTAAAAAATTGTAATTTTGACTACAAAATAGGTGGGCAGCTGATATAAACTTTTCAGCATAATAAATGATATAGCGACTTTGATGGATGACAACCATAACAATGGCTGAATGCGTTACCACTATAGTTAATAATGCTTCTGGCCATATGATGCTTGAAAGTATCCACACCTCATAATATATTGCTCTTCTGTACACCATATTGGTTTGGTCATTTACTATCCAGTACAATACTGCAATGAGAGGCTTTCCCAGAGAACAAGAAATGCAACTCAAGAAAATACCAATATTCATGTCAATGAGAATATAAATATAGTTTTAATACATGAACTTTGGATTGTTTATTGACTGAATGTCAGACTTAGTTCCTTTTAAAATCTATTGCTAGGGCATACATCTACAAAAATAAACCATATGCAAAGTAACATAATGCAAATATAAGTTTTAAGGGAAAAGGGGTGAGACATTGAACATTTTATGTCAAGACTATGGTATAATCTCCCTACTGAAAACAAAGTATCTATTAACATTCAGATTACAAAATGTGTCTACATCATGCCTCGACTATTGTCTTCAAAAACAGCCTTGATACATATTTGGGACACAGACGATACATATATGGATAATAGCAGTCTAGCATCCTAGATGACTCAGGATTGCAAGTGTGACAGCCATTATTAGCCCTGGGCCAGTAAACAAGGAGCCCCAATGCTCACCACTGACACCGGGGAGAGGCAGTCACTAAAACAGGAATGAATTTACACAGTATTTCAAATACAGCTCTCTGCATCAAGTACAATTTCAAGAGCACACAATGGCATGCTCTACTGGGACTGGACTCTCTTTCTGTCCAGATCCCAAACAAGACTTCCTTTGGAACACTGTGTCCCAGTTCCAAGTAGCTCACATACATACTTGAATATCTGATTTTTCACAGATACACACACATACACACACACGCACACACACACACACACACACACACACACACACACACACACACACACACACACACACACACACACACACACACGGGAAAGGCTGACACAGACTCACCATCTATGTGCCCTCTCTCCAGACTACAAGGTAGATTGCTGCCACCAGTCAAATACTCTAAGCATCTTACTAATGGAACCAATTATACTATGTCAAATTAATACTGACAGAAAAAGTAGTGTGAACAAAGCAGTAAGGCTTGTCAGAGTGGACAAAGTGTCACAAAAATAAGCACAAGTACTCTCAAAATGTTAAAAGTATTCTGTAAAAAACCAGCCAAAATGAAAAGGTTTAAAAATGTGTAATAACGTATAATAAAATAGAGAACTGGAGAATACTTATTATTGAGTTACAATAAACAGAGTTTCATTCACAGGAATTATAAAACAACACAGCTGGATAGAATATCAAAGATGCAGAAAAAAGAAAATAATACTAAACTAATCTCATTGTATTATTCCTAAATGAATTAAAGAGAAACTGTCCCTACTTAACTCACTTAGAATAGCAAGGCAAGATGTACTGCTGAGATGCTTACTTCCACAAGGTAAGATGAGATACTACACACTGAATGAAATGTACAACTAATAACTGAACAACTGACATAGATCATTTATATCAGATTCCAAAGAAAAACAAAAACAAGAAAATGCTGCTGCCAGAATTCTATCCTTCAGCTGGTAATAGAATGACATCACATCTAGTCCATCTATATTACAACATTGAAGCTTTAGTTAATCGAATAACTAAAGCTTGATCTTGTAATATCAAAAGCTAAACTTGTTGAATGGCTGATTCAACCAAGGGAAATACTTCCCTCGGCCAAATCAAAAAAAAAAAAAAAAAAAAAAAAAGTTACATCTGAAATCAAGTGGGGGGGGTTTGCTAAAACCCTCACACCACCCAATATGGGGGTCTCTAGCCCCCTACCTAAATATACCAACTCCAAGATCACTCCAAATTGGAGAACCAGGCATACAACATAGAGTGTTTCCCTGGGTTAAATCATCTGTTCGACAATTTACAGTTTCGATATTACAATTTTGAGCTTTACTTATTTGATTAAGTAAAGCTTTGATCGTGTAATCCAGAACTCATGTAGCCACCTGACTCATAGGTTCATAGGTAGGTACAAGGCTGTTGGCCCTAGGGCCTATACAAGCCCAGACAAAAAGGTACCCTGGCTTTTGCCACCCAACAAAATTATTTTCCTGTGCCCCTGTCGAGCAGAGCCACAGAAGTGATCCCTGGGGTGAATTTTCTATTTTCCATCAAATCATCAAGATTTTTCTTGAAGAGTGCTAATGAGGATCTTTGTTTAATATAGATAGGTAGTTTACTTCAGAGTATGGGAAGTCTCTGGGACAGGAATCTATCTCTCCGGCATGTTCTGTTTATTGTGGTGACAAGGTTTAGGTCCCAAGAGCGTGTAGCTCGGAGGGATTGGGATTTCTTTAAGTGGAGCATGTCCAACAGCTCTAGGTTTGACATAGCTTTGTATGTTAGGCAGACAGCACCTCTGAGTAGGCAATATGCAACAGAGTAAAGCTGGAGTTGTTTGAGATGGTCTGCATAGGGCATCTGTTTGAGGCTGGTAATCCTCTTTGTGAGGTATTTCTGTGCCTTTCCAGTTGTTGTAGATGTCTTGTGAGGTACATACCAAAATGAGCATTGTACTCTGTAATGGGTCAAATGAGTGATGAGTAGAGGTGAACAATGACCTCTTTTTTTCTGGATGAGAAACCTTTTATGATGAGGTGTGCCACACAGAAGAATTTCCTGACTACTGTGGAGATGTGATTATCAAAGGAGAGACTACTGTCCACCTGTGTCCCAAGGTCTCTTATCACACTTTTGGTGTTAAGTATACTACTGCATATGTTGTAGTTCATGGGTACAGAGTTTTTACCAAAGGGGATGACAATGCACTGTTTGGCATTGAGCTTGAGGCCATGGCTTTGACACCAGGCATCTGTCTGAGTGAGGCCCTTTTGTAGGATGTCCACATCATTAGGAGTTTCGATTATGGCTCCTAGTTTGCAGTCATCTGCAAATTTCATTAGCCAAAAACCTTCTGTGTTAGCCTGTACTTCAGAGAAGTAGACACCAAACAGGAGAGGACCCAGGACTGAACCCTGTGGTACTCCACTTGTCACTGATCTGAAGTCTGATTTGGAGTCTGCTACTTTCACAGTGTGGGTTCTGTCAGTGAGCCAGATGGCAACCCATCTCGTGACATAGGGATTTCTACCTAGTTTAGTGAGTTAATCTATAATTCCAGAGTGGGGGATCGTGTCAAAAGCCTTGGCAAGATCTAGATAGGCTGTGTGAACCACCTTACCCTCGTCTACGGCTTTGGTGACTGCTTCAAAGAAGTCTGTCAGGTTTAGGAGACATGATCTGCTTTTTACAAACCTGAACTAGGTGGGGTCCAAGTTTAGAGATTACCAATGTCTTTGTTTATAAGTTCCATGATGATACGTTCCATGGCCTTGCAGACCAAGCTTGTCAGGCTAATGGGGCAGTAGTTCCCGGGGTCCATGGTGGCTCCTCCTTTGTGGAGTGGGATAACCATCGCTGTGCACCATTCAGTGGGCACAAAGCCTGAGGTGAAGCTATGATTGAACATGGTACTTAGGTGGGGTGCCAGTTCATTCTGTAGTTCGTGTAGTACGCAGCCTGGGATGTTGTCTGGTCCAATGGATGCTGTGTTCTTGGCTTTGGAGAGTGTGGTTTTTCCCTGTGCAGTCGTGATTACAGGAACTTTGCATTCTTCCAGTATAGAGATGGGCCCTTTAGGGGGGTGAGAGTGGGGTAAAGTTAGCACTGAACCTATCTGCCAGGATGTTGGCAATATCAGTTGGGTCTGTATATTTAGTGCCATTGTGCTGTAACTCAGAGCAGATCTGAGTGTTGCCATTGAGATTCTTGACATAGCTATAGAATGCTTTGTGGTTGTCTTTAGAATCAGTGGCAATTTTGTTTTTGTAACTAGCTTTGGAGGATTTTATGAGGGATCGCAGCTTCTTACTGAGGCTGACCAGGGAGCTCCTCCACTCATGGGATTTTACTCTCTTTTGCAACAGTTTTTTCCTTCTGTTGTACAGTTTGTTTATGGCAGGGGACCACCAGCTTGGCTTCCTTCTTTTGGAGGATAGTGTCTTGGTTCTGTTTGGGATAGCATGATCCATGCACTCGTGTAAGTGCTTATAAAGTGCAATTGTGTGTAATTCAGTAGTCTTAACTGTATTGTCCATCTGCATGGGTGTCATGAAGTTCACCACTACTGTCATATGAAGGATGAAGTTGGCTTTGGAGAAATTATTTACTGTGGTTTCCTTAATGGGGGGGTGGGGGCAGGATGTGGATATCTAGGGTGATTAGCTTATGGTCGGATCAGACCAATGAGGCGTTGACTTTAGTTGTGGAACACCGGTCACTCATGTTGGTAATGACTCGATCTAGGATATTGTTGCCCCTGTTAGGGGTGTGGATAAGTTGATCCAGGGCACTGGAGTTTAGGAATTCCAGAAAGCGTTGAGTGAAGGAGTTGGTACGCGTAGTTTTCCCAGGTAATGGTGGGGTACTTGAAGTCGCCCATTATTAGTGTGCTTGGTTGAACCCTGATATTTTCCAGTACATCAAGAAAAGAGGAGTTGGAATCCTGGGGCATGGTGGGGGATCTGTGGAAAGCTACAAATCAGATTACAGTTTTGCCCAGAGTTAGTTGCACATGGATAACCTTAGATGCATTATGCTGAGCAAGTAGCCTGGAGGTGTGGATATCCTTAATGAATATGGACACATCTCCGCCTTTGGTGTTCCTGTCCAGGTAACATGACCGAAAAGTGTGGTATGAGTTATAGCCTGGTAGTGCAGGGGTGCTATCTGGAACTTTGAACCAGGTCTCAGTCACTGCACAGATATCGATGTTCTCAATTTTAAGGAGTGCCTTGAGTGAGTGCATTTTGAGATTTAAACTTCTAGCATTGAGTAGCATCACCCTCAGTTTTTGCTTGCCTGTTCCTGTTATGGTGATGAATGTGTCAATTAAACCTTGCCTAAAAAAGGCACTTTAGGGGTGGCAAGAACCTTAGCCAGTATCCGGAATCCCAGGGGTGACAGGTGAAGGCCATCTCTGGCAAAGCATCATGGTTTGTCGACCATGTCGTCCAAGGCAGACAAGATACTGGATCCCTTTAGAATGACACCAGAAGCTTAGCCAATTGTTGAAGTCAATTATTTTGTCCTTGTACTGTGGTATCCTTCTGGGTGATGGCAGAATGCTACTCAGGGCTAAGGTCATACCTGCCTGGGCTACAAGATCGGAGAACTCCTCCATGTCTCTTTTCATGTAGTCCAGGGAGGTACAGCTCAGGTCATTCACACCAACATGGAGAATGACAGAGTCATATTTGTACTTGTTGTGGAGTGACCTGAGTGCGTGGGTTATGTGGCGGATCCTGGCACCCGACAGGTAGCTTGTTCAGCATGGTTTTGACCATTGCTGATAAGATTTGAAGCAATAAAATTATATACATCCTCACAGCTGGTCCGTTTTGGGTGTTTTTACCCGACAGGTAGCTGACAGTAACCTTCTCCTTGTTTATCCTGGTGAGTGGGACATCAGTGTGCCTGACTATAGAGTCACCTATGACTAGTGTTTTGGGTACATTGCTTTGCCTTTTTGGCTGTGGTTGAGTGGCACACTTAGTCTGTGGGCTATGTGTCATTTGGGTTGTGTTGGGGGGTGGAGGTTGCTTGCATTTCTACTTTGGAGGCCTCTGTTGCTTGAGCAGATTAGTATTGAGAGCCTCTGCGAATGTTTTTGTGTTTCTATGTGTGGATTTTGGTGGTGTAGATTTAGTGAGACTATGTGATGAGTGCGGTGTGATGCAAGTGTTTACCTTCTTCTCTTGACTGTCAAGTTCAGTCTTGATTGGAGAGAGCTTTGCCTCCAGTTTGGCTTGATAACTGCATCTCTCACAGGTTGTAGTGTTGGATGGTAGGAGGAGAGGGATGTCTGTGTACATGAGGCAATTTCTACATTGCCCCAAGATGCCCAGATTCATCAGATAGACAGGAGAGAACACTGAGAGCCGACCCTTTGACATGCCTGAATAAAAAAATATTTTCCTCTAGATAAGTGAGGAAAGTGAGTACAAGAGCTGTTTTTTCTCTAAGCAAGTGAGGAAAGTAAGTACAAAAACTGTTTTCCTCTAGGTAATGAGGAAGGTTGAGTGCTGTAGTAATTAGTAGCTTATTTAGCACTTACAACAAGTTCTGAACAAGTGCTGATCATGAATAAGCAAATTCAAGTGCTAAAACTAAGACTCTGGCACAATTCACCTTCAGAACTCTGTTAAATGTATGTTGCAGCATTTTCAACATAAGCAACTTTTACAAATACATTTTGAATACAAGCATCTGTATAAATCAATGGGACAGTCAAATTACATAAAATTAGCCCCAAAACTTCTGCCAGCCATGCTGGCATATGCCACACATGCATTGTCCCACTTCTCCTGGTACAGTTGTCAATACTTCACAACATCAGATGTCTCCCACATTTGAAGACTCAAGCTAGTTTTTCAAGAGACCCGAGAAAAACATTAAGAGAAATGGCCTGTCTGGGAAAACATTAACCTACATTCTGTCTTCAGAATCAATCTGCATTGGCATTGCTGTAATCTGGACTGGGTAATACAAGGGGGCCTCCAAAGACTCTTTAAGTTTTTGGAGTGCCTATTCACAGGCTGGGGTCCACACTAGTTAATCTGAAATATTTTTCCTTGTCAGGTCTGTGAGGGAATCAGCTATTGTACTATAATTAGGAACAGACTTTCTATAGCACACTGTTGTCCCCAAGAATGTCCTCACTTGCTTTTTGGTAACAGAGGCAGGCCATGCCTGAATAGCTTCCACCTTAGCAGGCTCTGGTCTAATATTACCACTCCTCACCCTATGGTCCTGTTAACAAACCTGTGCTATACCCATGTGACACTGACAGGACATAATGGTCAACCCTGCCCTTTGCAGTCTGCCCAGGACTTTCTTGACATGCTGAGGCTTCATTATGTTAACATAGTACAATTTGTGCCCCTGCCTCTTGACTAGCAGGTTTACCATGTAATTAAAAATACAGACCTTTCTTACCACATTGAAGGGTCCCTCCTAAGAAGCTTGAAGCTTATTGTGTCTGACAGAAATGAGCACCATAACCTGCTGTCCCACAACATAATCTTGGGCTCAAGCATTTTTGTCATACCAGATCTTTTTCTGCTGTTGTGCTACTGCTAGGTTCTCCTGTTCTAAGCTCATGAGCTCCCTAAGCCTTGTCCTGAGGTTTAGGACATATGCCACAACAGATTTCTTGTGGGATTCCTACTCATCCACCCACTCATCAGGAATCAAATCTAAAGACTCCCTCACCCTATGCCCATATAGCAACTCAAAGGGTGGAAAACCTGTGGATTCCTGGATTACCTCTCTGTATGCAAACAGTAGGTGGAGCAAATATTTGTTCCACTCTCTCCTAAACTGGTTTGCAAATGCACATAGCATGATATTTAATGTACAGTTTAACCTGTCCACAAGATCATTAGCCTGGAGATAGTAGGTGGTGATCTTTAGGTGCTTCACCTCACAATGCTTCCACAGACAAGTCAGCAAGTCTGACATAAAATTGGTACCTCTGTCACTCAGTATTTCTCTTGAGAAATCTAACCTGCATAAAATTTCTAACAAAGTATTTGCCACCTTCTCTGTCACGATGGAGGACAGAGCCACCACCTCAGGATATTCTGGTAGTATAATCTACTACCAACAGGATATACTTCTTTCCTGTGGAATGTGGGGTACTCAAAATCCCAAAATATCCATAGCTACCCTCTGAAATGGCTTTTCAATCACAGGAAAAGGCATCAATGAAGCTTTGGCCTTGCCTCCTGCCTTGTCTTTCCTCTTGGCACTGCTCACAGTCTTGCAGTACCCTGTTTTATCCCTTGCAATCCCAGGCAAACATAAATTCTGCACAATATGACTCTTTGTATGCTTTATACCCGTAGTACCTGCAAAAGAAATGTCATGAGCTATGGCTAGAAGTGACAGATGGTAGGCTCTGGGTACTACCAACTGCAGAATTGCCTCACACTCTAGCCCTCCCTCAGGGGTTCTCTATATAGTAACCCTTTTCTTCAGTATACAGACTCCCCTTTTCCTTGAGCATCAGGTGTGTCCTCAGCTACCTCCCTCAAGCCTTGTAAGGTACAGTCCAAAAACTGAGCCTGTCTCAACTCTACTTTCATGACCTGTCCTAACTGCCCATCCAGAAGAAGCCTAGTATCTTCTGACAATGGTGCCTCCTTGTCAGCCTGGGTACTACCACTCACCTCTGTCCTTACAGTCGGCTTGTCCACGGGAACATCAATACCTTCTCGCAGTTGTGGTTCACTTTCAGGCTCACTGCTACTAGGTTGCTTTCTCCCTGAAATAACCACATTACCAGTCCAAGCTTCATGCATGTGATCTGTCTAAGTCCTCCCTCCAGGCAAACAGATCTACCTGCCTGTCTCCATGTCTGAGCGCGTGTAACTGCATGCAGACAAAGTACGACATTATCAAAATTATTCCCTATTAAGACATATGCAGGGATATCCTCAAAAACACCTACCTGCTTGATCCCTTTCCCACTATCTTAGTCAAGGTAAACCCTAAACAAAAGTATTTGGAATGGGGGTCATTCCTAAAGTTCTAAATGGTTTGGACTACCCAAGCAAGTAGTGATCTTCTTTTACCACTGAAGGCTTAACAATGGTTATGTCAGAAACTGTCTCTTTTAGCACTGGCCTGTCTTCCGTCCACTAAGATAGGGTACAAACCCCGGTCATAGTTGGGTACCCATGTTGTCTGCAGACAACTTGCTTCTGGCAGACTGCTATTCCCACTTGCTTGCTCCCTCACCTTTTGTTCCCCACTATAATTAATTGGATATCTGTATGCTACATGGCCCCTTTGGTTACATTTAAAACATCTAACCATTGATCCTGGCTGTGTACCTGAACTACTGGCTTCCCCTTTTACTGATAGAAATGGTGGACACTTTTGGGGTGATTTAGACTGCCCATCGTTGTTTCCCTCATATCCAAGTGCAGCACTGGGTATCCCCTTCTTGTGCAATGATGCCCTATTTGATAAACAGAGATCCCCTTTTCTCCCCTGCTCATCTGCAGAGTTACACTTTCAATCTGCCAACCAGATTCTCATGTCCTCAGGTGAAGTGCTAAGGGCTTCTTCCCTCACCAATAAGTCTGCTGGCCTTTGGTGACCTGAAATCCACTCACCTACCTATGAAAGTAAGTGCTTAACTCAGCAATATAATAAACATACACTTTCATCTGCATTGCGTCTAAGCTCATGATTTTTTTTTTTTATGTATGCTTCAGTTGTTAACTTAAAACAGTCTAGCAAGCATTGTTTTACTCTAGTATAGTTTAAACAATCAGTGTTTCACAATTTAAAAGCAGCAGTTGCAGCTTTACCATGGAGTAAGGGGGTCAGGAACCATACCCACATCTCTTGGTCAACATTATACTGTTTGCATTCTCTTTCAAATATATAAATACATCTATCAAAGTCATTCCCTCTGCAGATTGTGGAAGAAATTTACTAACCTTTATTTCTTCTGGGATCCAGTTATTCCCCTCCCCATTACCTCTGTAACCCTGCCGAAAGGTCAACAGTTCTCTCTCATGCTGATGCCACTTCCCCCTTTCTTTATCCTTCAAATTCTGCATTCTCTCTTTGATCTCCAAATGTTGCAGTTCCTGCTGACACTACTTCTATGTTCCTTCAGTTTAAATCTCTTTAACTCCTGATGGTTTTTTAAGTCCTCTGATGAAAAGGTCAACGGTCCTGTTTCCAAAGGCTGTATATCCCCATCACCAGACTGGCTATCTCCCTGGTTTCTGAAGCATGCTGTAGCTGTGATTAATGCTGAAATCATATCCTCTTTAGTGAGGTTTGCACACCTTGGCCAACTGGCTCTTTCTCAGCTTGCTATAATCCTCTGTGGATATCTTTGCCTGCTTTCCCTGATGAAACTAACTAACAAAAATAAATAAAACTGTTGTAAAACTGAAACTCTGAATGTTCACCTGATGGCTGCCGAGAGTACACACACCTTCACTGACAACTGCTTGCAGGCTACCAAAGTTCAATTAATATCCCACCATTTCTACCAATATGGGATGGCCCCACTTTACCTGGGCCAGTAATCAAGGAGACTCATTTCTCACCACTGACATTGGTGAGAGGTAGTCACTAAACAGGAATGGATTTACACAGTATTTTAAATGCAGCTTGCTGCATCAAGCACAATTTTCCTCAAGAGCACACAGGGACATGCTCCACTGGGACTGGACTCTTTTTCTCTCTAGATCCCAAACAAGACTCCCTTTGGAACACTGCGTCCCATTTACAAGTATCTCACACACACACTTGTATATCTGATTTTTCACACACACACACACACACACACACACACACACACACACACACACACACACACACACACACACACACCAGGGAAAGGCTCACACTGACTCACCATCTGTGTCCCCTTCTCTCCAGACTACAAGATAGATTGTTGCCACCAGTCAAATACTCTAATGCTCTTACAAAGGGCAACTGATTATACTGTGTCAAATTAATACTGATAGAAATGGTAAAGTGTGACTAAAGCAGAAACGCTTATCAGGGTGGCCACAGTGTCACTAAAATAAGCACAAGTACTCTGAAGATTTTAAAAGTTTTCTCTAAAAGACAAGATATGAACATATTTAATAATGGATAATAAAACAGAGAACAAGAGAATACCTAAATAAACAACAGAGTTTCAGTCACAGGAAATATAAAAATAACATAGGTGGATATAATCTCACAGATAAAAAAAAAAGAAAATAATACGAAACTAATTTCACTCTATTGTTCCTAACTGAACTAAAGAGAAACTGCCCCTCATTTACTCACTTAGTATTGCAAGGCAAGATGTACTGCTGAGATGCTTACTTCCACAAGGCAAGATGAGATACTACACACTGATTGAACTGTACAACTGACAACTGAACAACTGACACAGATCTTTTATATTAGATTCCAAAGAAAAACAAAAAAAACAAGAAACTTCTGCTGCCAGAGTACCGTCCTTCAGCTCTTTATAGAGTGACATCATATCTAGTCACCTGAATCTGGCACAATTCACCTTCAGAATGCCGTTGCCCATTCCTAAAACCATTAAGTCTTATCAGGATGACAAAGGAATGTTTTGTATGGTTACAATACAAATTAATGGGAAGACTTACACTTTAATTAATGTATATTGGATACCTGGAATTGGTATTAATACAGTGAAACATCATATTGATAAGATCATATCATTCTCTATAGGGGATATTATTTTAGCAGGTGATTTTAATTGTATACTACATGAAAGTGATACTACCACTATAAAGAAAAGAAGAATTACATCTAATGCAAAACATTTAAATGATTTTGCTAATTCTTATCATTTGAATGATATTAATAATCAGATAGAGTCAAAATCATTACCATACACCTTTTTTCTAACAGATACAAAACTTATTCAAAAATAGATAGGGTCTTTATTTCTAACCAGATGGTAACAGATTTAATTAATTCCAAAATCATTTCATGTCCTATATCTGATCATAACTCAATTGTTTTTGAATTCATGATAAAAAATACTCATAATGTTCAGATCAAAAGGATACCAGCATACTTAACTCAGCTAAAAGACTATAAAGAATATATACTTTCAGAAGTACAACATTTTCTAGACATAAATAATACTCCTGAAGTCTCCATTGTCTATGTTTGGGATGCCTTAAAATCATATCTATATGGACAAAGTATCAGATGGTATAATAACAAAAGGAAATCTTGGGATAAGGAATTGTTAGATATTCAAAGTAAACTGGACTCTTATAAACATAATAATAAAGAAAATATTATGGACAAGAAAGTTATTGAAGAGATAGACAAACTAAATGAGAAATACAAAGAAATTTTAACTCATAAAGTTAAAATAACTTTAGAGAAATACAAGTTTTTGTCTTATTCAATAAGCCCCAAATATTTACATAGACTTAAAAATAAAACAAAAAGATTGAATAAACAAAACCATATCAAAGAAATCTTTTCTCTAAGGAAAAAGAAGAATGTTTCTAGTATACCAGAAATACTGGACGAATTTAGAAATCACTTTCACAAGATTAACCATAACAACATTAACATGGAACCTAAAGATAAAATAAAGGAGTTTATAACCACAAACATGAATAAAAAGCTTAATAAACAACAGATTAAACTATTGGACAAGAGTATTTCATATACAGAAGTTATTACACAAATAAATAAGCTTAAATCAAACAAAGCACCGGGTAATGATGGTATTATACCAGAGATATATAAAATCCTTTCTAAAACTACATATTCATTAATACATAAGGTTTTTATTCTGGCCCAAACTGAGTTAATAACCCCCCCATCTTGCCAATATACATTTATTTCACCAATTTTAAAACCTAATAAAGATCCAACTAGATGTTCTTCATATCGACCCATCTCATTACTTAATGTTGATTATAAAATGTTTATGAGTATTTTTGCTGATAGATTGAAGACAATTATTCCCGGCATTATAGACATAGATCAGACGGGCTTCATTGTAAATAGAAATACTTTTGATAATATAAGAAGAACTTTAACATTAATTGATTTTGCAAATAGGAAAAAGAAAGATTTAACACTTATTAGTCTTGATATAGGTTCAGCATTTGATTCAGTAAGTTGGGACTATCTGTTTACCTTACTGAAATGCACAAATTTCTCTGATGCATTTGTAAATTTAATTGAGCATTTATACAAAGGAACGCTGGCTTATATTAAGGTAGGAACATATGTTTCACAAAAAATACCCATTCTTAAAGGTACAAAGCAAGGATGTCCACTTTCTCCACTATTATTTACTTTAGTAATGGAGCCTTGGGCTAATTTGATTAGAAACAGTACTGACATAGAGGGTTTTGAAATAGAAGAAAATACAACATCAAAAATTCAACTTTTTGCAGATGATGTTCTAATTACATCAGCAGGATCTAATTCTTCTATACAGTCTTTATTTGATAAAATGATGAATTTTAAAAGTATTTCTGGTTTAATATTCAATGAAGAAAAACTAAAATACTACCTATATATACACGAAAAAATACTCTCATTAGTGATTTTACTAAATATGTACCCAACTCAGGTCAGATAACTTATTTAGGTATAATACTATCTAAAGATATTAAATCTATTATATATAATAACTATAATACCTGTTTTCTTAATATACAAAATCTTTTAATACCTGGAATAATATGTTTTTACTATGGAGGAGAGACTTACAATTATTAAAATGATAATATTCCCCAAGATTTTATACTTAATACAATCAATAATACTTTCACCTACAAAAATAACTATCAAGAAACTGAATACACTAATGTTAAATTTCTTATGGGCACCTAATAGACCTAGGATTGCATTAAAGAAACATACTAATAGCTGGTCTCAAGGGGTATTTCTTTTCCAGACTTTAATTTATATATTATCTCTTCTATTATAAAAGTTATTACTTTATTAATAGATCGGTCATATGTCGCAAAATGGAAAGATTATTGGGAGCTAATTAGTATGCACTTCATGAAAATCTCCTTAACACATAAAAATATGATTATAAATAACTCCATGTTGTGGTTGCTAAAGGAATTTTGTACTTCACCTATTACACCTAAACATATGGTCTGTTACCCATTAAATATTATTATTAGTTATCGTAACTTTATATTCATGCACCCTAAGTATAGGGAATGGAATTTTATTGTATTCCCTATAATTTATACTCAGGGTATGCTTATGTCATCTACTTCTGAAGGAGCTCATTTAGCTATAGATAATAATCTAAAGTACTGGTATCAGCTGATATCTGATAATAAAGTTAAAAATCTAGATTTCTTAAAACAAGAATTTGATCTAAGAGAAACTTGCTGGTTAGAGGTTCAGATCTTTAGACAACATCTCATTGATAGAATAGATCTAATGTCTATAACAGTTAAAGAATCTATTCCAAAACTGATTGATTACTTGGTAATAAATTTACAGCATAAAGTTTCTGATAAAGGTAAACTTTTATATATACATAAAATTATCAGACAAGAAACTTTTTACAATGTAGATTCATACTGGAATTATTTCACCTCTATTAATGGGGACCCACCAACTCAACAAGATAAACAATATATATTGGAATCTGCTTATAGAACTACATCTTCCATTGTCTGGAGACTTTATACATGGAAATTTTTACATAGATCTTTTTATACACCTTTGATGATGAATAAAATTAATAATAAAGATAATCTATATAAGAGATGTAATGTAGAAATTAATGCTGACTGGGCTCATATGTTTTATGACTGTATGAAGTTGAAAGAATACTGGAAGTCAATTAATGAATTTTTGCAGGCTCTTTTACAGATAATTTCATTATTTCTAAGTCTCTTATATTATTCAACACACCTGTACCTCAATGTGTTAAAAGATTAAGCTTCCCTTGTTATGGTCTATCCTAGCAGTGGCTAGGAAAATAATAACTAGAAATTGGATTTCAGATACACCTCCTTCGTTCAATGAATTTAAAATGTTATGAATATAATGTGTCATATGGAAATAAGCACAATTAGAATGAGAACAACTAGAAAAACATCACATTTTATTGTATGGGATAATTTACAAAATTTGTTAAAAAAATTCTAATTTCAATAACACAGTATTTTAGTTTAATTAATTGATCTGATTGTAGTGGATGTCTTTGTAAATACTTTAGTTGTTTTGTTGAATATTATAATAATACCTATTTTTAATTATTTGTATAAAATTGTTATGATATTTCTCTTATATGTTAAAACAATAAACTTGTTTTGAAAAAAAAAAAAAAAAAAGAATGCCGTTAAGATTCTGTTGCAGCATTTTTAATATAAGCAACTTTTGCAAATACATTTTTGGTACAAACATCTGTCCAAAATCAATGTGACAGTCAAATAATGTAAGATTATCCACAAAACTTCAGCCAGCCATTCTGGCATATGCCACACATGCATTGTCCCACTTCTCCTGGCAGAGTTGGAAATACCTCACAACATCACAGCAAGCTTGATTGTGAATTATGAGACTATAGCATGTCAAAGAAAAGCCCATAAAATTCATTTTCTCAGCAAAATATCAGGTAAATAAAATAATAATGAATAAATGTATGTGAACTGTAGTGAATTAACAGACAAATTGAGGGTGTTTAGCGGTACAGCACTGAAATTAGTGTACTTTCCTTCCCTGAAAGGTCTTATAGTTACCTGTAACATACCCCCAGGTGTGCATTGTTGTACTTGGAAAATAGTTATTGTGTTTATCTTTGCTAAGGTTTTACTAATGCATCTGGTTTGCTTGTTGTTTTAATCAAGCTAATTTGATGGCCAGAATTAAATAAAGATGTTTCCCTTACCGAGTATATACATCTGGACTAACTTTAATTTCATATTATTTTGGATGTGATATCTATGCAATTAAATATTCTTATGGTAAGCTGAGCTCTGGATTACTTTGTTTGGTTTGTTCTGTGTGTTGAATTTCTATGTGTGATTGTGTGTGTGTGTGTGTGTGTGTGTGTGTGTGTGTGTGTGTGTGTGTGTGTGTGTGTAAGCCCACTAATCTTGACAAAGTACTTGAATAAGTACTAACAGATCAACGTTTTGAAAGATTTTGTGTGCACTTTTGACAAAACTATATTTAAATTATGAGTAAATTCTTGTGACTACAAAACAGAGCTTTCAGGAGCTATAAGTAATTATAAAATAGTTAAGCTTGTTACAATAGTTTTGCATTTTAGTTTTAGTGCTGAGGTCAAATTTAGTTCAGCTAGACATTTTCAAAACATTTTCATATAGACAAGCTTCCTAAGATTTGAGGCATTTATTTTGTGTTACCTGTGTTAGTGTATAGTCTTGAATATCAGGTAGCGAAGAACAAAATATACTGATTGATTTTGCAAACATATCTTATCAATTATTTTCAAAGTGTGTCTATTTAAAAAAAATGTAAGTGTAGCATATTCAGTAACTCTGAAGTACTTTTTTTAAAAATGAAGAGCAAACACTATGTATTAAATATAACTACAAAGAAACTATAGATAACGACTGAATTCTATCAGTACAGATTTAAATACTATTATAGATTTGATACAAATAAGCTCACCAGGTCCTACAATGACTTACATCAAATACAAATAGAGGGGTCTGAATTTTAAGTACTGCATGTATATCCATGAAATATGAATGCTGAGGGCAAGCAGAACAGAAACTAATAATGATAAGTCTATCAATACAGATAAGTCACTTTAATTTATGGGCACAAGCATATGATTACACTAAACAATGACAGCATATAAGCTGTATCAGTACCATTCATTTATGATATTAGTTATACAAAGAATACTAACTGTTATTTGAAAATGTACACACTGCAGTCCAGCATTACAGACCGGAACAACTCTGGCAAAATAAACAAAACAAAATAACATGTTTCTGTAATTAAACATATTAAAAGAAAAGAAAAAGCTATAACAGCCTTCTTCACTGTGCCACTAAGCAGAGAGACAAAATATGCATTAAGAACATGGCTCACTTTGTATAAACACACACACACACACACACACACACACACACACACACACACACACACACACACACACACACACACACACAGACTATTTTAAATGCACATGGTGAGTTCACAAGTCTGTGTGCATTTTTACAAAACAGTATAACACATGTAAAATGTTGAGTCCATAAAGAAAAAAGTAACATAAAGTGCACTTACCCAAATATACTGTGTACACCTTGACACATACATGGCCCATGCATGTAAAGATGCAAAGTTCGTTAGGATGACACCCATAGCCATGCAAGACAGAGAAGAGATACAACTCAAAGAAGGTCTTCACAAATGCAATGCTGGGTTTTAAATGCAATTATACAATAAAAATAAATTCACATTAAAAAACATGCACAATGACTGGACAAGGCAAGCAGCATGTTCATTGTAAATAGAGTGTCCCTGACAGAAATAAGCTCTGTCAAGCAACTTTCTCTGCTCTTCAAAGCAGAGAATTGAAGATGTACAAAAAATAAAGCAAACTGCAAAATAATACAATATATTGAAAAAAGCAAACAAATCCTCAGAAATGTTGATGTCAGGAGTGACCTTACAAGCAGAACAATGGCATACCTGACAACTTTCATTCCAAAATGATATGCTAGCAACCATAATGTTTATGAAAAACAGAACAAAAATATGAGGCAAACAGCTGCACATTTCAATAAAATCAAGTAGACATGGACCATTTAGTATCTACAAATGATACCACAGTAGAATAATGTCATTATATAATAGCAATAATCCAGACTTGTGTGGATAAAAGAGGATTTACGCACATCCAGTTGTTGATTATTGCTAAAGTAATTTATTTGCTGCTATTTTTATTTATTTATTTTTGTTCACCAAGGTAAATAGTTCATCACAGGAAAAAACTGTATGCTTAGCCCAGGTTAGATGAGACTGTAACAAAATTATTCAGCAACACAAGAGATATGTGCATAATTCAATAACCTAAGTGATGCATATATACAAACAGCGGAAAGTCAGCTTATGTACATATTTACAAAAGGATAAAGGGAATAGACCTATTGGAGACTACTTGTTAAGTAGCGAAGGATTACCCAGTGAAGATTAAAATATAAGAATGTGGGTTCAGGGACACACTATAGATTTTAGTGGGTTATGTGATATGTCCAGTGGTCAGGTGGTTGCATTCAAATTGTTTTAGCAGATACTGCTTGAGTTATGGCCAGAGGAGTGACTAGTCTGAGATTTCATAAAGTTATTTTAAAAGATAAGTTCTTCCTTTCATTTATTTTAAATAATGGCTGGGCATTATAGCAATAATCCAGACCTGAGTATACTGATAGTTGTTTACCCATACCTATCTTTTCTGTTTGATCACTTGGTCTTCATTATTAAACCATGCACATCACCAGTAAGACAAGCATTACCCATAGCCAGTCATGGTTAGTGCTAAATCATACTCAGGAAGTAAGACGTCAAGTAAAATAAATGGTCATAGCAGAGGACTGGACTCTGTACAAACAAATGAGACCAGATGTTAAATCAAACTGCTCAGTAACTATCTATCCAGCAGAACATTCTACATAACTGTTATCACACACTGCTAATAGTATCATACATGGATGTGTGTTAAGAGCTCTTCTCTTCTCATTACACATTAATAGACTTCTTTGGGATCAGTCACATCTTAACATAACTTTGATGTCAATGATAAAGTATTTACCACTGCTCATGTCTATCCATCAGCTCATTACCTCTTTACAAAGCATTTTCTCTAGGATAAGAAACTAACTTACCTTTAACAAACTGTCCATTAACACTACTAAACCTACGGTCATGATCCTAGCTTCTTGCCAAAAGAGCAGATAACATTACCACCCCCATTACTTTGATTCTAGTGGAAACTTTATTTCCTTCAAAGCCACCACAGTCATCTGAGTGTTTTATTAGTTGACAGACTTTCATTTCAAAATAATACTGACTGTATCATATCTAAAGCATGCCCTCAACTTATGGTAACTTACAAGTTTTCTAATCTGCTTACCCCGAAGCTTGTTGAGCCATTGTCATCATTGTATTGGTCCCATGACTTGAATAGACCCTACCTATAACTGCTGTTTATCAATTCTAAACACAGGAGCACTTCAGGGCATGGAAAATAAGATTTTTTTATTCATTCATCTGGCCAGCCCTCCTGAACACCCCTTTCCCAACATTTCCGAGGCAATATGGCTCCCAGTTACTGCTAGGTATTCATTCTTGCTCAGTGTCCTTACATTTATTATTAAATTAAATTAAATTAAATTAGTATTAATGACTGATTCTGCCTTCCTTTTACCAATAAATGGCTAGAACATATTTCCTCCTCATCTCCTTGCAGTACCACTGTTCCCAAACGAAACGGACTTCCTTTCTCCCTCACCATCAGTAAGAACTCTTTCATAAAGCTTGCCCAGCTCCAAGGAATAGTCTTCTTTCCACAATTTTTGAATTAAAATATCTGTCTCGATTTAAGAAAAAATAAAAGACTTCCTGAATAAAGATTCTAAATTTTCATGTTCGAGAGACACTGCTCAACTCTGATTACCTTTACTCTGCTGTTTCCCAGGGGATCCTAAAAACTGTTAAACTCTGTGTTGTAGTTAATCATGATTTGTTTCTATTTACTAACTTTATTTTTCTGCACCTACTTTCACCTGCAATGTTTTACATTAGCTACATCATTTATATTTACAGTGATGCAGCAATTTATATTTGTATGTCCCATGTACTGCACATTCTGCTCTTAAATGTTATATTTGTGGTGTGAGTGTGTGTGTGTGTATATGTGCGTGTGTACATGCATGTGTGTTATATATATTTTATATATATATATATATATATATATATATATATATATATATATATATTTATTTATTTATATTCACTTCATATTGCTGAAATGCTGAAATATCAAATTTCAGCATTTCAATAGTATAAATCCGAAACCATCAGAACACGGACACCTCACATTCATGAAACCACAACATCGAACACACAGCATACAGCATACAGCACACAACACACAAACCATAACACCCACACCACAAAACAATTAAATACAACATAACACCACACAGACACACACGTACACTACAAAAATGCAGGGGGGCAAGCCCCCCTGTACTCCACACCCCCCTACATATATATACTAACTCCAAGATCACACAAACAGTAAAAAAAAAAAAAAAAAAATCACACATAGCCAACACACACACTCATACCTCTTCCTCCCTACCCTAACCCACTCATACAAGTTACAAAATCACTCACGCACACTCACTAACCTTAAACTGCAGACACCATCCCAGCCAAACACTTCCGTAAGATAACGTCAATGCATAAACGCGAATTACACATAGTCCTATTCGTGATTATGCACTTTCGTTATTTTGAGGTTTCGACTTCATGGACATGAATTGCTGAAATTCGATGGTTATGAAGTGAAACCATATATATATATATATATATATATATATATATATATATACATATATATATATATATATATACATACATATATATATATATATATATATATATATATATATATATATATATATATATATATATATAGTGTTGCCTTATGGCCTGACTAGTGGCTAGAAAGCTTCCAGCACTAACCTCACAAACCCATTTAACAAAGTTCTAAAGAATATAAATAGATAAATCAATAAATATGCAACTTTTCAAGTACAGACCTAGGCAATTCACTTGCACTGAATAAAAATTCACCTCCATGTTGTCAGAGTAATACCACTTCATTAATGGCATCATGTACAGAAATGATGTACCTAAGAAAATGTTGCTGTCTCCAAATGACATGTAGCAAACAAATTACCAGAACAGAAAAGATTAAAATGTAGGGCCTCAGGCAAGCACAATTTGTCTTTCATATGGAACCACAACTCTGAAACTTAATAGAAACAGAAAATCTGGGTTGATTAGGGAAGTTATTGCCTAAGGTAATTTGGTAATAATACTAACATTAAGGGTAATAGATGAATAAACAAGCAAAGGATGACAATTATGTAGGTATCTGGTTTCACTTGTAACGGCTATGACAGTGCTTGAGACATATCAATATGAAGAGACAATAGTAAATACAGAAGCTTGTGATTTGAATTGATTTCCTGTAAATTACATGGAAGAGTGCTCAGAAAATACAACAACACTGAGCAGCATTTGGTAAACAACTAATTCTTTGTGAACTGTAACCTTCTAAATTTCAAGATTATGCTTACACAACATCTGGATTGTTTATTCACTATGTAAATGTTTTATGTGTGCAATACCTTATCAGTTGTTTCTTTTTCTGAAGATTTAGAGATCCAGTTCAAAGAAACATTTGTTACGATAAGCTACGGCTAATCTCTAAGGGTGGTGAATAATTAATGAGCAGAACTAGTCTGTCTATGATTTTCTTTTAGGCAGGCAAAAAAAGACCCATACCCAAATGAAGTAAGGACAGATTTCACTCATCTACAAGGATGTACTTTATAAATGTAGTATGTTTGGGAAAGAAGTCAGATAAACTATGTTTTCCATTAAAGTATAATACCATTAAAAAGTCTTGGAATCCCTGAAGCATGGGAAATGAACATAAACCATTCTAGGCATTATGAAATATGCCTATAGCAGAACAAGCACAGCGGGAGGTCGAAGTGGGTTCCTTGTTCACAAAGCCATTAGTGGGAAATGAATATTTAGTAATGAAGGACTAGAAATTATGACAGTGTAGTTGATGAATTTTCAGACATTATAAGTAAGCACAGAGCATTTGTCTACTTTTATGTATTATCAAATTCACCAACAACTCGTTAATGGATATTTTATGTCTTCCTGTACTGACTAGTATGCATTTAAGATAATTTTTTTGTATTCTTTTGAATTTCTAGACATTATTTTGAACAACCTTAAACAGTTTGTTATATTTCCCATGATATCAGGTGTAAAATACGTCTGAGTTCATATTTATTAGGTATAGTAATCTATTGGGCCAGACTCAGTGTAAGCCTGCTCTGATTCCAAAAGACTTGCTGTCAGTGAAAGTGACTTATTTCAGTGTAAGATCTGTATATAAACTGGCCTACTATGAGAGCCAGATTACAAAATGCCTACTCTCAGCCTGCTCTCAGTGTAAGTAGCAGAGTGGCAGAGTCTTTTGGAATCAAAGCAAAGACAATGCACTCAAAACAGTAAGGATATTGGTTGATGGTGCAATTGTAATTACAATTCTTCCTTAAAAACTCCTGCATTCCACAACTAAAGATTATGATTACAAGGATGAAACTCTAATAAAATAAGGGAAATGTTTTGCTGACATAGTGGTACAAGAAATAATAATTCTGTGAAGGTAATCAGTCATTGAATACAGTGAAGTATAAATGACTGACAGACGTAAATAGCAGTATGAAGTTTATCGTGAAAAATATAATGGAAACATTAGTGCCTGGCTGTGCAGGAGGTAATACCCTAAGACCCAGATGGCCCAAGTTGGACTATCAACTTGAGAACTGGAGGAGACAAGATGAGAGGTTAGGATTAAGAAACCAAAGCTAGACCAACCATACTGAAGGGAGAGGGGAAGCCAGTGCTACATTTTGATACCTAATGGAGGCTGGGGACACTTTGTTATGCAAGGCAGGAGGTAGCAGTCATTCAGAATAGATATGCTATGCATGCCAAGCAGTGTGCACTACAACTTTGACTGTACAATAGTGTATGTATGTATATATATATATATATATATATATATATATATATATATATATATATATATATATTTATATATATATATATATATATATATATATATATATATATATATATATCTACACACACACACACACACACACACACACACACACACACACACACACACACACACATATATATATATATATATATATATATATATATATATATATATATATATCTACACATATAGACACAAAACTCTCCGAAACAGTGTGCCACTCAACCAAAGTTCCCTAACGCAGTACAGCATGCCCAACACACTAGTCATAGGTGACTCGATAGTGAGGCACACTGATGTCCCACACACTAGCTTGAAGAAGGAGAAAGTAACAGTCAGCAGACTGTCAGGTGCCAGGATCCACCACATAACACACGCCCTTAGGTCTCCCAACAACAGGTACAAATACGACTCTGTCATTGTACATGTGGGTGTGAATGACCTGAGACATACCTCCCTGGACTACATGATCTTGGATTATATAGCCCAGACCGGTATGACCCTAGCCATGAGCAGCATCCTTCCATCACCCAGAATCATACCACAGTACAAGCAGAAAATGATTGATTTCAACAATTGGCTAAGTTTCTGGTGTCATTCTAAGGGGATCCATTATCTGTCTGCCTGAGATGACATGACTAACAGACCTCAATGCTTTGCCAGAGATGGCCTGCATCTGTCACCCCTGGGCTTCAGGGTACTGGCCAAGGGTCTTACCACCCCTTTATGTTCCAAAGACCAAATTACCACCGTAACAGCTACAAACAAATGTAATCTGAGGGTCATGCTGCTCAGCGATAGAAGTCCAAATCTCAAAATGCACTCCCTTGAAGCACTCATAAAAATGAAGAATATTGACATTTGTGCTGTAACAGAGCCCTAGTTCAAGGCAGCAGAACGCACCCCTGCACTACCAGGCTATAACTCATTCCACACCTTTCACCCACAGAAATTGGACTGAAGCTCCAAAGGTGGTGGTGTCTTCATATTTATAAAGGATGCACATACCTCCAGACTGGTAGTCCAACATAATGCATCAGAGATACTTCAGGTGCAGCTAACGTTGGGTAAGACAACAATTCAGGTCATAGCCTGTTATAGGTCCCCAACCATGTCCCAAGACTCATAATCCATGTTCCTAAGCACCCTGCAGAATATTAAGGTCCAACCTAACACTCTCATACTGGGTGACTTCAACTATGCCTCCATTAACTGGGAAAACTACTCATGTACCAACAATACACTCCCCTAATGTTTCCTGGAAGCCATTAATTCCAATGCCTTGGACCTGTTCGTTCTTACTCCCAATAGAGGTAGCAACATCCCTGACCTGGTAATTACTAACATGGGCAAACATTGCTGTATACCAATAGTCAACTCCTCCCTGGTTATATCCGACCACTAACTAATCACCTTTGAAAGGTAACCACCATGAAAAACATCTCCAAAACTAACTTTGGGCTCATAAAAACAGAGGTGGCAAACTTCACAGCACCCATGCAAATGGAGAATAGTTGCAAGACCACAGAGTCATACACCAGTGCACGAACACATATACAAATGCATGTATCTCGCCATACCCAATAAAACCAAGACACTCTCCTCCAAAAAAATAGGAAATCAATCTGGTGGTCCTCTGCCATAAACAAATTCTACAACAGAAGGAGGAAACTGATGTGGAATAAGGTGAAGTCCCAAGACTGGAAAAACTCCCTTTTCAGCCTTAACAAAAAGTTAAGATCCCTCATCAAATCCTCTAAAGCTAGCTATGAAAACAGAATTGCAGCAGATAGTAAAGACAACCACAAAACCTTCTGTAGTTATGCAAAGAATCTCCATGGCAATAGCCAGATTTGCTCTGAGCTACTGTATAATGGTACCTCTTATACCGAGCCAACAGATATTGCCAGTATACTGACCGACAGATTCAGTGTCAACTTTACCCCCTCCCCAAAGGACCAATCATAATACCCAGTAGATTCTCAGGCACCCAGTATCACTGCAGCACAGGTTAAAACAGCACTGTCCAAGGCCAAGAATACAGCTTCTTTGGGACCTGACAATATCCATGGCTGTGTTCTATATGAACTACAGATGGAACTGGCACCTCAACTGTGTGCCCTGTTCAATCACAGCCTCACCTCAAGCTTTGCCCTTACCAAATGGCGCACTGCTACAGTCATCCCTCTCCACAAAGGAGGAGCGACTACAGAACCTAGGAACTATCGCTTCATTAGCCTGACAAGTTTGATATGCAAAGTTATGGAATGCATCATCATGTACCTAATAAACAAGGATATAGGGAATCTCCAAACTCTGGATCTCACACAGTTTGGTTTTGTGAAGGGTAGATCATGCCTGCTCAACTTGGTCGACTTCTTTGAGTCAGTCATCAGAGCTGTGGATGAAGTCAAGGTGGTTCATACAGCCTACCTTGATCTGGCCAAGGCCTTTGATACCATTCCCCACTCAGGAATCATAGAAAAACTCACTAAGATAGGCATCAACCCCCTATATCACTAGGTGGGTTGTAAACTGGCTAACAGATAGCACCCACAACGTGAAAGTAGCTGACTCCAAGTCAGACTGCTGACCAGTCATGAGTGGAATACCACAAGGATCGGTCTTGGGTCCTCTCCTGTTTGGCATCAACTTCTCAGAAGTCCAGGCCAAAACGAAGGGACTCTGGCTGACAAAGTTTGCAGATGATTGCAAGTTGGGAGCCATTATTAACTTCCCAAGTGATGTTGGCATCCTACAGAAAAGCCTCACTGAGACCAATGACCTCTGTCAGAACCATGGCCTTAAGCTCAATGTCAAAATATGTGTCGTCATCCCCTTTGGGAAAAACCCAGTTCCCATGAATTACCACATCGATGGTAGTCCGCTAAACACAGGAGGCATTATAAGAGATCTGGAAACATAGGTTGACAGCAACCTCTCTTTTGACCACCACATTGCCACTGTGGTCAGAAAGTCTTTCTATGTGGCACATCTCATTACTAAGGGTTTTGCATCCAGGAAGAAAGAGGTCATTGTCTCCCTCTACTCTTCACTCATTAGGCCAATCATCAAGTACAAAGCCCAATTTGGCATGTACCTTACTAGACACCTGCAACTACCAGAGAGGCCGCAAAAGTACCTGACAAAGAGGATCCTAAGTCTTAAACACTTGTCCTATAGGGACAGACTCAGAAAATTCCAACTATTCTCTGTCTCATATAGCCTACTTAGAGGAGATCTCTGCTTGACTTACAAAGCCATGTCTAATCCAGCTCTGTTAGAAATGCTACATCTAAAGAAATCCCAATCCCTCCACACCATACGCTTCAGAGGCCTCAACCTCTTTACCACAATCAACAGAACGTGCTGGAGGGACAGGTTCATAACCCAGAGACTGCCCATGCTATGAAATAGACTTCCCATACATGTCAAACAGAGTACCTCACTGGCCCTCTTCAAGAGAAATCTTGATGAGTGGATGAGAAATAGAAAATTCACCCTGGAGATCACTCCAGTGGCTCTACTTGATAGGAACACTGGGAAATAAGATCGGGTGGCACAATGCCAGGGTAATCCTATGGGCTAGGCTTGTAAAGGCTCCAGGGTCATTAGCCTAGTGCACACCTATGAACCTATATCTATCTATATATCTATATATCTATATATGTGTATATATATATATATATATATATATATATATATAATATATATATATATATATATATATATATATATATATATATATATATATATATATATATATATATATATATATAAAATATATAATACTCAGTCCATTGAATCTCAATTGGTTCCTAAGCAACCGATTGAGCCTGCCAATTCTCTTGTTAGAGATACACTAGAGAACTCTAATGCTGTAATGTCACTTCCTACCACACCTCCCTCTGATTCCACAAGCAGCAGTGAGATACAGAGGCCTGAGAGAGGAGCTTGCAGCAAATTTGCAGAAAGAAATCTATCTACTAACTTTAACAGTAGCCGTATGTCATCAGTTCCATCTGACAGCACGGCTCTTTCTTCACCGTATCCTATACGAATTACAAATTTTTGGAACCACTCCACGAGCAGAGGAAGGATGAAACAGAAAGCGTCCATAGAAGAGAAACAACCTATGACGCTCAAGAAAATGTGGCAACAATCCAACATCCATTAGTATGGAATATATCACGGTGGATTTTAACTGATTCTGAGATAAGTGTATTGAACAAAGGGAAATCCTTTGTACCGGCAAGTAGAATGGATGTGACTGACAATATTATAGAACTTAAAATGTTTACTAGGAATCTTATGCTTAAATCTCAGTTTGGTGACAATAATATGAGTAATAGCTGTGTGAACATTTTTAAGAAACCAAGTAGCTATATTCCTGTAAACAATGCTGCTATTGAGACATTCGAAAAAGCATGTATAAAAGAAATATACAAGATGCATGATAGTGGTATTTGTAAGAAATGCTTCTATAGTTTAAACAGAGAAGAAAAGAAGCTTTGGAGGTTTTGTGTAATGATCGTTCCATCGCAGTGAGACCAGCTGATAAAGGTGGTTCTCTAGTGGTGATGGATTATGTTTTTTATAAGGAATCTATGCTGACAATGTTGAATGATATCTCTTATCAGAAAGTAGATATTCAACAGGTGCATGTAAGCAGCATGTTAATATACAATGCATTATTTGAATGCTTACAGTGTCGAGTTATTAGCCATGAGCTATTCAAGTACTTCATAGTAGACAAACCTGTTCTACCCATCATACAAGGATACCCCAAAATACATAAACATCCCAGAGTGCCCCCCATGAGACCCATTGTATCAGGGAGGGGCTGGTGTACTGAACCTTTGTCCATTTTTGTGGAGCACCACCTTAAAACTGTGTTCATAAAGAATGTATATATATTAATTGATACAAAACAGTTTTTAAAAGATCTGTATGCATTTTGTAAGAGTATAGCTGTGGAGGATAGATGGCTCATGATTACGATGGATGTGAAATCTCTATTCACAGTCATCCCTAATAGTACAGGTGTTGAGCTCTTCAAACAGTATTTAATGGAAGACGAAACATATGATGTACAAGTTATTGATTTATTATCACTGTTGATGGAACTGATATTAGAGAACAATATCTTTTTGTTTGAAGGAAATCTATATAGACAAAAGGATGGCGTGGCCATGGGCACTTCATGTGCAAATGGCTATGCAAATATTGTTATGGCTATGTGGGAGAAAGAATTCCTACTGACTGAGATTGGAAGGCATCTGAAGTTCTACAGGAGATTTGTGGATGATCTTTTTATTTTATGGGGAGGTGATGTAGCTTCATTTATATCTTTCTTCCACAAAATAGATAATAGTACCAGCTTCCCTAAGTTTTCAATGAAGCATTCCTATGATGTTATAGATTATCTGGATGTCAGGATACTTCAAAAAGATAGAGGTGTTCTGGAAACTGAAATCTATAGGAAAGAATGTTATAGGAATAACTATCTCCATAGACAGAGCATGCACCCGAGGCATATATTTAAGAACACTGTAAGAGGCCAAGGTCTGAGAGCATCAAGACTCACAGCTAATCAAACTAAGTATGAGGAAGAGATCAAGAACATGAAGGAAAGGTTCATACATAGAGGGTACAGTGAAAAAAAGATACAACAGTCATTAGTGGGTCTATCTGAGGCAAGGGAAGGAACAGGTAAGCCATACTTTTCAGATATGGATATCATCATAGATGGAGGAACTGTTAGTAAGAAACCTATGAGAGTACAAGTATCCTACTTGAGTAACATTAAATCTTTACAGGATGTATATCGAAAAAACTGGAATATACTATGTGCTGATGATTATGTTAAAAGGTTGGTAGGTGAGACCCTGAAATTTGCTTTTAAGAATAAAAAATCTATAAAAAGATTATTATGTGGACCACAACCCATAGAAGCAAGAATAGAAAATGCAGTCAGATATGGAACCTTCCCCTGCAATAAATGTAATTACTGCATCTTCATTGACACTGGAAGTAGATTTCTACATTCAGATGTAAAGAAGGAGTTTACCTTCAGAATATTAGCTAACTGTGACAGTATGAATATTATATACTTGGCACACTGCACAGTCTGTCCTGCCTTTTACGTTGGAATGACAACGCGAAGGCTGAGAGACCGGATGAAGGAGCATATATATATATATGATATCACCAGAGGAATAGAGACAAATGCGCTAGACATGTGAGGGACCATGATGAGACACACAAATTTTTATTTTTAGTAATAGATAAAGTCTATACCGACAATAGAGGTGGAGATGTTAGGAATAGAGTAGAAACTAGGGAACTAGAATGGATTATAAGGCTACGAGCTAACACTGGGGTAGGCCTGAATGACAAAATTAATATTAAACCCATTCTTCTAAATAGAGATTTAAAGAAATAGTAGGTAGTACCCCCCTCCCCCTCGACCTTTTATGCTTTTTTATACTTTTATATATTTTTATACATTTATATTGTATGTATTAAGTTGTATGACATGATATGCTGTTTCTATTGTCAAGCTGTTTTTAATTTTAAGCTTTTAAAAATTTTCACACTAGGTATAAAACTTTTTATACTAGGTATATGGTTTTAAGGATTAATTGAGTAGTTGATGGCAATGAAAATCTTGGTATAAATGCTGTGTTTTACTCTTCTTTGATTGTCTGATGAAGTGGCTGGAGCCACGAAAGCGCTCACCTCTTTTAATAATAAAGCTGTTATTCTACATAGCTGTGGCTGCTACCTCCTGCTTTGTTTTTTACTATAAATTTATAATTTTCAACAAATTCTTATGAAAAAACAAACAGGATTTTAATATGGAATATAAGGAATTGAAGTAGGTCATTAAAGAGTCCAAGAAATCATATGAATATGACAACCAGCATGACAAGTAATACAAAATCCTTTTTTCAGTAAGTGAATAGCTAGCTGAGACTTATGCATTCCTTTGAATCCACAGTATAAAAGAATAGGTGCATCGATCACACAAGGGACAAGGGTAATATCTTAAAGTAATATTTCAGTCCAAGACCTTCTGGGGTAGTAACTTTATCTATGTAGCTTACAGTTATTAAAACTATTGTGCAGCCAAAATGACAGACAATAGTTACAAATGTCAAAGATATACATAAAGCCACTAAGTGGGGTTTTCTATGTGCAAGTATTGCTGCATAGTCAGGGAGTATGGCCCTTTGAGAGGGTGTATGTCCTTTTATGACCTACTTTGATGCACTAGGTTAATTGACTACTATATCGTACAAAAAACAGAGGTAATCCATAAAGCTTGAGTCAGGTCTGATAAACCCTCTGTGACCCAGAGTGTGACAGGGCTAAGAAGAAACAGAGAACAAAGGATTAGTCCAGCTAAAATCACTTTAGCTAGCAGATTTAGGAGTCTCTGTTTCTCTCTCTCTCTGATGACCTCACTGTAGCAGTAATACATTTGTTGAAATTTCAAGTAGTTTATTTGGTTAAGTAGTTAGACGGAACAGTGTTTTTGTTCTAATACATTACATTCAACTGGTCACTTATTTAAAGCCATTTACAGGCAATAATGGAAAGGTCCCGGGGAGCTGATTGGAGGAAAATCTGGGAGATGGAAAAAAACAGAGCCAATCCCAGATCTTAGAGTTTAATTCCTTATTTGAATATTCCTTGAAGACCTGAGAGGGTTTACTAGCTCAGCAGCCTGTGGACCCTCATTCTTAGTTAAAAGGTTTTTATTTTTATTTTCAACAAACAACAAAAAGACAACACACCATGGGCTACCCTACAAACTATATTTAAGAAAACAACTTTGCCTGAACTTCATTAGGTCCAGAGGTGTAGCTGTCTCATCCAGCTACCTGCGCCAATCCCTGAACTACCATTCAACCCTCTTGCTCATAGTGAAGAGCAAAAACAAAAGGAAATGCTCTGATAGACGGCTCATAGCAATGTGAAGCACACACACTCCATTCAAGGCATAGCCCCTCCCTACCACCAACAGCACAAAATATTTGCTTTCTGTACTGATATTTCAGGAATGCTGGTACAAAAAAGAATGCAAGAATGGCACTCGGATTGCAACAATTAACAGGCTGCCCCTGAGGATCATGTCCCATTCATTCCACCCTTGCTATTGCTACCGATTAGTTTCATCTAATACAGTGTTTTTGAGTGGTGCTTTTATGTGACTATCACCAGACTTTATTAGTTTGTTTTGTAGCACATGTAATATGACAGGCTGTGTCTGCATTTGTGGGGCTTATATTCCTTGAAGCAAATTATGAAAGCTTTATTACAGAACTTTTTCCAGTCGTCTGACTTGCCCTTAGCAAATCTTATTTCACATGTAATGTTAGAGGCTATGCCCACTTTTATGGGGCTCATATTTCCTGAACTACATTATGAAAGACTAATCTCTTGTTTGGCAAAAAAGGATTACAGTGCCTGCTTATAAGAGGCTCCTATACATGACTAATGGGACCAGTCCCTGTTCTTCCTTATGAACACAGCCTTTTTTTGCAGGGGAAGTGGTCACTTAGAGCTACACTAGGTGAATCCCAATTTATGAAAAATGCATGCATTCAGAACGATAGCTCACAATGGAAATACGTCACAGTGCTCATTTTACAGAATTCATGGATGTGCACAAGTAGGAAAAAACAGTTTAAGACTTCAGAAGCTTTTGCATAGGTATTCTGTTAATGCAAAAACAAACGAAGCGGAAATAGTCAGAAGAAAACAGGAACTGGAACAACTCACCAAGCCTGAACCAAAAACAACGTTAAAGTAACTGGAATCCGTTGATGTACAGCAGAAATTTCTGTGAAAATCCTCCAATACTAGTTGAGTACCAAACCAAACAGTACAAGTTGAGTACTGAACCAAACAGTACAAATTTCTTCCTTAGGTGGTAAAGGAATGACAATCCAGATAGTTCCACCGCAAATCTTTTATTAACAAAGTAAAGACCAGAAGAATAATCCAAAAGTAAACCAAGTGCTTTCGCCTGGACAATTCCAGGCTTTTTCAAGGTTCTTGAAAAAGCCTGGAATTGTCCAGGCGAAAGCACTTGGTTTACTTTTGGATTATTCTTCTGGTCTTTACTTTGTTAATAAAAGATTTGCGGTGGAACTATCTGGATTGTCATTCCTTTACCACCTAAGGAAGAAATTTGTACTGTTTGGTTCGGTACTCAACTTGTACTGTTTGGTTTGGTACTCAACTAGTATTGGAGGATTTTCACAGAAATTTCTGCTGTGCATCAACGGATTCCAGTTACTTTAACGTTGTTTTTGGTTCAGGCTTGGTGAGTTGTTCCAGTTCCTGTTTTATTCTGTTAATGCACTAAAAATCCACTAGGTGGTAAACTGCCGAGTATACAAAACCTTTAATAAAAGTAAGTATCTCAAATCTTATTTGAGCATAGATCAACTGTGCAGCATGAAGTGAGGCCCTGGGATAACACTTTTCACTGTACTGCAAATTACAGAAATTATGGTAAATGCAGGCTAAGTGGCTAGAGCATATGTATGTGGTTGCTATGGGGTATACACAGTGAGAAGGAGAATGCCCCTGGTCTCAGAGGGTGGTTCTTTGATGTTTCTGTCTTGGGTCCTCACTATTAAGCTTCTTCTTCTTAGGTCTAGCAGTTATTGAGGGCTCTTCTATTCCAATTATCCCTCTCTTTAGATTTCAGGTGGTGAAGTCACTGCAAAAGAGGACTAGGTCTTTCTGTGAATGCTAGATAAAGGGCTGCAAACTGGGAGGAGTCTGGTAGAAGGACAGTTAACCAATCTTCTGATAGAATGAGGTGGTGCCATTGGATCCAGAGCAGGGTTATATGATATAAAAGGCGGATGCAATCAGTATGGGGATAGGCAGTCAATCAGACTAGGAGACTAGTGTTTGTTTCCGTTTTCTCCCTCCTAACAACAAAAGTAAAGCCTACATCTCAAATCAGTCGTAGGTAACATTTTCAAATACCTGAAAGTTGCTCCTTAAGCTAACATCATGTGGTAAAAAATATTTTCAAACTCCTAACAGTTACTGTTTAGATTTGTGCATATCTTTTAGTTTTCCAATAAACATCTTTATTAAATTATCACATATAACATAGGCAATCTTACATTTATATAAATGAAATGAAATGAAATTGTTATTCCAGGGCCTCACTTCATGCTGCACAGTTTACCTATGCTCAAATCAGATTTGAGATACTTACTTTTATTAAAGGTTTTGTATATATTGGTAATCTCCAAATTCTGGACCCCACCCAGTTCGGGTTTGTAAAAGGCAGATCATGTCTCCTAAACCTGACAGACTTCTTTGAAGCAGTCACCAAAGCCGTAGACAAGGGTAAGGTGGTCCACACAGCCTATCTAGATCTTGCCAAGACTTTCAACACCATCCCCCACTCTGGAATTATAGATAAACTCACTAAACTAGGTATAAATCCCTATGTCACGAGATGGGTTGCCAACTGGCTCACTGACAGAACCCACACTATGAAAGTAGCAGACTCCAAATCCGACTTCAGACCAGTGACAAGTGGAGTACCACAGGGTTCAGTCCTGGGTCCTCTCCTGTTTGGTATCTACTTCTCTGAAGTACAGGCTAACACAGAAGGTCTTTGGCTAACGAAGTTCGCAGATGACTGCAAACTAGGAGCCATATTCGAAACTCCTAACGATGTGGAAATCCTACAAAGGGGCCTCACTGAGACAGATGTGTGGTGTCAAAGTCATGGCCTCAAGCTCAATGCCAAAAAGTGCATTGTCATCCCCTTTGGTAAAAACTCTGTACCCATGAACTACAACACAGGCAGTAGTATACTTAACACCGAAAGTGTGATAAGAGACCTTGGGACACAGGTGGACAGTAGTCTCTCCTTTGATAATCACATCACCACAGTAATCAGGAAATTCTTTTACATGGCACACCTCATCACAAAAGGTTTCTCATCCAGAAAAAAAAGGTCATTGTTCCCCTCTACTCATCACTCATTAGACCCATTATAGAGTACAATGCCCCTTTTGGTATGTACCTCACAAGACATCTACAACAACTGGAAAGGCTGCAGAAATACCTGACAAAGAGGATTACCGGCCTCAAACAGATGCCCCACACAGACCGTCTCAAAAAACTCCAGCTTTACTCAGTCGCATATCGCCTACTCAGAGGTGATCTCTGCCTAACATACAAAGCTATGTCAAACCCATAGCTGTTGGACATGCTCCATTTAAAGAAATCCCAATCCCTCTGAGCTACACGCTCTAGGGACCTAAACCTTGTCACCACAATAAACAGAACATGCCGGCGGGATAGATTCCTGTCCCAGAGACTTCCCATATTCTGGAATAAACTACCTATCTATATCAAACAAAGCTCCTCATTAGCACTCTTCAAGAAAAATCTTGATGATTGGATGGGAAATAGGAAATTCACCCCGGGGATCACCTTTGTGGCTCTACTCGACAGTGGCACAGGAAAATAATTTTCTTGGGTGGTAAAAGCCAGGGTATCTTTTTGGCTGGGCTTGTATAGGCCCCAGGGCCGATAGCCTAGTACCTACCTATGAACCTATGAAAAACAAACAACATTGACACCATTTTATTTGCAGACATTATACATCACAGACACCACTGAAACAACTGTAGTTACACACATTATACATCACTCATAATCTATCCAGTCATTGTCAGTTAAGCATTATATGGCTCATTCTAATCCCACCTCTTAAACCTCATTCCTTCTATGCATATATTGTTCCCACAAATCCCATTTTTTTCCTATGTAGTTTGCTCTTTCCCTTTTCTAAAGATCCCAATTGCAGTTGTCTTATCTCTGTTACTATACTTACTAATTCTAGTAAAGTTGGTCTAGACTTTGATTTCCATTTTCTAGTAATTGCTTTTTTGGCAGCTACCAAAGTTAGACTCAGCAAGGCTTTACTATATCTAGGCAGTTCTGATTCTGTATCATAGCTCAAACAAATGATCTCCCCAGTCAATCCAATCTGCTCATCCGGCATCTCCAACGGAGTGGTCTGCAGGGAAACATAAAGCCTGCCAGCTCATTACACTCCCAAAAGTATGTTCCCAGCCACCTCTTTCTTGCCCATCACACCTCCAGCATTTGCTATCAACTTGAGGAAAAATTCTCTGGAGTCTACTTGAGGTATAAAAATACCTACGCAAACATTTCCAGGCAAAGATTCTAAATCTTCTACACTTTGTTGGGAGATATACACATATCCCCCATTGTCTCTTTGTTTATCCAGTCTCTCTTCCCAATTCTTTCTAAGCTCATCTGATTATCACGCAATATTGTATATGCTCTACTAATTATTCATTTTTTAATGGCAGCTTCTGTTCTAGATTCTATTAAAAACTCTACTAGTGCTAATCTTTCATTTAGGACCCCCCATTTCTTTCTCTTTGCTTATACTCTGATATCAATCCTTGATAGGGAAGGTAATCTCTAACCTGCAGTCCAAATAATTTTTTGGCCTCTTCCCATTCTACTACCTTTTCCTTTCTAGTTATTTGCTCCCAATACCTTGGTTCCTTTTCCAGTTTCCTCCAATAAACCCCAGCCCCCTCTTGCCTATTGTCTATATCCCTAACCACAGTCATCCCTATTGGCAGAATATTTTTTTTCCTCAATTCTCACACTAGTTTAGTTCTTAGATTTCTCCCTTCTATTTTATTAGTATAATACTTTGTATGATTTGTATTGTTCTCCTTAAGAGCCTGCACCCAAAATCCCAATCTCTCCTTATTTCTTGAGCCCCCCCATATCATCATCATCATTCCTTTCCACTTTGAATTGTAGTTTTCTGCCTGTGCTATGTATAACAGCCTTAACTGTGTTGCTCTAAAATACCCCCTCAGATTGGGTAATCCTAGTCAAATTTGTTCTATTGGAAGAATCAGCTTATCCCACTTAACCCTTGCTGTCTTCTCTTCCCAGATAAAATCCTTCAGCTCTTTTTTAATTGCTACCCACAGCTTCTCCTCTTGTTAATAAACTATGCCTGACCTGTGTATAAGACCAAAGGGGCTAAAAACATTTATTTGCTTGTATCTTAGTATCCATAGCCATATAACAAAGCTTCCAGTTTCTCAATAGGTTTGTACATATCTTAAGATCACAAAAAATGGTAAAAAAAAAGAAAACAGAGTGGATTCTTTACTGTGTTACTAGTTCACCAGACACACTATACTAAGGTAGATGCAGTGATCTACTGATCTAATTTCTTTATTGGTTTTTCATATTAACAACAACAATTAGAGCTAATTAACAGTTAATGCCCAAGTTCTGAGTTAAACAGTATAGATGTTTTAGCTGTATGATTTATGGATTAGTTTCCTGAGTTCAAACATATTTTTCATGGAAATGCCTGAGTTTACATCAGGGCAGTGGTGATCTTCCAGCTTAACTCCATTTTTTGAGAATATAATTTTTGTTTCCTTCAGGTGGATACATAGTGAATTGCCCAAGAATGGGGAAATGGAAACCTCCATTGCTAGAAAATCACATTACTGCTTGGCTAGTTGACTTTTGAGGATGTAGAGTATGATGTCAAACAGATAGTATGCTACCCTGAATTTGAACTTACTCACAGTTTTCCTTACATAAAAAAAATGCAGCCATTACATTGTGCATGGTATATCACAAAAATAGTGCTGTAATTACCGGAACAAGGGCTGATGATTTTTCTCCTAAGTACTGGGCAAAATAAGTTGCTCATGTAGATGCAGAAAGTATGGGTGAGGGTGGGGGTTCACAAAGGTAAGTTCTTCTGTTGTCCTCCTCCAGTTTGAATTTACACTCTTCCTTGTCCCTAATGTTTCTGCCTGTTTTAAAAAACAAGGATGGGGTTCTTGGAGTTTTTCCAGCTGTTTTTGTCTGCAATCACCACACAGTTGCCGGACATGATCTTTCTGATTGTTTTGTAATCTACAGTAAAAGTGAAAACCATGCTTCTTTTTCTTTTGTCCTGCTATGGGTTCTGGAATTGGTTTCTGTTGGGTCCTAGGGGTCTATGAGGGGGTCCCTAAAAACTGGGTCCTCTGCCTCCTTTAAAGTTCTGATGTGGTTGAGGATTGAGTTTAGTAATCTGTTTCTGAACCCCTGACCAGGTCATCTTGTTGTAGGCTGATAAGATTTATGATGAAATGCCTAAGCTCTTTGGAGACATGTGCAATTCTCATCCACTGATATTTTATAATGTTTCTCTTAGTTATCTGAAGATGCATGTTTTTACTGTGGGACAGCATATTAACTCTGGTTGGTTTTCTGAAGAGGTTATTGCAAAGGCTTTGTGCAATGGCATTTGTTTTCTTTGTCCTTAGATATGTCTATATCTAAAACTCTGACCGAGGACTTGTTTAAAAAGTCATGAATCTCATGTAGTGAAATTACTGATATGGTTATAAAAATCATTTAGTGTGGCTTCATCCCCCTCCTAGATGATATAAATGCCATCAATGAAATGGAGGTAGCATTTCATCAAAGCACCATTGTCTGTAACTGGCTTTAAATAACTGACTTGTGAATGTAATGTATTAGAACTAGAACACCCATACATTTATCTATTTAACTAAATAAACTACTTGAAATTTCAACAAGGTGTCTTTATTCCTCCTACAGGGAGGCATCAAAGAAACATTCTCCTAGATCTGTTAGCTAAAGTGATTTTATCTGGACTAATCCTTTGTACACTGTTACTATATCACACAAGAGGATACCTGAAAGCTTGATTACAAGTAACACAATTCTTATATAATTCTTTGATCAATTGATTGATAAGGCAAACTGTGTGCAGGTATTTGGTTATTCATTTGAATTGATAGCCTGTACAGTGGAGTCCATGAGGGCTTTGGTTTGGGTCTAGCTTTGTTCAGCTTTGTTTTCCCACATTTCCCTAAGTCACACAAATGTTGGAGTAGTCACTCTAAAAAGGATACCACTGAAATAATTCAAAATTTAAAAAAAATATTTCTTGAGCATAGAGGTATAAGAAGTATGGGGCAAAGGAGTGGCTGTCCATGCCTTTTGGGCTGCAATCTGTGCTTTAAAAGAAGTGCTGATCTCTCCCTGAGACCACTATCCATAAACATTTAAACAGCTATGATAATAACATAACACTTGGTGCTTGCTAGGAACTATAGCTAGGAGTTATTATGAACCCCATGTAGTCATAACTCGGAGCGCTAACTGAACTTGCTACAACCAGTACATAAGCATTTAGAGTTAATAACTGTAAAGTGGTAAAGTTTAGAAAAACAAAGTCTGCTCTCAAAATTTCATTTAGTAATGAAAATTTAGAAAATGCAAATCAAATAGAGTTTGGAGTTATGATTCAAAGTAGCAATAGTAGAATTGTGTTTCAAAATAGCATTGATGGTAAAGATAACATTAATGCTTTTAAAATCAAAAGATTACTAGAGATTTCATAACTTCAATTAATACAAACAAATATTTGATTAGATCTATCCTCCAGGAATTATATCCACTGTGCATTTATGGGGTATTCTGTTGCAAAGTGCTTCCATGTGTGCACTTCCTTTCCATATGACCATCCACCGTTTTCTAGTTTCTCCTTGTCGTTTACCCTTCTTGGCTGCAGGATGTGAATAATCCTGGAAACTGCCAATGCTGCTAGATGAGCTGGTTTGTAGTGTTTGGCGATACCCCCTTATATGTGCTGATGGTTCTTTAACAATGCCAAACATGCAATTTTATATGCCCTAGAAGCATAAACTCTCTGGGACCTAGATTAGTAATGTTTCCCAGGCTCACAAACGCATCCAGTCTGACAGTCCTTTCAAGCCTTGGTCTCCTCCAAGGCTATGCAGAAATGTCCCAGCACCACCAAAATATCATCCTTGCATTGCCCATCTCACCAGAGAACAGTTTTCATTTTTCTCTTCCTACCTACCTCTTACCATCTTCAGCAGGTGTTTTAATCGCTAATCAAATCTGTGTCCTATGACTTAGTCTGGGTTTTATCCCACTTTGCCATCTGAACCTTTTCATTAAATGCATACTTGAGTAGAAATCCTTTTTCTGTTTTTGCATATAAATCCTGCAAAGAAACTTTATGAAAAAAGACTGCTATCAACAGCCACCTTAGAATAGACCATGGTGGTGCAGCGGTTAGCATTGTTGCCTCGCAGCAAGAGGTTCTCCCAATCGATTCTCGGCTGGAGCACCTTCTGTGTGGAGTCTGCATGTCCTCCCTGTGGTTGAGTGACATTAAAGACATTCAGGTAGGTGCATGCATGAATGGGTGTGCCTTATTTGAAGGTCAGGCTTCGGGCTGGCAACTCAGCAGTGTAAAAATCCACTGCCAATCATTAATGGACGGGAGTTCCGCTGTGGCGACCCCTAACCAGGAAAGCTGAAAGACTAACAGCAACATTAGAACATAAAAGAATGCTACTAAAGCATTAGATACAGACTGATTTGGTGCTAATTATGCTAGAGAGTTCAACACCTTCATGTAAGTAATATAAGAGCTGTCTTTGATATTGAACTATACAACTGGGAAGACAAGACAAACACACCACACACAGTTAATTAGTAATGGAGTGCAAACACAAACATCAGCACATTTGAGGGTACAACATGGCACTGATCCATACAATCTACAAATATTCTTCATGACTTACTTTCCTAATGACTGCTCTTTTAAGAAATGACAGCATCGATTACTTTCTGTAGACATCTACAGTTTTTAGGCAAATGGGTTAAAGTTTTGAGAATTCAGGCAAATGGGCATTCAGGCAAATGAAGTAGAGCCCAACATAGCTTTGAATGAAAGAGGCAAAGGTAAAAAAAAAAAAAAAAAAAAAAAATAGCAGTAGCAACTTTACTATACCATTTGGCTCTTTCCTGCCTGGCTTCTGCTTCACTTTGCTGTAAGTCTTCGGAATGTTGTTGCTACAAGTCACATGCTAGCACCTGCATTCCTCGCTGGTTCTGGGGATGCTAGTAGCTTCACTAAGCAGTTTAGCTAAGACTACCCTTTCTTCATATTACAGACTGGGCAAAGGCAGTGTTCCAGCAGCTGCTGTTTGAACTTGCTATACAACAGGTAGATCATAATCTTGCCCTCCTTGGCACATCAAGCAGTTGCTCTCTGAGGGGGCATTAGAATCAGCAGCTATCACCATAAATGCCCTGTAAAACAAGATGGTAGCTTGTGATCCTTATTAAAAATCTGATTTCTGACTTATAAGAAGCATAGCCTAGTGCTGTTACATAATGCTGTGTGTAGAAACATGCAGGCAGTATTCACTCACAGTATATTTGCAGAGTGCCATGGACACCAGTTGTACGTCACCAAAATATAGCAATTCATACACATATGTGGGACATAGATTCATTTGCATATATGGCACAAAAGTGCAATTTTCCTGTGGCTTAAGTGGATGGTCTGCTATATTAAATGATGAACCACATGCCAAAAAAGGAGCAGCAGTGGAGCCTCTACAACATTTCACAAGAACTGACTGAAAGCAGAGGCGAAGAACATTTAGAAGGCACAGCCCTGTGGCCTTAAACTGTGCGGTGCAGAAATGGGTATGAGCTATATTCTGATCTAATGAACTTGTTAGCCTTACATTGAACCTGAGCTCAGATACATATATTAATATATAATATGTCCAATGTTTAAATATCTAGCTACAGATCTCCAATGCATGTCAACCAGAAGAACTGTCTATCTTCATAATAACCTAAATGCCTCATACATACAGGCTGTGAGACTATGATGCAAGAACAACTACTGGGGGGGGCTCTCCAAGTTTACCCTAACATTATAGCATGATACCCCACTGCCTCATACTGTTGCATATGTATCCCACACCAACTCAGTCAGTGATGTCCACCCTTCATCTACATTCCACTACAGAGGCTTTTGTGAGGTAGTCACCCCAGCTGTACACATGTCCTTGTCTATACCTAACAGAAGGCTGAGTTGTTACCTCCTTAGAGGCTATTGTAAGGTAGTGACCCCAGCTGTTCACATGTACATGTATGTACTTAACAGAAGGCTGAGGTATTGCTTCCTTAGGGAATTTTGTGACAGCTGTACACATGTACATGTCTGTACCTAACAAAAGGCTGGGCTATAAATGGAGAACTCTTAGTCCACAGAATACCATATCTGTGGCATTCCTGTCCAAACCTATACTGTTGTGTTTACCTACGACAACCCACAGCTATTAGTTAGTAGACTACTCTCCTCAGCAGTCACCAACCTACAGCTATGTCTTGTTTCCATCATTGTTCTCACATCCTCAAAAGGAGATGCACAGCAAAGATTGGACAGTTTCAACAAACTGAAGAATAACATCATGTAACAGGTAATCTAGCTTTGAAGGCATTATATAATAATGAGAGGGGTTGCCCACCAGACACTGTGAGACCACATATTGGAGATGGTGGTCCATGACTTGAATGCTGTTGATGATTGGAATCTCACAACTTAACAATGATGGAAGCATATGACAGACTTTATCAGGAAGGCTTGCAAAAGGCTCACACCATTGTAGCAAACAGGTCACCCAGAGGAGGGAGCTATATCCCACTGAAAGTCTACAGATGTGGAGGAGTTCATAGTATTCCTACATACAGATGATGAAACAGGGCCACAGGCTCTAGGAAAGGCCAATCTTCACATGCTTCAGAGGAAGATGCATTAGGTTAGCAACCATATAGCATGTCTATCTAGTAGCCACGAACCATATGTTGGTAGGCCACACATACCACTGCTTGTGTTTCTTATAGGTATAACAGAACTGGCAGCAGAAGTATGTGCCTATTTTTACCTACATAGTCTAAAACCTCATTTATATGAAGAATACATGTCCACAACTGCAGACTGGATATTCAGTTTCATTCTTTTCTAGCATGTTTTGTGCATTAACATGCCAATTAACTGCAACAACAACACCTGCACAGGCTGCATTAGGAGAATAGGCTGATGTTAGCACCTTTTCAGGGTCAGACAATGATGGTGGTACAGATAAAGTCATAATCATGTAATATATAGGCACAAACCGTCTCACTCCTGTTTTTCTGACATCTGTTGTTTAGACTGAAGGTATGTCCACTCTTCACCCATATTTGAGCTACAGGCTGTATCACCCAAACTCTTACCATTTTTGTTGTGGGAACTTCCCTACGACTGAGAACTACATAACTTCTCCCACTGTGGCAGCATTAACAGCAGAGTACCACAGTGATTTCATGTGTCTATACCCATAATATGGCAGTCTAGCAGGACATCTCAGCAATCCTATGCTAAAAATGACCCATGATATATAGGTCAAACTAGGGCTGAAGTCAGCCAATGTTTATAATTATCATCTGGGTACCACTTGTTGGTACCAAAACCACAATGAAGCAACTGGTGTGGTGCATGGCTTGTAGGAGGATGCCACACATCACTGCCAGCCTACTGCAGAGACCATGACATCCAGGGTTGATGCCATGCCAGCTTTCATGAGGGCTAGAATTGCAAATGTGACTTATATATCCACATCGTCGCAAAAGATAGTTAGTGTCACCATCACTGTCCTGTCCAGATTTGTTGTCCATGATAATGTATAGGTATGTAGTCAGAGTGGTCACATTAGATCATCGCAGGGCAAATATTATGTTCATGAATCTAGAGGCATTTTACTCCAGTACCAACACCATGGCCTTCTGTGACTTCTGGCTTTTAAGGGCAAGACATGTCCACAGCATACTCCATGCAGGTCTTACCCTCCTCCCATCAGCATGGCATCCCTGCCATATGGCTGTTTCATCATTATCCAATCACAGATACACTTCCTGGATAAGTTCTACAGTATGTCTCTGCCACAACGTTAAAGATATCCATAGTACGCTGCATGCTGCATAACATGGCTACCAGGAAGCAAAATATACAGTCATCCAGTTAGGGGTAAGCTCGGCCCACTCCTTTTCATCAAAAGATATTGCATATGACCCAGAGTACCTCTTACCACATGTCCCTCCACCCCCCGTCTGCTTTCAATGACATGCCCCAACTCTTAGGATGTGGCATTAGCCATCTGTCATTATGTTGCCTGTCATTTCTGCTAATAATGATATCTGAGGCCCACTACACTGTCCCTCTTTGTGGTCTATGTGGATATGTTGGATTATGCACTGTCTAGCATAACCATTAGATAACATTTTATGCATTGTTTATTCTGTGTGACACCCCATTTCCAACCACTTTTGCCATGGTCTCAGACATATTGATTAGCTGCTACACTTGTACTGCTATATATTGTACCCATTCTTGTCTAGGGGTGAGTGATGCTACTGCTGCTTCTGCACTGGATAAAGGTAATGCACTGGTTCTGACAGGGCCAACTCTAGTGGATTTATCACCTCGAACACATTAGGAACATGTGGGGTGGGGGGGACTTACCAAATACATGACCCTGTAGAGTTATCATATGCAGGAAGGGTCAACACTGATGACTTGTGTGCCATATGTGGGAATCAAATAACACTGCCACTGTGCTTTTCTAATAAAGGTATCTCTCATTGTTGACACACATTTTCATGCATGTCAGGTAGGAACTTTATCTATACTAAGAATGTATAGCACTCAGTACTTTTTTTTGGGGGGGTGACTGATACCATAGAAACACAAATACTCACATATAGAAGTAGTATATTGAGAAGTATATGGAGTATTCTAAAGGCTGGCACCTTTGATACACGTAACATTGTTGATGGTCAATAAATTCTTGTTCATAGACACAACTGTTAGTCTGACAAGCTTTGTTCATTGTGACTTTAAAAATTCCACATGCTGTTTCTCTTATATTAACACTCAACTTTTGTGTGCGTAATGCAGCTTACAACTATGAATTGTGATCTGCTTTCAGTGGATCTTAATTGCAAATGAGTATGTACTCACTAAACTGCTCGCATTTACTCATGATACAGCCACTGTATACATGGTTTTCCACACTCTTTTCCTTACTGCTGTATCGCACCACATTGTATTAGGAACCACAACCTGCCTCTGCATTGCAGGTTCCCTTACAGCAGTGCACTGCATTCTGCACAAATTATGCAAAGATTGAGCATAACAACCAAATCGGGACTAGAAGAATGACTTCAAGAGAACAGAGGTCCAAGAAATGTGGAACGTATTTATATAACAAATTTAAAGAATAGTGTACCTATTACTAGAAAATATACATATCATAGGAAAGCTTGGTCTCTCCTAGATAAGTGTTATGTTAGCAAAAGTATTACTAAAAGGAAGAAGAGATGAAAATTAATGAGGGGAAAACCAACAGTAATAACATCATGGCCTGTAAACACATGCTAATGATATAAGGGAAGTCATAAGAAGAGCAAAAAGAAGTTGTGTATATATTAAAGTGTCTTGCCATACATCTCATCCAAATGGGTTTTACTCTTAATTTGTTTCCTAAATATGATCCTGATTATAAAGATGCAACTGGTTTGAAAATAAAATAAAGAATATAAGATGTTTCTTGATGTTTTAATTTCACTTCAACTCATTTTTTGTCTTATGACCACATCCACCAAATTATGTCAGCCTAGGTATTAGCGATTATTTACATACATCAGCAAAAATGTCTAGGTAATCAAAAGCACCCTGCTTCTTTAAAGGAATAGCTACTTAAATTATGATTTCAGTAATAAATCACCACAAGTGTTACCTTTCAATGAAGGGTGTTCCATCTGTGAGATGCATAGCTCTCTACCTTCCATCTCCAAAATGAGGAACACTAGCCATCATAATATGGAACAAATGGGCAAAATGCGTAACACATGCTAATGGCTTACTAATAACTTCTACTGGGAAGGTCATAGGATGGTTAAAATATGCTGGTTTTACTTATAAAGAAGATCTTTTAATGAATTAATATGATTCATTTTTATTTACCATGGATTTCATTTACCAAAATTCCTAACACTGAATGTGTGACACAGTCTTTCAATGTGGAACTTCAAGGAACTTCAAGGAACATGAACTTTTTAAGACCCTAAATGAGGTACGAAATGAGGTACGTTCCTTGTAATGAGGTACACTTGAGAGGTATGGTGAGATGTATTTCACAACTTGTCTTAATAGGATATAAGACTCCCTTGTTGCTACACTTATCATGAAGATAATAGTAGCTTATAGACTAATGTTGATAGCGAGACATTATGGCTTCTGTCTTTCAGGATGTAATAAAAAAAAATTTCAATGCCAAGAAAATTTTCAAAGGGATATCCTTATCAAGACAATTAATTGCAAAAAATAACTCTATTAACTCCATTTGCATAAATTGTTTTAACCATTGATACTTGTGGTAAATAGCTTGCTCCGATTCCTAAAGGCTTGTTATTTACATTTGTAAAGCATGAAAATACACTTAAGTGAATATATTTAGGATGATAATATAGCAATAACCCACGCCTGGGTGTGGGTAAATCCACCATTACCCACAACCAGGCGTGGGTTATTGCTATTATACAATGACATTATTTAAGAAAAAAAATAATAAATTTTCTTAAATAATGGCATTGTATAATGCCTCCGTGCTGCCCTTCCGCAGCTGCCTGGGTGTTCTGCGGCAGTTCTGATGTACTGCACATGTGTATGCCTACACAGTACATCAGAGCTGTGGGCAAAAGCAATGGAGAAAGCAAGATCTCTTTTGCTTTTTACAAACTGTTTCGCTGTGTTAAATGGGTTTAACATAGCAAGACAGCTTTAAAAAAAGCAACGGAGCCGTTGCTTCTTTTAAAGCTGTCTCGCTATGTTAAACTCATTTAACATAGCGAAACAGTTTGTAAAAAACAACGGAGAAAGCAAGATCTCCGTTGCTTTTTACAAACTGTCTCGCTATGTTAAACGAGTTTAACATAGAGAGACAGTGTGAAGCAATGGAGATCTTGCGTTCTCCGTTGCTGTAAAAAAAAAAAAGAGTTTTAATAATCGAAAAAGTCCGGGCGACCGGATCTTTTTCCATTACTATAACTCTGATTTACAACATGTACGCTGACTAATCAGCATGCACTTTTTTGAATATTAATGGGGGGTCGTTGTATAATAAGATGTTTTTTAGATATGTACAAAGGTGACATAAAGGCAATGATGTGATATTTGGATTTCTGACAGAGATACTATTATTTCTAGTGGTATTTTTATCATTATTATTATTATTATTATTATTATTATTATTATTATTATTATTATTAATTTCAAGCAGGATTGTGAACCATTTTGCAAAATATATTTCAGGTATAGGAGCAGATGTTAAGGACCTAGATGTAATAAATTGTGAATTGAGGACTCTAACAGCTATTGTCCTATAATAACTGAGGATATGGTTAGCAAAGGTCCTCAGAATAGTAAGGAAAGAAACTGTGCCAGAGCAAGACAAAAGAAATGGTTACTTTTTTATCTAGATTATACAACAGTTTATTGAGTCCTTTAACCTTTCTTTTTCAACAATCGTTGCTATCTGGAATTGTCACCAAACAAAAGAAATGTGCTAATGTTATACTCTCCATTAGAGGGATGGAGGTCAGCAAATAGAGTGGATAACGTTAGACCTATAAGAATACATCTCTTACCTGGGAAGAGTTTTGATAGAGTATTAACTGATATCTTAAAGGCGTCTGTTAGGTTCAGATATTATATCTAATAATATTAATTAATTCAGAAAGGAAAGGCACCTGTTATAGACCCTATAAGTTTTCACGCAGACGTTTTGAACCCTTGATAATAGCATTACTGATGATGAATTATATTTAAACCTGGTGATTGATTGTGGTTCTGTACATCATGGACAATGTTGCAGGTTATAGAAGATTGGGTTTTAATGAGACAGCTGTCCCCTGGATAGTGAAATGGTTAATTGCAAGAACAGCAAGAGAAGGGGTAATGAGTGCCAACTTAATAGAATACATTATCAAATGAGTGGTACATGTGGCTCTCTGTAATGCCCATTCATCTACCACATGTTCATGCCCTCATTTGCTCTAATTGATCAATATCTTATTGTGGAATTTGCTGATGATGCAAAAATTGCTAGGGTGGCATTTTCAATCCAAGAATAGAGGACTCCTTAAAGTTATTTAGATAGCTTGCTTAAGTGGGCCCAGGAGTTTTATTTTAACAACTCTAAATGTAAAAATTTTCACTTATGAAAAAAAAATTCAGACCACCAATAAAGTTTGCACTCTATTCTTAATGGAAAGTTCATTGAATATAATGATCTATGGTATAGTAATAAACAGAGTTGAGCTTTGGAGGCCAAGTGAATAAAACCATGAAGAGATATTGTCCTTTAATCAGAATTATGCTAAGGACAATTTCCTACACATATTCTTTTCTGTTGGGAAGAATGTATAAAAACTGATTAGAATTATCACAAAATATGGAGTGGGATTGCACATGTATTCAAGCGCTGATATCCATAAATTAGAAAAAGTACACAAAACTGGTTTTGATCTATACATGTTTGAAGAGTATGCAGTAGAAAGGAATGGTCTTTTTTGTGTTATGGTAAAACATTAAAATTATTCACATTATGTTATATTTAGTAGCCATGTGTATTAAGGTAGGAGGAAACTTCATCCAGTTCAGAGTTGGTCAGAAATCAGAAATGGACTATATGGCCTGCAGATATGAGACTGGCTAATCATTTAAATATTTTTAAAATGATATTGAATGGGTCTGTATTAGATGAAAGAAAGTTCATCTTAGCGAACGCTCACATGAGCAAAAATCCAGGAACTTGAAACTGCAATTGTGGGGGGCTGCACTCCCTGCCCTCTAAATATATATTTCTACTCTGAGATCACACTACAGTGAGGAAAGGGAAAATATTCCCATTTTCACTGTACCGCAAACTCACAATTGTGGTTTTGAGTTCCGCAATTTTCGCTCATGTGAGTGTTCGCTAAGATACATTTTCTTTCATCTAATATAGACCCAGATTGGATCAAAGGTGTGGTGATAGCATCTATTGTTCTCAAACAATGTGTAGAATGGCTAGAAAGGATCTTGTAGGAGGTCTCAAAGCCATAGTTTAACATTGTAAAACTGTAATATTGCTTGTCACTTCCAGGTCCAGTTTTAATTTTGCATTTTATTCCCTTCCAGTATCCTCTTTCACTTCAGTATTTCATATGGACTCTCCATAAACCTTTATCAGATGAATAAGGAGTTTTCCTATATTGTGCTTTTTATTTTTTTAAGTCATTTGGATCATTTCAGCATCCATCTTATCCACTTATATCAGAGGCCAGATTCATCAATGCCTACACCACACCTCTCAACTTCTTTGAGCAAGAAATCTGGACAAAGCCCAACAAAATGGGGGACAAAGGCCCAAAATATGGACATATTTTAAATATTGCTCTTATAAACTTAGAAAGTTGCTAGTCTAACAGGGTTTGTTTTAACATACATTTTCTTAAGGGTTTGAAGTCTGAAACTCAAATGCATGTCATTATTTAGTGACTTTAAGAACAACTCAGTGATTTGCTAGAAAACCACACATTTTATTGGGAACAGACCAAAAATGTGGACAAACTTCAAAAATCTGGACATTTGAGAGGTATGGCCTCCACTAAGCATATACTGTGTACATGTTCTGTATTCAAGAACATTCCTACCACATTGCTCGTGCTTTCTAGTCACTCAGAAAGATTACAGTAAGTTTAGACATACCCCCGAATACTTAAAAGCTTGCATGGCATGCATGATTAGTGTTAGATGAAATTTTGCCAATATGGCGGCCGAGCGACCCATGTACGTGCACGTCTGACGTGCACGAGCGCTGTAGCACTAGTGCTGCACGTCCCCAGTCCCGTATGCAAATCGCCCCATTTGCAGGTAAAAACCATGCAAATGAGGTAAATTTGCCATCCAAGAAGCAGGAATCAGGGTGTGCAAGACTAGCATAATATGCAGAAATGTATTCGGTTAGTAACTGAGTACGGTACTGCAAACTGCAAAACAGAGCTATGACAGCTCCAAATAAAGGCTGCATAGCATTGAGGAAGCATGCCAATGGTCAAGTAGAAGGTCATTGGCATTGCAAACAATGACAAATGTACAAAATACAACCTTTATGATATGTTCGCCAATCACGTCCGTTGAAGCATAGGGCAGCAGCACACAAATGGGACCGATGGGGAAATAAGAAAAAAAAACTAAAAACAACACTCTAACTAAAATCAGTATTCCACCATGCAAGTCAATGGCAGGCAAAAGACAACCTGGCCACGGAGTAGTGGTTGCTAAGGGGAGAGGCACAGTGTGATACATGTAGCTATGCATTAGCAGGCAATTCTATGTAAATGAGGGGAAGGATAGTGAATCCCAGTTTTCCACAGGGTGTGAGGCAGGTCCCAAGAGTGTAAGAGTATAAATACCTGGGTGCAAGACTAGGATATAGGTGACATCATGGGGGGGTGAGGCAAACTGTAAGTGGATTGGAGCCCTGTGGCTCGGGATTGAACCTAGCTTAGCACAGCTAAGCTAGGGGTGTGTCTAAACCTGCCTAGCACCCTTTACAACGTGTAAGCGGGTGTGCTCGCCACTCATTGGGTTATACAGGAATAAAAAAGAAGTTAAACCAGGAAATAGCAGCTCTGTGCACATTTGAACAGGGAGGCAATGGGAAGGGAAAACAGCAGTAGGAAGGTATTCAAGGAGAACTAGCTGAGCTGACAGGTGAAATGTATCAGAATCAGCTAATTACACAGGCTGCAGACCAACCCAGCCAAGAACACTGCTGTAAACTAAGTAAACACCTTCCCCCCTGGTTTTTCCACACTCTACACCACCGGTGTATACAAGCTGGGAAATTTTAACAAACAAACCTGCAAAATGAGAAGTGCTGCAGCAGGAAACATAGAACAACATGTGCAAGAGGCTGAGGGTGGTGAGGATGTGAATGCTGCTGAACAACCCACAGTGAGGAGACAGAGAAGAATGTACAGACCCACGGTAACCTACCAGGGGCTATATGAGCTGGAGATAGTGGAGTGCTATAGGGTGGACAGGGATCTCCTACAGCAAAATGTTGAGCTGTGCCGGCCACACCTGACACACCAAACTGGCTGAGGGGAGCCCATCCCAGTGGATACCAAGGTATGTGTAGGCCTAGGTATATTAGCCACAGGTATCTCCCAAAGCACAACTGGGGATATCATGGATACCTCACAGGCATCAGCATCCAGAGTATTCCACCAGTTCCTGGATGCCATGTCAGCACATGCCAGTGAACACGTATATTTCCTCAACACACGTGAGGTGTTGACCACCAGTATGTGTCTCTTTCACCAAATAGCAGAATACCCTGGGATAGTGGGTGCTATAGACTGCATGCACTTACGCATCAAACACCACCCAGTGAGCAGGGTAGGGCCTACATCAACCACAGGGGCATCCCCCTCCATCAACTGCCAGGTTGTATGTGATGCCCAGGGCATTATAATGAATGTGTGTGCTGCCTACCCTGGAAGCTATGATGATTCACACATATGGCATCTGACGCAGCTGTACCACAGATTTGCCGATGTGGACATCCCCTACGGTCACCTATTGGGGGATGCTGGGTACCCACTGGAGCTGTGGCTGATGACACTCATCAGAAATGCACACACATAAACACACACACACACACACACACACACACACACACACACACACACACACACACACACACACACACACACACACACACACTCACACACACACACACACACACACACACACACACACACACACACACACACACACACACACACACACACACACACACACACACACACACACACACACACACACACACACACACCTGAACAACAACGCCATAGTGAGGCACACGCACAGGCCAGACATATAATAGAGCATGTGTTTGGGATGCTCAGGTCACAGTTCTGGTGTCTGGATACATCCTGTGGAGCCTTGCAGTATTCACCAGCTACATGTACCCAAATTGTTATGGTATGTGCTATGCTACACAATATGATCCTGCGGAAATAGCTGCAGCAGGAACAGCATGGAGCAGGGCCACACAGCCCCCCACCAATGCCAAGGCCTGTATAGGTGCAGAATGACTCAGAGGAGGAACAACCTGAGCCTGCCCCAGTAGGCAGAAGGAGGTGTGCCCAATATGTCCTGGCCTTGGCAAAGCGGCAATGAATAGCACATGCACTGACACAGTAAGGACCCAGGGAATGACACCTCTCTCTGACTCACACAGACAGTAAAAGGGATGCCAAACATGTCACTACCTGTGCCCAACCATGTATAGGGAGTGTACTATGTGCATCTGACATAGGCAGCCCTCCAGCACCATCCTCAAGACAGGCACACCCTCAAGGTAAGTCAATCAACTTACCAATTGCCAAATGGAGTAGAATGTGTTGTTACCTGTAGCTATGGTATGGATGTGACCATGCAAGGGAATTGGGTGGCCGAATATCAAGGCAGCAGACAGAAGACAGCCATAGTGGCACCATGACATCTGTAACACATACTGGAGTCACCATAGTAGCCAATACTTCGCAGGGTGACAAAACCCACAGCAGGAAATGGGCTGAGAGGCATGTGTGTCCATAAGGGCCACACATGCCAGTCAGGAAGGTTCACATACCCAACAACAGTCTCAGCCAGCAGGACAGGTGAAGACAAGCACAAACAAATGCTGTACTATGGACTCTGAATGTGTCCTATGGGTAACCCCTCCCCCAGGCCTACACAGACAGACCACAGCAGGCCCGTCAGTTGGATGTAAGTTGTGAAGGCTAGGAAGTCAGAAACTAATATGTAGGTAAACAAAGCTAGGATCTGTAGTACACTGGTATGCCTCTAGCCAGCAGGATAGGTAAGAATACAGACTGAAATGGAGTACCTGACATACCAGTACAGTCCTAGCAAATGTGTGCAAAGGTCAGGTGTGCCCCCCTAGTAGCAGTCAGGTGTGCCTCCCCACACTCCTGTGTAGAACAGTAGAAGCAGTAAGGTCCCCGTTCCCCCCGCTATGCAGAAATGTAGCAGCTGTCAATGCCAAATGACCGATGGATACCTTGCAGACACAGCATGCTACCTGTCTGTGTACAACACAAAGGTCAGCACCGCAGTACAAACTACCTGGACTTGATCCACACATGCAACACAGATGGCCATACTGGACGTGCTCACACACTTAGAGGAATGAAGGCAATGTCAGTCAACAACATAATGAACGGTCATACTGGGCATGCTCACACACTTAAACACATGAAGGCCATATCTGCAAATACCAGTGGACCAGACATATCTGGCAGTTGCAGTTCTCAGAGCAGACACATGTCAGTATGCACAACTCCTGTCTTGAGCACACAGTGGATAGGAATACAGACAAATATGTAAGGACAATATACTATAATAAGCCAAAGGCAGATGGGCATAGATGTGTGGAAGAGGGTGACTGTGACAAGGAGCCATCTGGGCCTGTCCCACCCAGCACACAGCCAAAGGGCCCCAAACACATGAGGTGTGGATATAACTCACTGTAGATACTAGCCACCAGTATCTGTCAGCATGACAGACTATGTTGTGCATGTGCCAGCTGTGCAACATGACTGTACAAGGAAGTAGCCATCTATTAGCTGTATACACGTAACTGTGACATATGACCCCATGTGTGCCGGCATGTGGCATGTCAACCCCTACATGAATGGGGTATGGCCCATGCACACACTGCCCTCGCCATAGCAGTATTATGACAAGCCTGCTGAGGTCATCCAATGTGAATTACACCTTTGGGAGAGTTGTAGCTCAGTAATCTCCATGGTGCATCCCATAACTGTGTACTGTTGTAGTGATAAACTAGTTAGGTAGTAGTTCTAATCCCAGACCTGGCAATTGTGTGAGTGTGTGTTTGTGTGCATGTCTGTCTGTCTCTGACTGTGTAGAGAGAAAAGCTTTTTAGGCTACTCACACTCCATACAATACATATACTCAACATTGGCAAGGCAGCTGATGTCACCCACCTAGAAATCCACCTCTGGGAAAGTCATAGATTGGTAATCTCCGAAGCACGTCCTGTAACTGCATACTGCTGTAGTGTAATAAAGTAGTTAAGTAGGCGTTCTAACCCCAAACCTGGCAACTGTGTGTGTTCATGTGTGAATCAGTGTGTGTGTCTAACTGAGTAGAGAGCAATGCTTTTAAGGCTACTCACACACCGTGCAATTCATATACTCAACTTTGGCAAGGCTGCTGATGTCACTCACCTAGAAATAAACCTCTGGAAAAGTCATAATCCAGTAATCTCCATTGTGCGTCCTGCAACTGTGTACTTCTGTAATGGGATGAAGTAGATAGATAGGTGTTCTAACCCCAGACTTGCCAACTGTGATTGTGTGTGTGTCTGACTGAGTAGAGAACAAAGCTTTTTAGGGTACTCATACTCCTTAGAATTCATATACTCAACATTGGCAAGGCTGCTGATGTCACCCACCATCTCTGTAGCATGACCTGTAACTGTGTACTGCTGTAGTGTGATTTAGAATGGTGGTAAGGTTCCATCTCCATCCATGGCAGTTCCGGATGTTTTGTGTGTGTTTCAATGTCTGTGTATGGAGCAATGTATTTTAGGCTAGTCACTCGCAGTACAGCTGACATGCCCTAGTTTGGTAATCCTGCTGATGTCGTTCATTGTCTAATACACCTTTGGGGAAGATGTACTTCAGTAATGTCCATGATGCGTACTATAACTGTGTAGTGTTGTAGTGTAGTAAACTAGTTAAGGTCACATCTGCTTATGACATGTGTGCCATTGGATACTGACAGACATCCTAAGGAAATCATTGTAAAGTACTGCTGCTAGCATGTAATGCCCCTGTGGAGTGCAGCAGAAATACTGGCCAATATATGTGGAACTTCGGACACACAATTTACAGTCCAGAGGTATACACAAAATCGCTTAGTGCACAACATGTGTACCAGGCCTGACAATATGGATGTAGACAGCCATGTAGATGGGTATAACACATAATGACTGGTATACATATGCCACCATAGGTTTTGGATTCACACACTCCTGTCTGGCCTGACACATAATGACTGCCGGTACAGGGTTGCCATAGCCACATACTACCCACTAGATATTGACATACATCTGTACAGCATCCCACTGCTCTATCAGACATACATGACATTTAAGGGAGGTCTGACAGTGGTACATCTGGCAAGTATCTGCACATGACATCTCACTGGGTAAGTACGCTAAGCTGCTAGGCATGTAACAATGCACTGTGCAGGCTACAGGCAGACTGGCACAACACTGGCCTAAATCTCATATGGGGGAATGCACAGGTACCTGCATATATAGCAGGCTCAACAGCCATGTCACTGCACAAGGTAAGATACACCTGTGTGAAAGTGCATAACCACAACCAATGTGAACACAGCCACATATGGTAAGGTAGGACAATATTACGGTATATGGACTATCTGTTCTACACCATCCTCATATGTGCCACTCACAAAATTACCTTACATATACTGGGCTGCTACACAGTTTGGTCTGATGGCTGTCTGTGGTATGAGACATGTGTGTGTATGGCCCTACAAACATGTATGCCAAAACGTTACCATACAGTGGGGCTGCATGTAACATCAGCTAGAAGGGGAGCTAGAACAATGCCATTCACCACAGTCTGTACACAGGCTAAGGTACATATTAACAATACACACACTGCCGACATTGACCATCACTACACATACCTCAGTACTGTACAAACATCCACAGAATGTCCAGGTTATGTCATGAAATATTAACCCTACTGTGCATGACGTGTGTAGCAATCTGACATAGCACTGGCTTGTTATCAGACATGATGACACTATTTATGGTGTACAGCACATATGCACCACCTCATGCACGACATATGTATAAAGGTTGACAGAGGTGTGGCTGACAGCACATACACAGGGCCAGTATAGATATGTTGCTGTGATAACCTCATAAATATACCATTGTTATGGGGTTTGTTGCAACATATGTCCTTTGAGGGATATGAAGTCAGTAACTGTCATGGCCTTCACCATCTACAGACTGCAATTCTCACACTACCTTCTGCATTCTGCAGATAGATGCACCGTGGCTAGCACATGAGACCAAAGGCACAACACTGTCCACTCTGCAGATGACACTGCAGATGGGGATTCCTCATATGCATGGAACTGACATGGCAGGTATTGCGACATGTATTACAGGCATATCCAGACAAACACTGTTAAACCAACATTACTCCAAATGCAGTATAGCAGCACTTACATTCTGTAATCAGGTCAGGCGCATCCCCCTTCCTGTTTGTTGCCCTCTTTCCACAGTGTATGTTGTTAGAGGTAAATCCCCAATCCATCTGAGATGCTGTTTGCCAAACAACAGATCTAGTTCCTGCTCACAGTGACAGAAAAGGGTCAACACCACCATGACGTTCCCAGGTATTGGAGTGTGTTTACATGCAATTGGCTATGGGAATGTTACCACAGCTGTTCCACATGCAATCAGCTAGGAGAGGGCTGCAATTCATGCAGAGGCCATCGGCTGATCACAAGCAGCATTTAAAATACACATCCTGCTGCCTAAACAAAGCAGGTGTGGGTCTCCACATCCACCAGAAAGGGAGTGGAGGAAGCAGACAGAGGTGAATATATGTTGAGGAGGGGTGGGAGAGTAAAATTGAACATGTTAATGTCACACACCTACCAGCACAGGTTATAAAACCCCCAACACTTATGTAGTGCTATCACAGTTTGATACAGTTATTGGATGCACCACATGGGTTACCTGCTGGGGAACACTCAGGACATATATGTGATGGTGAGTGACATCTGCAACAGGGATACAGTAGATATACAGTAGGTGATGTACACATGCCTGTCTGCTTGAACAGGTGCCAGCGTTAACACAGGCACACTCACACAGTGACGCACACACATTGACATACTTGTCAAGGCTAGGAGTGCAACTCATCACTAGTGGGATTGCCACAACACATCAATGTGCAGGTATCACATGCACCACATGGGTCATACGGAGGTTGTATGGGCAGTGAGTATGAGGAGGTGTCAGACATCAGACAGCATGCTTCACTGTGCCCTGAGGGATTGCAGTGAGTGTGGATGTGGACATATGCACCATACGACACACACACAAACACACAGGGTGCCAGTTCTGACATGCATGGGTAGATGTCTGTAAGGGTGTGCAGTGGTCAACAGTGCCAGAAGGCTATACAAGGGTAGGCGATGGGTATACCTTGGCATCAGGCCACATGACAATGGTCTGAATTGTGGCTTAGGCCTGCAGTTTCTGCATTTGCCCACAGAGGTGGGTATTGCATCCCCCATCCAGTCACCTGGGTGACTATTATGTGTGACCAATGCTGTGCCTCACTTGCCATGTATGTATTCCCTAGTCCATGACATGGATGGTGTCTAGGATGCACACACATCCCACATGCATGTACAGTGACATGTGAAACTGCCCCTGGGGTGCTGGCCCATGCAGTGAACACAGATTATCATCAGATGTGCCAGTCTTGCCCACCTGTGACAGGAACTGGTAATGGTCAGCAGGTTTACCCTGCACCTACATTGATAGCATGCTAACAGCATTCCCTGATGTCAGTGTCATCTTGTCCATACAGGGCATGCTGTCAGGCATGCTGTGTCTGTTGTGAGTCACAAGTGAAAGCAAAATGGGGTTGCTCACTCTGATTGGCTGGCCTTGATGTCACATGTATGGGTATGGCTTTGCACCCCAGCCTCTCAGCTAATTTACATCTGTTATCCCTGTACGGTTGACATTTTGATATATAGTAGGGCTACCATAAATGAAATAAGCAAAACCCCATCCACATTACCCACAACCACCACTATACAGGATACGAGTTACAAACACACACACACACACACACACACACACCTTTCATGCCTGGGAGTAGAACCCCTACCCGACTAGTTTACTACACTACAGCACTACACAGTTATAGTACGCACCATGGACATTACTGAAGTACATTTTCCACAAAGGTGTACTTCACAATGAATGACATCAGCAGGATTACCAAACTAGGGTATATCAACTGTACTGCGAGTGACTAGCCTAAAATGCATTGCTCCCTGAACAGACAATGCTACACACACAAAATATCCACAACTGACAAGTGTGGGTAGAGACCTCCTGACTGAGGTCTGTATCACACTATGGCAGGGAGCTTTTATAGGACACACCATAGCGCTTACTAGAGAAACCCTTCCCCAAAGGTGTATTTCACAATGACTGACATCAGCAGGATTGCCACAGTAGGGCATTTGTAATGTATGGCGAGTGAGTAGCCTATAATAATATATATATATATATATATATATATATATATATATATATATATATATATATGTATATCTGTATATCTGTATCTGCATATCTGTGTCTGTGTATCTGTATCCTGGGGATGTTGATGGCTTCCACATATTACATGTTCTATGGGAGGCAGACTGTACTTGGTAGTGTATTGCAGGATGCACGTTTGGCTGTGGGGGAGTGCCTATTTGTATGAGACATATAGTGTGTGTGGGGCCTCTCAACCCCATTTACGGTGCATATGGACTTAAGTGTATTTGTTAATCTGGCATTGCTTTCTACAGATGTATGGCCATATATACCTATATAGACATATATATATATATATATATATATATATATATATATATATATATATATATATATATATAACATATATATATATATATATATATATATATATATAAAACCATGTCCATATATACCTACATAGATATATATCTGCGTACGCATATGTAACGTGCTATGTATATGTAGACATATAGGTGTAGACACATATATATGCCGATTTAGGCATATGCATGTATATATGTGCATATATATTGATATAGTGTTAGGAATATATATATATATATATATATATATATATATATATATATATATATATATATATAATAAACAAAATAAACACCGTGCACTAGAAGAATCTTAATTATATAAATTCAGACTTCTTTTAGGTGTAGTAATTAATACTGAGCTAGTAGAAAGGAAATAAAAACTCAGACACTGAATAGATGATTAAGCTTTCACTCTTATTCAGGTGGAAGAGCTTCATCAGAATAACCTATAGTCAACAATACTTATATTATATGTAAGTAGAATCATATGTAAACAAAAAAACAATGAACTACTTATAACTTATTAGTACAGTAACCAATAGTACAACCAGACAATATTTAAACTGTGCCAATCATCTAAACACAATAACCATGAGCATACATATGAATGACAGGGGCATGAATATTAAATAAACACTCCCTTGTGTTAGCTAATCATTGAATAAATGTACAGTTTGCGCACTAAATTTGCATGTCGGAGACATGAATATTCATATAACTGTACAAATGGTGACTAACAAGTGTGTCAAAGGTCATGGATGGATGCAAACACATTTTGTAGAAAGAGAACAACTGTCAAAATAGAATTAAATCTTCCATTTTAAAGAGCATTTAATATTAACACTTTCATTCAGACCAGGGTATGTTTCAGAATTAAGCAGTAATTGCCATTTAAGTTCTCTTAGTTCTAAATATAATTCCCAATCTCCAAAAAAACAGTTAACTTGTTCTAATACTATGAAGTAAAATTTACTAAAAGAAGTACAAAAAATGCCATGTTTAGCAAGGGCATTATTTAATTTCTTTGCCCTGATGGCTCCTAGATGCTCCTTAATTCTGTCTGAAAGTTTTCTTGTAGTTTTACCTACATAAAATGCTTTACAAGATGCACAAATACCTGCATATACTACTGTTGTAGAATGGCAGAAGAAATATTTCTAAAACTTAATAGTATAATTACAATGTGTGAATGTGTATTGAGATCCTGTGAAAATGTTAGGGCATACCACACATTTATTACATGAATGCATCCCATTTTGAGAGTTGGAGGTAGAAGCAGAATTAATAAGAAAAGGTAAATCTCTGTTTTCTAAACTCATTCTTATGGTTTTGGTTCTTTTAAATGAAAAGGTAGGTGCAGTGCCAATAGCAGCTGACATAAATTGTGATTCAGTTAATAAATCCCAGTTATTCGTGATGACATTTCTAATTTGTGACATGTCCCTAGAGATAGGTAATGGGAAACTAAGGGTTCTGTTAATGTTACTTGGTTTTGAAGTATTAGGTATAAAACCATGTAGTAAAATTGGTAAATATTTAGTGTGTCTGTCATTAGAGATCTCATTACATATATTGTTAATAAGAGATGGAGGGTAATTCCTTCGAAGAAACGTGTTTTAACAAAACAGCATTCTTTTGAAAGTTATAATCTTGACTGATAATTCTAGAGATGCGAATAAATTGACTTCTGACAAGGTTCCTTTTCATAAAAAATGAATGGGAGCTAGTAAAATTAAGCAAATTATTTTTATAGGTCTCTTTTCTATATATAGTGGAACATACTGGATTAGGAGGTAGTAAGTATATCTGTGTATCTAAAAAGGAAATAGAAGACCCTATTCCAGACAAAATCAAGTTAAAACAACTTAAACTGTCTCTCAAATCAGAAATAAAAATGTCTAAAGAAGATTGGTCACCCTTCCATGCAAAAAAAAACCATTGTCAATAAATCTTTTATAAATGTGTACTAGATTAAAGTTCTTCAAGGTATTTAATTTTTCTAATTCCCATGTGCTCATGACAATATTAGCAAAAGCAGGTGCTATCTTGGAACCCATAGCTATTCCCTTGGTTTGTATATATGTCCATTAAAGAAGAAAAAGTTATTATTCAGTACCATTTCAACTAAAATACATAGTGTATTCATTTTAATTTTTGAGAAGGTGGTGTATTTGTTAAGAAATAATCTGAAAAGTTGCATACCTTCTTTGTGAGGTATATTAGAGTATAACCCTTCTACATCCATAGTTACTAAAATACATTTAGATAACCCTTCTTTTTTGTGGAATAGTTTGTCTAAGAAAGCATAAAAATGCCCTTGCTAAACATAGCATTTTTTGTACTTCTTTTAGTAAATTTTACATCATAGTATTAGAACAAGTTAACTTTTTTTTGGAGATTGGGAATTATATTTAGAACTAAGAGAACTTAAATGGCAATTACTGCTTAATTCTGAAATATACCCTGGTCTGAATGAAAGTGTTAATATTAAATGCACTTTAAAATGGAAGATTTAATTCTATTTTGACAGTTGTTCTCTTTCTACAAAATGTGTTTGCATCCATCCTTGACCTTTGACACACTTGTTAGTCACCATTTGTACAGTATATGAATATTCATGTCTCCCACATGCATATTTAGTGTGCACACTGTACATTTGTTCAATGATTAGCTAACACAAGGGAGTGCTTATTTAATATTATACCATGATCCCCCCAAAACGTGCATGCTGATTGGCCAGCGTGCCCGTTGTAAATCGAGTTATACTAATGGAAAAAGGTCCGGTCGCCCGGACTTTTTTCCATTAGTATAACTCATTTTTTTAAAACACTGTCTCACTATGTTAAATGGGTTTAACATAGCGAGACAGCTTTAAAATAAGCAACGGAGATCTCCGTTGCTTATTTTAAAGCTGTCTCGCTATGTTAAACCCATTTAACATAGCGAGACAGTGTTTTAAAAGCAATGGAAAGCAAGATCTCCGTTGCTTTTTGAATGTTAAGCTATGTTAAATGAGTTTAACATAGCGAGACAGTTTTAAAATAAGCAACGGACATCTCCGTTGCTTATTTTAAAACTGTTTCGCTATGTTAAACTCATTTAACATAGCAAAACACTAAAAAGCAACGGAGATCTTGCTTTCTCCGTTGCTTTTGCTCAACTCTGATGTACCGCGCAGGCGCCGCAGTACATCAGAACTGCCGCGGATGCCAGACATCTGCGGAAGGGCAGCAAACAGGCATTATACTATGCCATTATTTAAGAAAAGTAATAGTTTCTTTTCTTAAATAATGTCATGGTATAATAGCAATAACCCACTTCTGGGTGTGGGTAATGCTAAATTACCACGGTTGGCTTTGTTTGGTCCCTCGGGCTTCGCCCTCGGGACCAAACCACGCCAACCGTGGGTAAATTTAGCATTACCCACACCCAGGTGTGGGTTATTGCTATATTCATGCCCCTGTCATTCATATGTATGCTCATGGTTATTGTGTTTAGATGATTGGCACAGTTTAAATATTGTCTGGTTGTACTATTGGTTACTGTACTAATAAGTTATAAGTAGTTCATTGTTTTTTTGTTTACATGTGACTCTAGTTACATATAATATAAGTATTGCTGACTATAGGTTATTCTGATGAAGCTCTTCCACCTGAATAAGAGCGAAAGCTTAATCATCTATTCAGTGTCTGAGTTTTTATTTCCATTCTACTAGCTCAGTATTAATTACTACGCCTAAAAGAAATCTGAATTTATATATATATATATATATATATATATATATATATATATACTATACTGCCCAGACAAACTCCTCGTGGTCCTGCAGAGTGGTCCTAGCTACAGGGAACTCAGAAAAGCGACTACTTTCTGGATTTAAGTATATTTGCTTTTTTTTTTTCACTTGGAATAGCTTCTGTAGCTTACCCTGAACTAGCTTGAACTGTTTTTTAACTGTTTGCTGCATTATTTTAAAATCTGCACTTAAAGTAACATTTTAGTCGAATTTGATCGAAAGTTTGTTTGTTTGTTTGTTTAATTTAACTTTTGAGGCTGCCCACTAAAGTATGCTAGCCTGTGTAACTGATTTATCACTGTTTCTGCATTTTCTGTGTGTTTCTATCAAAAAAACAAAAAAACAAAAACATAATCCTTGTTTTTCTGCCTCTCCTCGACTAGTTTAGACCAGTTTACAGGCATTGCCGTATTCTGGGCTGTGGTGTAGTTCCTGTGTTGTCCATTACCTTACTTGGATAGAAGGAAGTTTCTTTGCTCACTAGTGGGAGTGGGGAGCCTTGAGCAGCATACCTGTCCCTCTAGGAAGTGACCTCAGCACAAGAAGCTGTAGTAATTGGTTGTTTTGGACCATTTCTAGCTCTTTTGTAGTTCACTGTTTAAAATCTGCCTCTGGGTGTTTTTTTCTAGCTATACTGCTCAGACAAGCTCCTTGTCTTCCTGCAGAGTGGTCCTAGCTACAGGGAACTCAGAAAAGCGACTACTTTCTGAATTTAAGCATCTTTGCTTTTTTTTCACTTGGAATAGCTTCTGTAGCTTACCCTGAACTAGCTTGAACTGTTTTTTAACTGTTTGCTGCATTATTTTAAAATCTGCACTTAAAGTTACATTTTAGTCGAATTTGATTGAAAGTTTGTTTGTTTGTTTGTTTAATTTAACTGTTGTGGCTGCCCACTAAAGTGTGCTAGCCTGTGTAACTGATTTATCACTGTTTCTGCATTTTCTGTGTGTTTCTATCAAAAAAACAAAAAAATAATCCTTGTTTTCCCGCCTCTCCTCGACTAGTTTAGACCAGTTTACAGGCATTGCTGTATTCTGGGCTGTGGTGTAGTTCCTGTGTTGTCCATTACCTTACTTGGATAGAAGGGAGTTTCTTTGATCACCAGTAGGAGTGGGGAGCATTGAGCAGCCTACCTGTCCCTGTAGGAAGTGACCTCAGCACAAGAAGCTGTAGTAATTGGTTTTTTTGGACCATTTCTAGCTCTTTTGTAGTTCACTGTTTAAAATCCGCATTTGAACGGCTTTGCGCAGTTGTGCGTATAGCGCAGCACCGGTTAAACAAGGTTAAACTTCTTCTGGCTCCGCCAGGTCTGCTCTTCAAATTTTCCCTTAAGGAAGCTCTACTCTTAGTATAATCAGACTACTCACTATATTATAAGCCTAGCAGTTGTTCTCAATACTTCTCTACTAAGTAAGCACTCTCGTACTAAGTAAAGCACTACATCTACTTACCACCCCTGTGAATATCCACTTCCCTTAAAGGTACAGCACTCCCTTATACTGTTCTAGCATGTCAAGTGGTAGATTACTGGCGTCTCCAATTCAGCTGGTCAATCTGGGTATCTTGAGACAATGCTACAATTGTCTCATGTACACAGACAACCCTCTCCTCCTCCCAACAAACACAAATACATGTGAGAGATGCAACTATATAGCCAAACTGGAGGCTGAACTCTCTCAACTCAGGGCTGGCATGACCAGACAGGTGGAGATGGTAACCACACACACAACAATCCCAGTCCCACATAGACCTACCACATCTGCAAACCAAACACATAAAAACACAAAGACATACTTGGAGGCTCTAATAAAAAAACTTACCAAAACAACAGAGGCTCCCAAAGCAGACATCCAAAAATCCACCACCTCAAAACAAAACACATGCAACACATACTTCAATAAATCAGTGTGTCAACCAATCACAGCCGTTAAGGCCAAACACCATGCCTGATACACTAATAATAGGTGACTCTATAGTCAGACACACTGATGTCCCGCTGACCAGGCTGATCAAGGAGAGGGTGACTGTGAGCTGTCTATCGGGAGCTAAGATCCACCACATAACACACGCACTCAAGTCACTCCAAAGCAAGTACAAATATGACTCCGTCATTGTCCATGCTGGTGTGAATGACCTAAGATGTACCTCCCTGGACTACATGAAAAGAGACATAGAGGAGCTCTCCGATTATGTAGCCCAGGCTGGTATGACCCTGACCCTGAGCAGCATCTTGCCCTCACCAAGAATAATACCACAATACAAAGACAAGATGATCAGCTTTAATAATTGGCTCAAGTACTGGTGTCATTCTAAGGGGATCCAATGTCTGTCTGCCTGGGATGATATGTTGGACAAGCCATGCTGCTTCGCAAGGGATGGCTTACACCTGTCACCACTGGGCTTCCGGATATTGGCTAAGGCTCTTGCCACCCCCATAGTGCCTTTTTTAGGCAAGGCTCAAAAGACAAATCCACCTCTTAGAAAACAAAAATGGAAAAAAACTAAGGGTAATGCTGCTCAACGCCAGAAGTCTAAATCTCAAGATGCAGGCACTTGATGCACTCCTCAGCATGGAGAACATCGAAGTCTGTGCAGTAACTGAAACCTGGTTCAAGGCTCCTGAGAGCACCCCAGTGCTACCAGGCTATACCTCGTATCATGCTTTTCGGCCCCAAAACCCGGGCCAAACCACAAAGGGAGGGGGAGTGTCCATATTCATCAAGGACACCCACACCTCCAGGTTAGTAGCAACACATGAAGCATCAGAGACCATACAGGTGCAACTAACCATAGGCAAAACTGCTATACAACTGGTAGCATGTTACAGACCACCCTCCCAATCTCAAGAACCCCACTCAGCCTTCCTGAAGACATTGGAGGATATGAATGTATCACAAAATACCATCATACTGGGAGACTTCAACTACCCAAACATAGATTGGGTACATTATTCTAGCCCTAATACCCTAGCCCAGAGGTTCCTGGAATTCATAAATTCAAATGCACTGGAACAACTAGTCACCTCTCCCACTAGGGGAGATAATATACTAGACCTGATCATCACAAACATGGGGACAAAATGCTCCACACTGGAAGTATACCCCTCACTAGTGAGATCTGACCACAAACTAATCACCCTGGATATACATATCCCACCTCCACCCCCAGCACAAAATACCACAGTGAAAAACTTCTCAAAAGCAGACTTCACACTTCTTAAGACTGAGATGGTATCCTTTAAGCCCACTGTGCCAGTGGATACCACATCCCACAATGCCGAATCCTTCACAAATGCTTTCTATGGACATCTCCAAGAATGCATGGATCATGCAATCCCAAATAAATCCAAGTCCCTCTCCACCAAAGGCAAGCGTCCTGTCTGGTGGACCTCAGCCATTAACAAATTGTATAACAAAAGAAGGAAGCTATTGCACGTCAGAGCAAAATCCCATGAAGGGAAGACATCTCTGATCAACATTAGCAGAAAACTACGTTCTCTCATAAAAACATCCAATGCCAACTTTGAGAGAAAAATCGCTAAGGACACTAAAGATAACCACAAAGCCTTCTTCAGCTATGTTAGAAACCTGGGCGGAAACCCTCAGATATGCTCAGAGTTAGTTCAAAACAACAAAAAATACACTGAACCCACAGATATTGCCAACATTCTGGCTGACAGGTTCAGTGCAAATTTCTCCCCTCCCTCACCCCCAAAAGAAGAAATACTTATCCCAGCTGAATGTAATCTCCCTGTCATCTCAGATGTCCAAGTGAGAACCGCCCTAAACAAAGCTAAAAATACAGCATCAATGGGACCTGACAGTATCCCGGGTTGCGTGTTACGTGAACTCCAAGAGGAGCTAAACCCACACATAAAAATGCTATTTAACCTTAGCCTTACTTCGGGATATGTACCTGAACACTGGCGTACAGAAACAGTGGTCCCACTCCACAAAGGGGGTGCCTCTACAGACCCTGGAAACTACCACCCCATAAGCTTAACCAGCCTGGTCTGCAAAGCTATGGAAAGAATTATTATGGAACTCATAAACAGAGACATAGGGGACCTACAGACACTTGACCCCACCCAGTTCGGCTTTGTAAAGGGCAGATCCTGCCTTTTGAACCTGGTTGACTTTTTCGAAACAGTCACTAGAGCCATTGATGAGGGCAAATCAGTCCATACAGCCTACCTGGACTTGGCTAAGGCCTTCGACACAATACTCCACTCAGGCATCATAGATAAGCTCAACAGCTTAAACGTAAACCCTTATGTCACTAGATGGGTTGCAAACTGGCTAAAGGACAGAACCCATAAAGTTAAAATCGCTGGAGCAATGTCAGACTCAAAGCCAGTCACAAGTGGTGTCCCACAGGGATCTGTCCTGGGACCCCTCTTGTTCGGCATTTATTTCTCAGATGTTAAAGCAAACATGGGAGGGCTGTGGCTGACAAAGTTCGCAGATGACTGCAAACTAGGCGCCATAGTCGATACACCAGCGGACATATACATCCTACAAAAAGGCCTCACAGAAATGGACAACTGGTGCCGGAGTCACGGCCTTAAACTAAATGCCAAAAAATGTATAGTCATCTCCTTTGGGAAAAACAAAGTACCCACAAATTATCACATAGACAGCAACCCACTGAGTACGGAAAAAGTAATCAGAGACCTAGGGACCCAAGTCGACAGCGACCTCTCATTTGACACCCATGTTGCCAAAGTGGTTAGAAAAACATTCTACCTTGCACACCTCGTCATGAAGGGATTCACATCCAGATCCAAGGATGTCATTGTACCCCTATACTCCTCCCTCATCAGACCCATGATTGAGTACAATGCCCCATTTGGTATGTACCTCACCCAGCATTTGCAACAGCTGGAGAGCCCACAAAAGTACCTCACCAAGAGGATCAAGGGTCTCCAACATATGTCTTATTCTGCCAGACTAAAGAAACTTCAGCTCTATTCAGTAGCATACCGCCTGCTCAGAGGTGATCTCTGCCTGACGTACAAGGCCATGCCCAATCAGGATCTGATGGACATGCTCCACCTCAAAAAATCCAAATCCATCAGGACCATGAGAGCTAAAGACTTAAACCTCAGCTCAAGTATGAATAGGACATGCTGGAGGGATAGATTCATAACCCAGAGGCTTCCCATGCTTTGGAACAAGATCCCAGTTCATATTAGGCAGAGCCCCTCACTGACTCTCTTCAAGAGAAATCTTGATGAGTGGATGGGAGATCGTAAGTTTACCCCAGGGGTCACATCTGTGTCACTGCTAGACAGGGGCACAGTAACCTAATTCTATTATATAAGGGGACCTTCATTGTGTCACTACTAGACAGAGGCACAGTATTCTAAATTTATTCTGTACATTTTTGTACCATTTCATGGGGTGGCAAAAGCCACATCACTATGGCTAGGCTTACAAATGCCCCAGGGCAGATAGCCTAGTACTATACTATGAAACTATGAAACTATATATATATATATATATATATATATATATATATATATATATATATATATATATATGTTGCATCTGTTTAGTTATTAATATCATTGCACATACAGACATATAGGTGATGGTATACATTCTCTGTAATTTTGCATGACAGGACTGGATGATATGTTTCTGGAAACAATAAATGTCTTTATATCTGTCATGGCTTAATGGTAAATCACTTGGTGTATGGAATGCTGGGTCCTGTGTTCTAGCCTTACAGAGGCAATTTATTTTGTTGTTGGGCAGAACACAAAGCAATTAAGGCACTGTAAAGCAGCTGTACATGGGTTTGCGTGGGTTTGCATGGAGCTAAGCACTGCTAACCTCCAGTTACAGTTTCTCATACTCTGTTAGCTTTTAAATTGCATAACCTGTGTAGGTATAGCTTACCCCCGCACAAGCAAGCTTAAACCCAGTTACTGCTGCTTACAAGGGCCTACTCCCGCTTACTCCCACACTAATTTCTTTAAAAGAAAAGAAAAAAGGGTTGATAGGAAAGTGGTGAAAAAGGAGCACAAAAAGGGCAAGACAGTAGGGGAAATAGCTAGGCATGTGCAGGAAGGGTGTAGGAAAGGTTCATAGCTGCCCATTTTTTTCTGCAGCAACAGCTGTGTATATACACTCTATTTGGAGATTGATTTGGAGCCTCAAACCCATGGGAGAGGGGTGAGGACAACATAAATTATTTGTGATGCCAGTTAGGCCAGATTACAAGTGTGCAAAATAGACAGCTATGTATGGGGCATGATTTAACAGATTGCCCTTTTATTTTTCAGGTGAGAGTGGGATGTTTGAGAGGGGTAGTAGGTTTTACAGGGGAGGTAGGTTGGGTAGGTTAACAGACAAGGCAAACAAGATGCATACAGGGGCGGTATATGACACGGGGAGGGTTGTTTGGAAGTCGCAAGCCCATGAGCCCCCAAATGGGAACAGTGGGACTGCGGTCCCCAACCATGAGCAGTCACCACTGCACCTTCCCGGCCCCAAAGATGGCTGTGCTGGGGGCTGTGTAGGAGGGGCAGGCTCACCCCTAATAGCACCATTCGGCCCTCAAGCTGGTGTAGCCGGTCTGGAAACTCCAGATCGAGCTCGCTATGCACCACGGCCCGGACATGTTGATGGGTGACAGGTTCCCCTCCGCGCCTGCTACCGAGGGGGTGAGCCTCATCCCCTGCAGCGGTTCCACCCAAAACTGGAGCAGGGCCCATGGAGCAGGAGGTCGCTGGCTGGGCCCCAGATGTGCTGGTGCATGGTGCCATGGCCAGCTGAAGTGGGACAGGTGGGTCCACTGGGACCGGCCTTCCCATATGAGCTATGTTGTAACAGGTTTATGACAGATATGGGTTAGTAACAGTCAACAGCATTCAGGATTAGTTATAACAGCATGCATAGGTATTCCCATTAATCCGAAACACCAGATGTAACACAGTTGCAGAGCAAGCAGAACACATGCATATATGGAACAGCAGTGGCCATTATAAGACCATGCAGGTTTCATTGATGGCAACAGGACACCAATATGGGTTCATTTTAACATGGCACATGCATAGAAACAAATGTGAATATTTATAAACCATTAGAACATATGCCCCAACAAATGTTTGGTGTAAACATACCAGTTGAGGAGTGTCATTCGGTTATTTCGCACATATAGTAGGGGTGGGAGAGAGAGAGTTCAATTAACAACTAATATATCCTTGTAGTTTTTACAACATTCTTAGTCACTGCAGTTATTTTTCCCTTACATGTATTATTACACTACCGAATGGCCTTATATTGTACACTGGTATGTTTATAGATTATTATATACTTTACCTGTGTCTTACATACAGGAGTGACAAGATGCAGGTGTTAATGCAACATATGTTGGGTATTGCTGTCATAGACCTTGGGAGAGGTGCTAGAATGACAGGTACGTTTTCATATACATATTATAACTATGTACATGGTTTGACTATCAGTTATATGTCATTAACAGCTGCGTACATTTCTGGGATCATCACACTGCTTTTTCAGGGGAACAGGGTATGTGGCTGGTGATATGGACCATTTATCTGGACATGCTGGACAAACTGGAACAGTTGTGGGGTATGAATATGCATACAACTGCCTATCTGAACATTCTAGCATATTCTGTACAGTTGTTGGGTGTAATTATGCATACAGATTTCTATCTGAACATTGTAACAAAATCTGTACAGTTGTGGGGTATGATTATGCATACAACTTACTAGCACTCCCGGGATTCAAACCCCTGCTGTGTGTGACAACAAAATTATAGTTAACATCACAGTACAATCACAGAATTGATGTGAAGGTTTCTACTGTTTTCTATCTAAGTCTTCCTCACTTGTACAATTTGTTTGACCTTTTGGCACTTCCAACATTGTTATAGAGTACTTCATACACATGTTATCTGCATACCACAGTGTGGGTAACACTGCTTAATACAACAGTACTATCTATAGTATGCAACATTTCAACTACATATGAAGGAAGAGTAAACAGAAGTACTCCAGGGGTTATACCTTTATTCACAGAATATTAAATTACAAATGTATTCCTACTGGTACAACACTTTCTAAGGCTCTTATATTTATTTGTTATGACAGTACATGCAGAGAAATACTAACCTCCCTTGCCACACAGCCTTTGCAACCTAGCATCATGGGCTTGCTGGTTCGCAGCCCGCTCATCTGCAGCTGTCGGAGGAATACTGTGATATTTAGCGATACCTATCCATAATATACACAAGCTAGGCAATTCTTAACTATTTAGTGGAATGAGTACTTACTCAGTACTGGATCATTAACCATCTGCTGAGACTCCTGGATCCACTGTTCCAGTACATCCCCCCTCCGCCACTTCGGGTTAGCATGGTGGTGCCTGACCTGCTCACCAGTCCGGGGGATACCTGTAGCACTGGTGTGGTCACAGGCAAGAATGTCCGAGGCCTCTGTTTTATACTGCACGCCCTTGTACTAGCCCTGCAGTAGTCTCTCCTCATGGTTTTTACTAGGAGCTATACCATGAGTTTTGACTCCTGGATGCTTCAGCACTGCACCCTAAAATGAGTGCCTTCACCCATACCAGCCATTCTGCCTGCAGTAAGAAGCTACAAACAGTTATGGAACATATTCCTGCCTGTGTGGCCAATTACCTGCACTTTTCCATGACTGGCCGGGTTTGAAGAGGCTAAGCTATGGGCACACATGCTTACCTAAGGTTGGCAATGCTTAAAGGGGTATACCGGTAGGCAGATTGGATTGGCTCTCCTACACATTGCTTGCTCTTACTATATTGAGCTGTGCTGCATTTAGCATTGCTTAATAGTTAATTTGCACTATCTGTGCCTTTTGGTAGTGATGTATTCTTCATTACAGGTTATATATGTGTCTGGTATCCGTGATTCATGTGTACATACAATGTATAGGGACCTGGGGACTTCTACACTTTATTACAGTAACACCTCACATTTATGCTTACTGCAGTACTCCAGCTCACATATTTATGTTAGGTAGCAAGTTATACCACGTCACACTGTACATAGATTCAGTTCACAAGTTGGGTTTGATTTTCCTGTGCTGAAGATTAGTTTGCTGATACCTCATTCATCTGCATTTCTATGATGGCTTAGTGGTTGATTACTGTGACTATAGCAAGCAGGGTCCTGAGTTTGAGCCTTGCAGAAGCAGTTTATTTTGTTGCTGGGCAGCACACACGCACGAGTTTGCACGATGGTAAGCACTGCTAACCTCCGGTTACAGTTTCTTAAACCAGTTGGCTTCTACTTTGCTTAATCTGTGTAGGCAATGCTTACCACCACCCACACAGGCATACTCCCACTTGCTGCCGCATACCCACGCACTACTTCATGTCCATGTCAGTTTTATACATGCTTACTTCAGGTGTACATGTCAGGTATGACTGTTCACGAAGGTCAGTGTAAGGTTAAGTGGAATTCCATTTTAGCATTTCTAGTTAGGCTACACTCAGGTATTCAGTTTAGGTTTAGTTATGCCATACCTGTGTTGTAGAGTAGAAGTGAACAGTGGAGGTGTAGGCGGGTAGGTCGACGGGGGGACATTTTAACGTATAGTAGGCCATTCAACTGATTGGTGGGGGAGCAGAAGTGCAGTTTGCAGGGTGTTGGGATATGTATGGGAGGCAGGACAGTGGGTGTCAGTGTCAGTAGTTGGTGTAGGGATCTGGAGTGTTGGGGGTGGCGGACTTCGCCAGGTGGTGATCCAAGTGTGCTTGGGTTTTCCCTTCATGTGTTTTTACATGTGTAGTCTGGGACAGCTGCGGTAATACACCTGGGTTGGGGGTTCCAGATTCTGCCAATATAGTTGTGTGGAGGGTGTCACCTACTTGTGACTGTGGACATTACTACGAATGCAACAGGGGCAATTGGTAAGTGGTATTATTGGGCCACACAGAGGGACTGATAGTAGGGGACATGTCTAGGGATGTGCAGGATGGCTGACGGGAAGGTCCACAGCTGGCCATTTCTTCTACAGCAACAGCTGTGTATACACCCTGCATATGGGGGTAGATCTGGACAATCACACCCCTGGGTGGGGGTGAGGACAGCAACATAGCTCTCAACCAATCAGAGACATATCTCAACAGAATCAGGGACAACTCCTCAAATAATCAGAGACTATCAGGGACATTTTCTAAATATTTGTAGTATTAACCTGAAACATTTGCAGAATAAGAGAATGTGGATTAATATCATTATTTATTAAGGGCAATTTGCCACCTTTTCTTCAGCACTCACCAGTTTTCAGGGGGATTAAGAAGGACAGACCTAAAATCGGAGTCTATATCAGGGACAGCTGAAAGTTCTGGACAGCAATAATACCTTGGGATGCCTATTAGTTTGGCCTCCATGCTTACAGTGGGATGTTGCGACCAAGTGTTCTTTGGTGTCATTTAGTGGGTTTGCAACAACACATCTGGTTATACTGTCCTTTGCCATGTAAACTAGACTTTGCTGCAGTGGGACTCGTACCAGGAGTGGTTGCTCGTTAAACGTCGGCTCTACCCAATGCACACTTTTGCTTACATCTGTGGGGCGGTCCACATAGAACCACTCCAGCCAACACCTGCACAGCTATGCTCATAATGTCATACCCTTAGTTCCCAAACCGCACATCCTCTTTGGCACTCTTCCTTACTCTGGGTGCAGGTCGGGTTGGGCCACACCAGTAAACGCTACCCACTCCCCACTTCTCAGGACCCATCTCATATGTTGTCTTG
>NC_056725.1:270453595-270701095 GCF_019279795.1 Protopterus annectens | reverse complement strand
TTGCACAAACAAGTGCATTTATCAGCCAAAGTTTCTTGTGTATGCACCACCACAGAATCTGAAAAAAAAAATCACCAATCTTGCCTGATTCTAGATCCTCATGAAGCACAAAGGTTTAGACTGCAGCAGGAAGATCATCTGTTGCAGTCCTGTTTTCCAGAAGGAATCATTTTAATTATATATACCAAAAACTGACTATATCAAATAGAAAATATTACCACTCGAATAATGTGTCATAGCAAAACCATAGCTAGGTCACCTGGAGTCTGGACAGTTCCTCAGATTATTGGCATGTCCCCCAACAGCTGAGGACCAGAAAATAAAAAAAGCCTGAAGTTGAGGAACAAAGTCTTTTGTAACTGTTATAAACTGCTACAGATGTATAAAGGGGATGGGTGAAATCTATATTTTGTATTTGATATCTGAGAAACACGTTCAGTTTGACATGTTATTCCATGCCGAGTCTTTTTGGAATTCAGTATTGCATATTGCTTTTATAAAGATGATAATGGGTCTGAGTATGCAAATTTATTTTGACTTCACAATGGTTAAATGCATATTTCTTTCACTGGCAGAGTTTTTTCATTGTACTATTTGTATGATGTTTTCTGGTGTAATGGGTGCACCTACCCAAAAGTGTTTAAATAAGTCAATGCACAGATGTCATGACACCAACTCGCATTTGAAGTCAGTCTGCTTTCAGACATGGGAAAATAATTCATTTCTTAAGTTATTTTATACTGCATTTATAACTTCTATAACATGTGTGCACACAGACACAGACAGACAGAAAAACACACACACGCACATCTACACATGCAGTCGACTAATGAAAGTAAAACTATACAAAGGGATATGTAGATTACTTACATACTTAACTAATATTAGATAATGAAATAATTTCATCAAACCCCTTGTATATCATCTTTATTAGCAGATGCATATGTACTGAATCCAGGTATGCTCTAATATCTGCGAGATATACACCATAAGACATTGTGTTCTGGTAACAGGCTGATTCATATGAAATTTACTGCAGTGCATTATTAAATGCTGGGTGCACCTGTTTTATATATTTTTGCCATATTCATTTCTCTTATCTGTTTTGCTGCTGCTTTGTAGTTCTACATCCAAAACCATCTATAAGTTGCTGCTGTGAAAAAGAAATATGCTCAAGCCTTATCTCCAAGTTAGTATCATCTGTATTATCTGAGTTCTGTGAGAAAAGCAATTGGAAAATCATTTCTTTTTCATTTTGCACAATACACTGTAAATCAACTTGATGGAAAGATTATCATAAATGATTTTCATATATTTTATTTAACTAACTGCTGATTTGCACTCTTAAATATAAATGTGCATAGAAATGAGTAATGGAAACAGAAATATTTAGGCTTGACATTGGATATTGGTATAGTTCTGCTCATGGTATTTTAATTTGATGGGCTCACACTGTCCATGAAATTGTGAATGGAACATTTAGTGATCAGTAATGTTTCTCATTCATAATAGCTCATTTCATCTGCTAGAAATGTTGTTAAGAGGTGCTATTATACACCATATAGGCAACACGTTATGACAGTAAAGCATGGGGTAGCAGAGTTTAATTGGAATCACACATGAAAGTGCTGAAAAAAACAAGGCCTGCAACAAAACAAGGCCTGCTTCTCTCAGAGAGGGATTTTTCAAGTGTAGACTCTTGGGCGAGCTCTCATAAGAAGACACTGTGCTGTACCAGGACCTTAACTGTAGATTTATCTGTGGAACACTAAAAGCCTGTCTATGAATTTAGTTGTAGACTACCAATGGCCTAGCTTTCCAGTAGCCCAGCAGTGATGGTTAGCTAAATGCAATCCTATGTCCCATATCTTTGAGACATTAGTTATTAGTACTTAATGCAGTTTCAACATTGTTTGCCATGATGGTGACCCTTTCACGTTAAGTATTACAGAAAGTCTGTCATATCAAACTGTTCAAAAACTGAGTTATTTGCCATTCTCAATGCCTCTTATGCCAAAATTATTAAAACTAAGTAGAATCACTCAAACTGATAATTGAGTCAGCCACAATAAGAACATTAGCCACTTGCAATAATAACAGATGAGCTTCTCTGCTGCTCCATATATAGTTGTTAATTGTATTTCCTCTTACTCTTCATCATACAATCATCTCAAGCTGCTTTGGAGGCAGTTTGTTACCCACTTGGCACTTGCTTCTCAAGAACCAGTAACTCTGTGATGAAAGAAAGGTTAATTCAACACTAAATGCATTAATATACTAGGGAGATTATCTCTTTAGATAATAGAGCTACAACCAGTATGCCTATAAGTAAATATACCAAAGCTAACACACACAAACCTTTCTTGTATACTTCCAGTTCACACTTATACCTCCTTATGGCATCCATAGCTTTTTGGATCTGACTTCTTTTACTAAGTAACTTACCAGCTAATACTAGGCAGTATTAGAAAGGGCAAGGAGTTGTTAAAATGATATGAAGATTGTTAGTCCTGCAGTGGAGAAATTATTCTGTTTGCCAATTATTATTCATATTTTCATATTGTTTCCATACTTTCATAACTGACAGTCATACATTTTATTAAGGTATATGGTATGAAACACCGATATGGAAGACAGGACAATTCACTGAAAATGTCAGTTTATTTTATATTGTAGTATACTGGAAATATTGCTAGTTGTTTATTAGTAATTATGAAAATAAGGAATATTTCCATATGTACTTAATACTTCAAAAAACAAGTAACTTACAAACTGTTGCATGACATTAGGTGAAACCCTAGATATTGTTGAAGAAAACTGTCTTTAACATTTGCACTCTAAGTTGCACATCTTGACAGGCATCCAGTATTATTTGTATCGCTAATTATACAATTAAACATATGTTATCATTGTCCTGTAAATATCTCAATAAACATGCACATATAGAGTAATAATGTGTTGTCATGTGAAAACATTGGTTAAAAATATTCTAACAGTTTATGTCTAGGTTGTATAGTTTTGAAGATATCAAAATTTGTTTGTGAAAGTTTAGAAAAAACATAATTTTGGGTTTATGTGCATTAAAATATATTACAGTATTTACTGAAATGACAATGCTTTATTATCATTGTAATGAGACCACAATAAATCATTTCAAAACTTTTCCCACCTTTAATGTGACCTATAACCTGTACAATTCAATTGAAAAACAACCAAATCTGTTAGGGGGAAAAATATAAAAAATAAAAAACATACAATATGCTGGTTGCATAAGTGTTTGTGCACCCTTAAACTAATACTTTGTTGTGTGTGCACACCCTTAAACTAATACTTTGTTGAAGCATCTTTTGATTTAATTGCAGCATTCAGTCTCCTTGGGCACACACTTGCCATCAATTAAAGAGACTCTGATTAACCCCAAATAAAGTTCAGCTGACCTAGTATGATATTCCTGACATTTACTCAGTTGCCTGCTACAGCAATAGCCATGGTTTGCAGAGAGCTTACAAAGCATCAGAGATCTCATTGTTCAAATGTATCAGTCAGGAGAAGGGTACAAAAAAATTTCCATAACATTGGATATACCGTGGAACACAGTGAATACAGTCATCAACAAGTGGAGAAAATATGGGACAACAGTGTCATTGCAAAGAACAGGACATCCCTCCTAAATTGATAAAAAGACAAGACAAAAACTGGTCAGGGAGGCTGCCAAGATACCTACAGCAACACTGAAGAAGCTGCAGGAATTTCTCGCAAGTACTGGTTGTGTACTACATGCGACAACAATCTCCCATACTCTCCATATGTCTGGCTTATGGGGTAGCGTTGCAAGAAGTGAGCCTTGTCTTACACAGAAAAACATCCAGGCCTGGCTAAAATTTGCAAAAAATACATTGTCTCCCAAAAGCATGTGGGAAAATGTGTTATGGTTTGATGAGACCAAGGTTGAACTTTTTGGCCACAATTCGAAAAGGTGAGTTTTGCGCAAAAACAACACTTCACATCACCAAAAGAACACCATCCCATTGTTGAAGCATGGTGCTGGCAGAATCATACTTTGGGGTTGCTGTTTTTTTTACAGCTGGAACTGGAGCTTTAGTGAAGGTGGAGGGAATTATGAACAGTTCCAAATACCAGTCACTTTTGGCCCAAACCCTTAAGGCATCTGCTAGAAAGCTGAAGATAAAGAGGAATTTCACCATTCAACATGACAATGACCCCAAACATACATCCAAATCAACAAAAGAATGGCTTCACCAGAAGAAAATTAAAGGTTTGGAATGGCCCCAGCCAGACCCCAGACCTAAATCCAATAGAAAATTTGTGGGGTGACCTGAAGAGGGTTGTGCACAAGAAATGCCCTCACAATCTGACAGATTTGGAGCGTTTTTGCAAGAAAGACTGGGAAAATATTGCCAATTAAGATGTGCCATGCTGATAGACTCCTACCCAACAAGAATGAATAATGTTATTAAATCAAAAGGTGCTTCAGCAGAGTGTTAGCTTTAGGGTGTGCACACACAACAATGTATTAGTTTAAGGTTGTGCACACTTATGAAACCAGCGTATTGTGCGTTTTTTATTTTGTATTTTTTCCCCTAACAAATTTGTTTGTTTTTAATTGAATTGTACAGGTTATAGATCACATTAAAGGTGGGAAATGTTTTGAAATGATTTATTGTGGTCTCATTTTTTTATATCACAAAAACCTGGCATTTTAACAGGGCTGTGTAAACTTTTTATATCCACTGTATGGGACAGTTTTGTTTAGTAAGAAATGCAATGGGTCTGTTGTTGCGTCTTTTGGCTTTTCCCGGTTAGGGGTTGCCACAGCAGAACTCCGGTCCACTAATGATTGGCAGTAGATTTTTACATGCCGAGTTGCCACCTCTGATGCACAACCTTCAATGAAGGTACGCCCATTCACGCATGTCTCCACACAGAAGATGCTCTAGCTGAGAATCGAACAGGACATTTATTGTGAGGCGACAAAGCTACCGCAGCACCACCACCACAAGATAAGAGATGCAATGGGTGTAAAAACAGTGAATTATGCTTTTTAAGAGATGCAATGGGTCTAAAAAGCTTAATTCACTGTGAGGAAAAAAGTCAGGATGTTGTGCAAGCTTATAGAACACGTTTCGAATCTCAACAGGGCAGCCACAGTTTGTTCTTGGTTAAGTTTGTGAAGATTTGCAGTATGGATATTCTACTGAGCATAATATTTATTTACTTTGTTTGCACATATGTAGTTTTAAACTGAGGTATAGCAGTGATTAACATGACCATTATTCACATTCATCCTGTGAGTACAATCTGTTTAAGTGATTTACTGAGAGCCATGGAGTGTGGAAAAGGGGTTTACTATTAAAATGTTGAAGTAGATTCCGTTGAATCCACTTTGGCAAAGTCCAGAGGTCGAACAGTGACAATGTCGAACTCTGACATTGTCGAAGTACAAATCTCACCCCATGTTAACGCTTGTTCCAAGGTCAAATTCAGGATGTAATTTGACAATGTTGGAATTCAACATTGTGACATTTTGCAGACGTGGGTTGATGATACGATCATTCGACTTAGTCCGCTTCAACATTTTGATATATAGTTAACCTGGAAAAGGAAGCTATATGTGTGTGTGTAGCAACTTTCAAAATTTTAAGCTAAAGTTGCTTGTAAGGAAGTTGATGATATTTTGGGTCATCTTGCACTGTCCCATTTGACCATGAGGGCACTCAAATCCTGAGATCTAGCATTAGTTCTTTTTCTATACTGTACTTGTAAAAAGCTTAATGGTTGTCTCAGTCTTTCTGGGGTGCTAGAGTTCATATAACACCTTTGTTTGTTAGATTGTGAGGATATTCAGAAGGAACACTAACATGACCTAGTTGCACAATGTGGTCCAATGGGCTTTAGGTCTGCATAAGTATCAGCACAGCATCCACATACCAAGAAATTGCTCTGTAATGAAGCCATGTTATCACGTAAATGCAGTAATCATACAAAAGTATAGATCACACTAAGATAGGAAAAATCAGCAAGGCCATCTGCATGCATGCAGTGTGCTCATTAAAATGTATATTCACATGTAAATTGAAGCACCACAACTGCACAACATACTTATGGCTGATAGTTGAAGTAAGTGCTACCCAACAAAGTGCCACCTTTAGAAAATAGGGTAATGAGACAGTCAAGAATTTATAAAGTGGAAATGGAAAGGGAATGGTGTGAAGAGGTGGAAGGAGGGCAAGGTTTGGAGAGAATGGTCCCTTTTTATATTTAGAGAAAAAGAACAGATGGAGAGTGGAGCAGGGTGAAGGGGATCATGTGGGTAGAATGGGAGTTTCAGGGATGGCATAAGGGATGGACATAAAAACAAATAACTTAGGCAAAGACTGACAGGAGAGGTGGTGATGGTGGTGCAGGGGATGGCAATGGGGGTGGCTTTCACCCCCATATATGCAAATTTGTTTATGGGGCTGGTAGAATACAGTCATATTTACAGAAGTCAATTTTATACAGGTTATGTTCTAGAATATTTGAGATTCATAGATGACCTCATATTTATTTGCAAAAGGGGCAGAAATGAAGTGAGTATGTTTATGGAATATATGAATAACAACAGATTCCAAATTAAATATGATGGATTACATGAAGGCACAAGAGTAAACTATTTGGATCAAACTTTGGAAGGGTTGAGTGATGGAAAAATAAAAACCCAAATTTATAGAAAGTTTCATGCGACTAGTTGCCATCCAGCACACACTTTAAAAGCTTTGCCTCGTGGTGAGATTTTGAGAATTAAAAGACTATGTAGTGATTTGCAAGATGCTAAAAGAGTAGCTTTCAAAGTGGTTAATATATTTATAGATAGAGGTTATACTGAAAAAACAGTAAGGGAGAGAGATATAATAGAATATTTGGACACAAAGAAAAAAATCCCAAGAGTAGATATTCAGATAATACTAATATAGAGACATATAAGGGATGGGATCAAGAACAAACAATAGTTTTTGTGTCCAAATATACAATTTTTTCAAATAAGTTGCAAAAAATGGAGGAAGATTTTTGGAATATTATTAGAAGAGAAGTTTCTTTACTTTCAGAAATTCAACCTAAATTCTCTTATCAAAGGGGTAGAAGTTTAAAGGATTTTTTGGTGCGTAGTAATAATAATGAATTTAGAAATGGAATATGGCACTATAGCATGTGGCAAATGTTCCATTTGTCAATATATAACAAACATTTTTCAACAAATAAATGGCAAAAGGTTTGACAACAAAGGACGCTACACTTGCAAAAGTGTAGGAGTAATTTATGCCATAAGGTGTAGATGTAGTAAATTTTATATAGGTGAAATGAAAAGAAGTTTGGGAGAAAGGATCAAGGAACATGTGAGAGATTTTAAAAATAATAAAATAATAAGTCCACTTGCAGAACATTGCAACAAAAAGCATGGGGGAAAAATTATGGATTTTAAGGTATCTGTTTTAGAACAAATTAATTCAAGTTATATAAGTGAAAATAGGTTGAAGTATCTCCTTAGGAAAAAGGAATCTATTTTAATAAAATATAATACATTAAAACCTATAGGACTGAATAGAGAATGTAACTGGAAAAGTTTTAGAGATGTTACTTTAAGAATGCATAATTTTTATGTAGGAATCATTTGTCTTAATTTGCATATGTAATTAATTGTATCTGTTGTTGATAAGAATTTTATAGATTGATTTAATTGGTTAGGATATAAAAAGTGAACCTTCTTTATATGTTCATTACTCTGTAAAGGCTGTTTTAGATGAGGCGCTAGAAGACAAAAGTGTTGCTGTTGGTTACATTTTATGGTTAAGATTGGTTTGCTGCTATTTCTAGCAATATTGTTGGATTGAATTTATTTGCTGCTATTTTACTGAATTGCATTGTACAAATTTTGCTGCTACCTATCCAGAACTTTTTATTCCGAATAAACTGAACTAATTCCAGTGACAAGGAGTTGGGAGTTCTCTGGTTACTGTGGTTCGTGTTTTGGTGATTTTTCAGTTGTTCTAATAAAAACAAATAACTTAGGCAAAGACTGACAGGAGAGGTGGTGATATAAAACAGGAGGCCATATAGGAGATACACAGAAATAGAGTGGCATATATGATGGGGAGACTTGGGCAACACACAGAGGAAGGGGTTTGACAGACAAGAAAGGGGAATACAATGAAGTGAGGACTGCTTGCCAAAAATCTCAGAAGGGCTCCACCCAGAATTCAGTCATTTATGTTGCTGTCATCATGAGTTGTCTCCAAACCTGGTGACTCAATGGATAGGGACATGCCACCATACAAGGGTGCAGTCCATTGTGTCACTTCTGATCATGAGGCACCTGTCAATCTAAATTCTGTCCAGCTTCTGCTCCTCCTCTCCCATGTGACCAAATAGGATCCCACTATGCCACTCCCCAGTGAGGAACCTGTACCACCCTCCACTGGAGAGTGTCAGAGGCCACCAGTGTGTTTTCCAAGTCCCCTCCCACAGGATTATAACAATTTTAATGCTGGAAGGCTGTTCTGCAGACCACTGGGAACCCAGCAGTTAGTACTGAGGCCTGTGCAGGTCACACTGGCTGCTTTAATGCCAGTTTGTGCACAGAAAGAGAGGGAGAGAAAGAAAGAGAACCGGACAAAATTAGCAGTGGTCAGTATGATATGATAAACCTTCCTATAGCTGTCCTTCAAAGAAGAAACACGCAGTCAGCAGAGCAACAGTGATTTAAATGCCTTGTGAATTCCTATGATAACCGTGGATGGTGACACTGAAAGAGATACCTGACTGTGTCTCTGTCCCAACTGTGTAGAACAGTGGAGAAATAAAAAAAAACTGTACAAATGGAATATACAGGCTCTGTGGGGAAAAAAAGTATTTGTGGGGCTGTAATAATTAGAGTAGCAAGTGCCAGAATCCAAGACAGAGGTTCACACAGTACAGCACAGAATACATTGAACAATAACAACAGAAACAGGTAATAGACATGTAGCCACTGTGGCAACAGAGAACATGAAAAATGTAAAGCGTCCATGTGTACTAGTATGCAGCTTAATGACAACTGCCACACACATGTGATGCGAAGAATGCATAGCACAGTGAAGGACAGTGGAACAGTCACAAATGCATTATACAATGGCAGTCATACAACAGTTGTGAACATCTATGGAATGTTAATTACATACTTATGAGACACTGAACAATAAAATGCTTAAGTACTACAGAGGACAAAAAAGTGCCTAACAACTTTGATGCACCCAAGTGCAGTGCATTTGGTATTTGGTATTAATATCAGGAAAACGTGGTAAAACTAAGGTGAGTAGCACATTTACACATTTAAATGTATATCACTTACAGAAATAGTGAACAGATATGCAATGACTAGATATTTCACTGAAATCCAATACTGGACAGTGCTGTGATAAGTAGGTAAACTCGAGATAATCAGGTCTGGCAATGATACAGTACATTTAAACTAATACCTGGAATGCCTGGCCTGCTTCCTCTGCCAGGGAAGCTGGTTCTTTGCAATTTTCCCATCTGCTGTGAAACAAACTCATACACACAAACACATACATATACACACATACAATAACAGTAATAATACTACTAATAAAAATAATCATAATAATAACAACACAATAATGAGCAGAATATAACAGTGCACATCAGAAACAGCCTGTAGGTGTACAGTAAGATCTGCTGTAATATGACAAAGCATTTATTCATATCTTCTATAACAGTCTGCTTGTTTCTCCCTGACCTCTTTTTCCTACTGGTGGAGAAGGTAACAGTGGTACCTCTTTAAAACGCTACACCTGTGCTGCTACTGCTCACCAAAACTAATGATGCCAATGGTATCACTCATTGCCCCTGCAAATGAGTTCCATACATCACCTTTGTGCATGGGACACTCATAGGAGTCTCTCAGCAACTGTTTCCAGTGATGCAAGTGCAACAAGTGAAGGATAATCTTCCGCTTTTTCTGTTGCACCATATGGGAACGGTGTTGCATTCAGATTGTACTGAAGCCTTGATCACTTATCAAGTCGAGTCCAGGAATGGAAATGATAGCTGGGCCAAGATGCCATATATCACCAAACCCATGTGCAGCACATTAGCAAGTGGTCGACCTATGGTAGCAGAATTCACATAATCATTAGTGAGGCCCAGTGTGACAGCTGCATGGTTAAGCTCCACAAGTGTATATAGCCTACATGACCTACATCACTGTGCACACCTTTGGTGGGCAGCTGGGTAGTGAGATGGCCATAGACATTATTGCACTGTAAAGTTATAATACCATTGTTTGACTACAAAGCTGCACACACCTTCATTGAGCACAGTGCATGTGAAAGCAGCAGACCAGGACTTAGAGTGCAGAATAAGGCTAACAACATTGTGCATTATTGGTGCAATTCAGAGAATATCATACTGTATTTCTTCATTAGTATAATCACTCTGTTACAATCCCCTAAATAGGACAAATAACAACTTTGTCCCATATCATGAGAAATCATGCAACAGAAATAAGCATGTTACTGAAACCATAGCAGACTGCAGTTTGCAGATATCTAGAGTAGTCTAGATGAAAGTGTTGGTAATATATACCAGATTGCAGAGACAATTCTGTGGTATATGACTGCCACAGACAGCTCTCACCCTATACTACTGCTGTGTGCTAACACCACAATGTCCCTGGCAGGGATATGTGTTGTGGGTGTGATGGCACATGTGGTTAGGTTACAGGAAAAAGGCAGAAAATAGTGCAATGCTAGTGGGGGGGGGGTCATATCAAAACAGCAAGGCCACAGTAGCAGGCAGAGTAACCATTGTTTACCTAAGTAAAGAATATGCTGTAGGGACTGTAGCAAGGGACAATGTATGTGGACCACCTGATCAGATGTTTCACAGTTATATCACTGCAATGCAAAATGCAATACCCACCACAGGCGTGTTGGGTTCAGTGAGGAAGAGAGTGTTGTCCAACATGAACAGTGCTTTGTACACACATTGATACTCATATATCCACAGAGGTGAATTGGAGGTGACATGGTACAAAAACAAAGACAGCACACTCAGAAGTATACAGCTCAAGAGACAAATGTTTTGCTGTTAGACCTACATAACCCTTGCACATTTACTCTGGGCATGGATAAGTCAGATAAGGCCTCAAGGGAGTAAATGTGTGCAGGACATGGTACAGCAGGCAAGTGCTGTAGATGACCACAAAGTCAAAGTGCTGCACATGTGTTGGAGTGAGGCCAGCATGACATTACATAGGTGGAGCTGGGCTCAATTGATAACTGATGGCATTTATATCATCAGGGTCCTCCTGCAGCACACCATTCTTTCTAAGAGACAAAGGAGTTCATAGCAACACTGGCAGTTGACACTAACAGAGCACTGATTCTGGGAGGTGGATTGCATGTGGGAGCAGGATTGGCCAGGAGTACCCAAGTGTATTTTGGGGATGCTCAGGTGAGTACTGGAAAATATCAGTCATTTAAATAGTCATCCAAATAATATATGTAAACTTCATGTGCTTTACTGTAACTATGAACGTTAGGGCTTTGTCTGTAAATACCTGCAGCATATGTGATTGCAGTTAACTCATATGTAAATGGGGGATACACTAAGTGAGTAATATGACATGCCACTGCAAGCCAGCACTGGGGAGCACCTGTGCTCAGTATACTTACACATTCCAAACTGCATTTCATCATGCAGAACTCTGTTTGTACTCATAGCCTAAGGTGGGATAACCCATGTGCCAGCACACACATGTTTAAGTTATCTGTCTGCTTTCACAGGTTCCACTGAGAAAGGATCCAGCAATGTGGTCTACCTATGCCAAGGTAAGCACATATGTAGAGGCCAACAATGATGGCATTGGGCACATGACACAGGCAGAGGACACATTGTCACTTTCAGCAGCTAACCACTGGAAGTAATGTTCCCCTTTTCCATGGCTGAGTGGACTGCATAGACCTGAGAGGGTACACCTGCATCATGGGTGCTCAGTAAAGGATGTCCTTTCCACGTGTGTCTCAAACATAGTACACAGGCAGCAGACAGTCTCGTAATGCTCACATGATACTAGTGAGTGATATTGAGGAGAGGTGCACAGGAATGTGATATCATGAATGGGTATCATACAATGTTGGTGTTAACTTAGAGATCAGCCAGTGAGAGTTAATGGCTGGGATCCAGGCACAGGTGCATGCTACACAGACCATGTTAGAGGGGTCCTGAATACTTCTCGACCTATGTAATGATGTTCATGGTCTCAGTAACAACAAGATCATTGCAGGATGTGACAATTCACTTGAGTTGAAATTGGTATGTTGCCATATGCTTATCATCTTACCATTAATGCAAATAATTTCCCCCCTGGTAAATATATTTTGAAAATGAGCAAGCCCCTCACTTTAAATTACCTGCATTGACATTTGTAAAGGGTGGAGGTATCTTTCAATTATGTTTTAATGTGTTTTTCCATTTGCACCACTTCCTGTAGACAATCTTTGGAACCAGATCCACAAATTGGCTGAATTCTGGATCAAGCAAGACAATTTCCAAATTTCTTTTAATAGACTGACAGACTTGACAGGAATTGCAGTTGTAGGAGGTAATAACGACATCACTAAACAAAAAATCATTACCTGCATCTGCAGCTAACAATGGTGCACAAGCATCATTCTTTCTGTTCTTTAAAACCTCTGTGATGGCCCACCTCTGACCCAGTAACCAAGGAGCCTCAATCCTCACCACTAAAATCAGTGAGAGATGTACACTTTGATGATGATAGGTACACACGCAGTATTTCCAGAAGCAGCTCACTGCATTAAGTGCAATTTCCCTTAAGAGCACACAGACACCACAGTCAGTCTGAGAGTGGTTTCTCCCTCTTTCTCCAGATCCCCAATAAGACTCCACACTGGCACAGCTATAGAGTTGAGATCTCAGCTGAGTGGCCAAACCAAGATTTCCAGCATCCTCTCTGTCCAACCTGTGCTTCGTGTCCCTGCACCAGTAGCACACACACACACACACACACACACACACATGCACACGCACGCACACACACACACACACACACACACACACACACACACACACACACACACAGATACACACCTGGGAAAGGCTGCCACAGGTTTACTAGCTATCCCCTCTTCTGCCCAGACTATAAGGTAGTTATTACTGTCACCAGCCAACTCTTTATTAGCTACTTTAAGGCCCTTAACAAAGGGTGTCCAATCTTCCTGTATTGTTGTTGTTGTGTCTTTCGGCTTTACCCGGTTAGGGGTCACCACAGTGGAACTCTGGTCCGTTAATGATTGGCAGTTGATTTTTACATGCTGAGTTGCCAGCCCTAATGCACAACCTTCAATGAAGGTATGCCCATGCATGCATGTCTCTACACAGAAGACACTCTAGCTGAGAGTCAAACCATTCAGCGTCTTACTGTGAGGCGACAACGCTACTGCAGCACCACAAATCTTTCTGTGTAATGTTACTATTAATAAAAATGGTAGTTTGACCAAGAGCAAGGCTATTAGGAATGGCCCATACAGTGTTGCCAAATAGATATGCAAGTACTCCTAGAACTTAAATATCTCTAGCTGGATAAGCCACAATGAAACGTTTAAATATATTTAATAATAACTAATAAAAGAACAAGAAAATGCTCAGTATATACTTAGCTATGTCAGAGTTCAAAATCACAGGAAATATTTAAAATAAAATTGCAGGACAGTCTCAAATAAATAAAGAAAAACATCAAAGCTAAGCTTTGCTATATTCCTGACTATATATAAGAGAATTACTGTACCCTATTAACTTACTTCAGAGCAAGCAAGACAGATGTGGTGAATGGGTCTTCTTGTCAGGTAAAAGACAAAATACAGAATACTCAGTCTCTCTCAGAGAGTTCTTAATATCTCAAATGTTACTGCTGGGATAGCTTGCAAGATGACATCACTTCCTCTTATCTGACTCTATCCCAGGTAAAACCCCCATTGACGCAGCTGGTAGCATTTGGCATCTACCTGTGAAAATACACAGACAAGGCTTTTCTTAGAACTCAGACAGATCCTGGAAGTCATAAAACAATACAAACACTTCCAAGACAATACCGTAAACTTCTAGGTCTAGACATTGTGTCTGTTACTGCACTGAAACTGTTAACTTCTGGTGTTCCAGTTCCCTTTGTTAAAATATCTACTTCTAAACCGATACAATAGTGCAGGTACATTTCTGTTTTATTCCAGTGGGATACACTGTGGTTAGATTTTTAAGCTCAGTACATTACAAACCCTTTTCAACAAACACTTTCATACCGACAGTTTGATATCCACAGAAAATACAGTTCTAATACGTTTGTGACACAAGCATCTTACATGAAGCAAATGACACATACTTATTCACAAAACTCCAGATAGCTGGACTGATAGTATCGCCTTTTGTTACACTTCTATATGCATCATATTAATATTCACAAATGACATATAATAATTTACAAAATTCCAGGTAGCTGGGCTGGCAGTATCTCCATTTGTGGCAACCTCATTATAGATGTTGTCACAAAAATCATCAGGATAGGCCAAATTAATAAACATGACTTTTAATTAATCCCATCTGTTCACAAAAGTGCTATAATTTGTCACCATCCTAGCAAGCCTAACAATCTACCCCTTAATAAAGTTATTTTTCCTGGTGATAAGGGTGGCAACTAAAAACTTGCAAAAAAAAAATACATTATGTAGGCATGTAGTATATAGTTGACCCAAAGCCATGTTAATTTTTAAAAATCATTAGCTACAAATAGTGTAATATGTGCTTATCATAATGGTGGGAGAACTTTAAACATTTGTTGGTCTCACCCAAAAATGAGTGTAGTTCAGTTATTGTGATTTGCCAAAAAATGAAATGTCTTCCATCTGCAAAAAAGTCTTCCAAAAACCTGTTGTACTTTCAACTAAAAAGAAAAAAAAAATCATCCAAAAATGAAAAACTGTATTGGAAAATATAGAGGCACATGTTGCATGCATTGCAACTCTACTTTTTTTGGTGATATTATTCACAATTAAAATAAATACAGTTGTTTCTTAAATCCAATTCCATGAAAAGGCTTAACAAATTAAATTCATGATTATTCAAAAAAAAAAATCATAATCCAAAAACACTTTGTTAAACCATTCCAAACTCCAAACCCCCAGTTGTCTAAGTAGCACTCATTTGCCATTAAAGATCGAAAAGGATTGAGGACTGTGTTTTATTTTATTTTATTTTATTTTTTATGATCATATTTTAAGGGCTAATGACTGAGTTGGATTGGTTATACTTTTAGACCTGCACTCATAGGTTCTCTTTGCTTTGGCATAACTGCCTAGGCACATCTTTAGAAAAGAACAGGTTCCAGACTAACTAAGGAGGCCATCAAAACAACCCCCCCCCCCCACCACCACCTATAGCTATTGTCCATTTTTTTAACCCTGGATATGGGGAATAACCATAAAAATTTACTACATCAAAAGTGACCAATATTATATTAGGGTAACATACATCAGGGGCTGGATTCCAAAAGAAATTCGAGGACAGCATAGTACACTGAAGGAAGACATCAGTGCATCAATGGTGGACATGATTTTATAATGTATACTAAAACAAGGCCAAGTAATTATTTATTCAGTGTAGGACAATTACAGACTCTGTGCATGCTCACCAGATTTTAAAACTTGGTGGGCATGCCCAATGCAAGTTAAATGTGATGAAGTACTTTGCCAACATCTTTCTGAAAGCACTCCTCGGAGGCCATATGTGTTTCATTTAAACACCACTGTATTCCACAAATTCTTTGAGAATCATGTGAATTCTGCAAACCTACATTAAAAAAAATGCAACTGGCCTTTAATGCACAACAGCAGACTAGGGTACTGCAAGCCATGAAAGAGGGCAATAAGCAAAGGTATCACAGAAGGCATCCAGCAAGGCAAAGAACTGGGCTATAGTTATGGCATCACTCTGAACAGGAAGTAAGGGATAGATACAGATTACACAGACAGCTGGTGCAGGCTATTTGCAGGACGTGTGGACCGCACATGTATGCTCGCAGTCTGTGGGTAACCCAGCATGCTCACAGTCTGTGACGTACCTCAGCAATGGTAGAAATAAAAGTGTGCCTGAGTCTGAATATACTGGCCTCTAGGACATTTCAACATCATATGGGAGATGTTGTAGGAGTTTTCTAGACAACTGCCAGTCACATTCTCGCACAGTTCCTGGCAGCAATGTGCATGAAGGTGGATGAATATATCCACTTCCCAATAACAGCTATGGAGTACAGTACTGTCATAAAACAGTTCTATGCCATAGCCAACATCCACCATATCATCTGTGCAATGGACTGCATGCATTTCCCAGTCAAAACCTCAGCTGTAATTGATGCAGAATGTACATCAATAGAAAGGGGCAGCCATCACCCAATTGTCAGGTGGTGACCTCTGCAGATCGTATCATAGCTAATATCATGGTAACAAACACTGGTAGTGTACATGATGGAATAATATGGAGGGAAAGTGCCCAGAGGTCTGCTTTACAACACAGTGAAATTCTGAAGGGCTCCTACTAAGTAAGTACATGACCACCATTACATGGTAAACAGTAGTCAGATATTGCCACAAGAAGCAGAATGGACAAATCTTCCTTCCCATTGTCCTGAAAACAGGTGACTGTGGCTGTCCACTTGTGCTTTGGCTAATGACACCATACAAAGCCCTATCAACCCCTACCAGGGATGCATATAACAGAGCACAGTGTGTGACACAAAACACCTCTGAGTATGTGTTTGTCAGGCTGAAAGCAAGACTCAAATATATTGACACATCCAGTGTGCACTACAATACAACTCAGAAAAGGCATTGCAGATGGGCATTGTGTGTGTCATGCTACACAATATGATAACAGCAAAACACATTGGTTGGCCAGCTGAAGGTGTGTGTGACCTACCTCAAGAAACCCAGATGTCTGATGGTCAGATGTCAGAACTGTCATAGGATGATCATGAGGACAAAGTAGTGAAAAAAAATAGGCATGGGTTGCAGAAGATGCATCCATATGTCCTAGCTCAGACAACATTGCAGCCTCTGACTCACACTTCTGAGTCTTGACATGTATTGCCCCACAACAGCATCACAGAGCATGATTAATTGGAAGAAACCATTAATTGCCCACTCTGGATATCATACAAAACAGAAGCATATGGTATACTTGTAAGAAGATAAACACAACACTTAGCAAGGGATATATGTATGTATACAGAGGAAGCTCACCACAGAATGTCACTCTGTAAGGTACATCATCAAAGAGTGCCACAAAGGCAAATGCATGGCACACAGGAGGTCTGCATAACAAAATGTGTCATTGGACAAGTAGGATATCATCATACAAATAACTATGATGGGAAGGTAGCTGTAAAATAGCAGTACTACAAGAAATTCAGGCCCATGCATTGTATGGGAATGTATCAGCATAAACATAACCAAAAAGCAGGGGCTGTACACTAGTACTGATACATGACACAAAGCACTTTGTGATGTGTAACACTGTGTTACAACACAGTTAACAGCATACAACAGCATGAATAATTACAAACATCCAATGGCCTCGCCAGAAAGAAACAAGCCTCACATTCCATGTCTGACATAGAACGCCACACATAAAGCAATGCTTTGATGCATATGTTACTGCTACAGCATGACTCAATGAGATGTAAGAATATATTCAGTCATGCAGAGTATCAATGACAGTGACTGCACAGCAGCCATGGGACATGCAGCAATGTTGTGGATAGAGCAAAATAAGTACATTTATGTGTGGAGAATTGATCAGATATGGGAAGGCACAACTGGGAACTGCAGATCAGCGTGGGGATAGAAGATGGAAATAGGTTCATAGAAGTGCAGTGAGTGGTGAGGGTGAGGCATGTACAGCACCAAATTAAAGTGCCATAAGTGATACAGGTATGATACAGAGGCATACCTGTGCATACATTAATGGCAGACAACACAGAAATGTATAATATAGCAATGTTGTATGACACAGATATGCTGTTAACCATGTAAATATGCATTATATGTTAACTAGCAAAAAATGTAAATGTAGAAGCATGGAGATAGTCACATATACATTACTATCATCAATATCTGTATTAACACATCTTAATGACAAATGAGTAATACATATGACAACTTAAAGCTAGTCACCTAGGTCAGAAAAATGATCAGAAAAACCCTGTGGCATCAGACACTTGAAAAACTACCTACAGTTTAATTAGTGAATGGTCAGAACCATGGTCATCATTGCCACAGGGTCAGAATTACACAATAGGTCACACATTCAATTTACTGTCAGTGTTAGTCTGTCACAGTCTACAGTGCCCACACTGTTTGACCATACCATGGTCCTGGCTGCTCCTGCCATATCCAGAAGCACTTGGCACACAGTGCTGCACCAGGGAACTGGATGGGGTTACACTAGCATTTTGGAACATAGCATGGGTAGGAACTGTACTACAATATGACTGTCTGGACACAACTGCTAGGCTAACAGTTGAGTCACCAACAGCAGATGTGTATGCACATTGCAGCACGGATGTTGACGTCTGAGGGTCATGGGGGGATCTAAGTATAAAGAGATTGCTTCTCCCTACTGGGGTAATCTGCTCAGTACAGTTAGCCCCAAGTTCATACTATGAAATTGCTCTAGTAACACCATAACAAGGCTTTCAACAGACCATTCAACAGCTTCTCATGCTCTGTAGCTAGTGCTACTATGACCACTCCATGTCTGTATTCCTGACCTTCATGCAACACACTTAAATATTGCGCTACAGGATCAGTGGCATGGACAAGTACATGCAGCTCAAAGCCATGATGTTACTGTGAACATTCATAGGCCTGTAACTAAAAGTGGACAACCTCTGACACAAGTCCATGCAAATCAGCTACATGCCCGGGTGTAGTCCAATGGGCAGTATTGGTCCATCTTGTAGAAGAGTCATCATCATTACCAGTCACTGCATAGAACAGTGGGTCACAGTCATCATCATGTCCATCATCTCATGGTATAAGACACAGTAAATAAGACAGATACATACCAGATGGGTGATGATAATGATGAAGATAATGATGATGATGGTGATGTGCAGCTTACAGGTGTCCTATACAGGTGAACTAGACCACATTAGTCATGAATGCACAGATGTAATTATCAGTTGGGAAATGCAGCAACCAAATAGAATGCCTTACCAGGTACGTCCTCCCTGCTTTGTGACTGCATTATCTGATGTAAAGTTGATCCTCTATTATAAAATGGCACACAAACAACAACAACTACAACATGTGGATATAATCTTCAGTCATAACAGGAGACAGAGGCTCACAGATAAATATCACACTAGGAGGATATGGAAACACTTGTGTGACAATTGGTGCATACATTTTGCAGATGTACCTCTGTATGTAAGAAATCAACTTTAATAGATGACAGGTGTTCTAAACAGTGCTTCACAATAGCAGCAATATGAACACAACTTCATGGTCCATGTCTTGTAATGATGATCTGTACATTAAAATAGCACAAAAATAACAACTTGTGAGTATAATCCTCAGTCATAACCATAGATCTCAGCAGCCCATATTTTCCCAGAATGTCCAATGTCTGTTTTTCTTGAAAATCACTGAGGATCAAAGCCACTAAATAATGACATATGTTTGAGTTTCAAACTTTGTATCCTTCAAAAATGCATGATAACAAATACCTTGTTATTCTAGCACCTTTCTAAGTTTATGAGAGCAATATTTAAACTCTGTCATTATTTTTGGGCCTTTGTCCCCCATTATTTTAGGTTTTGTCCAGATTTCTTGCACTAAGAGGTTGGGAGGTATGTCATAACAGGAGACAGAGACACACAACAATAATGGATCACACTAGCAGGATATGGAGATATGTACATGACATGTGATGCTGCTGTTCAGATAATGGTGGGACTATGCAACTGAAAAACACAATACCACACATGTTACTATGATATATAGGTACTTTGTTGGTAAGATAACAAGCTATAACATTTACACTGTGTGTCCACATCAGTTATGCTGTCATGTCTATGGCATAACTCTGCTGCTGTAGCACAAATATAACATTATGTTAAAAACTGTGACTTAGTCACTTTCAATGGGAGCTGGTGTATTCTGCAATGTACATGTACATCCTGGAATCCCTGCATCAATACTTCCCCCTGGGTGTCTGACAGTCCTTTTAGGTAGTATGATGGGAGGCCAGGAACATTATTACCTCATCCGTGGAGGCAATAGTGGCCAACCTCCAGTGGTATTCCTCACCATCTCATAGCAGCGGACTCTGAGGATCATGTCAGAGCAATATCGCCTGTATTCCTCCTGAGATCTATTGTGGCCACCCATGGCATTTATCATATGTCAGATCTTTCCACACTCGATTCCTCCACACAATATTGTCTGCAGGAGTATTACTCCTTCAATCTGTCTAATACACTGTCCCTGTTTGTGACAGATATGACTGTTGCAGTTAAAATAATGTGAGTGGGACAGAGTTATTCTGCTTGTGTTTTTTTTTGTTGTTGTATATCCTTAGGAAGGATAAGAGCAACTCACATACTACGTTATTTCCGTTCTTCTCACATAACAAAGTGAGGTCAGTCAAGTGTGTCTATTTGAACATGTTATCCATGTGTTGTATTGAACCCATTTGTGCATTGGTTGCAGCTGTCTTAATGTCTGTTCAGCAATATGACATGTCCCTAATTTTGTAACTTATGTAACATTCTTGGGTCACACTGTCCCACTGGCACAGTGACCTTGCACGAGCCATGTACTGACATTTATTGTGCCATGTCGTTTTAGAGTACTGAGACAGGAACAAATAATCATGCATCCTTCACATGCTGCCTTGACACTTACTGGTTCCTTAGAGAATATAAAGAGGTAACACTTTGTTTAACATCATTCATGACTCTGTCTTTTTTTTTTTTGTTCATATCTTGTTTATGTCAATCGCCAGTCTTTTTGAACATAATTTATATTAGGACATGTATACATGAGTTAGCATACATGTCTGTGTCTACTCATTTGTGCTACATATGCACTGATTTGCATGGATATACATGGGGTCTATGTCATAACATCAAAGTGTCAGAACTTTGAATGTTATAACATCGAACCCAAAACCTCTAAGACTGACAACATCGAAGCAGCGGAACATCGAACTCTTTCACAGGGAAAGAATTTGGTGGGCCGTTTCCACTGCTTTGCTATTTCCTCCACTGTGGTGTGATCTCGGAGTTGGTATATTTAAGTAGGGGGTGTGGGGGCACAGCCCCCTATATTGGGGGGTGTGGGGGGGTGAAGCCCCCCCCCCATATTAGAAATAGTTTGTAGTGTTTGTGTGTTTCGTGCTCTATACTGGAACAGAGATTTTTTTTCCCAGGGAAAAAAATCATTGTTCTCAGTCTTCGGGGTTTTTAGCTTTGGTAGTTTTGGGTTTGATATTATAAAATTCGAAGTTTTGACACTTTGATGTTATGATATAGACCCATGGTCATGTTTATGGTAATAATATGATTGACACACTATTGCCCTTGTAATATGTAACTGGTAACATGCACTTATCACATTTTTTGTCCTGTACTTATGTACACATGACTGTCTTTGATCAGTCCTACACATGCACAGTGAAATGTATATCATAATGATAATTGTGCTACCTGTTGTATTTTGTCTGCAGGGCAGTACATATGGGTATGTGATATTCAAACCTACTTTTGTTCTTTACCAATGTAATGTTCTGTTAAAGTGTTGCTTATTACTGTGTTGTTTGTGTCATTTGTACTCTGACATGTTTATATCCATCCCCAATGCACTATGCTCATGTATCAGATATTGGCCATTTGCTTCACTGTACCTTGTAATGACTTACAGTCCACCTTGTGTTGTGGACATTTGCATGTACACTTGTATCTCCTTAGCTATGGTGGTCCTGCTTTTTTCTGTGCCTACTTTCTCTTCCTGAAATTTCCACACTGATCTGGGCCTATGTTGTCCATCTCCTTTCTCCCTTATAGCTTTGGCCTACATGTTTCACATATACATGAGATTTGTTATCTGTATATTTGCCTTCTTGTAAGGCATCAGTACTGTAATGTAGGTATACTGGTACAATATGAGTGTGCCACCATAGGGGTATCATACAGTTCCAATGTATATGCAAACAAGGAGGGTGATAACTGAGTAAATGTCATCAGTACTTATGTTGTGCTTGTGTGTTGTGCATTACCCAGGGATTTATATGCTTCCTACTCATGCAGAGACTTGCATTCGTTAGCTTTCAGTGATCATATATTTATCACTGTTTCCTTCATATTCCATGTCATTGGTGTGGGAATGTAAAATGGGCCTTCTTTCTGTTTGATTATGTAATGCCATTGCATGTTACACATCTACACTGTATGGCCAAGCACCCATCTGTGTAGTCTCTGGCTTGGCATATGTCTTTGCAATATGTATCCCATTTCTCCTGGGTTTGTAGCTAATATACTTATTTGTTTGTTACACAGCCACATTAATGATTTGCTGTGGTACTGCCATTTGGCACTGTGCTCAGTTGTTTGCCTTTTGCATGCAGGGATGGATGTTCTAGTCTGCCCTCCTCTTGACTGCTTCTGCATTTCCTTGTCTGCATGTTCTCATCCTTGCTGTTGCTTGGCTTACACTCTCACTACTGACACCCTAGTGGGAGATTCTATTCAATATCTATCATGTACTGCAATGACAGCACTCCCCATTTGGTGTTCTCTAACACACAGCTATCATTGCTAATACTCATTTGTTATGACTGTCACACAGTTTCAGCATCTCAGCAATGGTTTGTTCTTTGTTATATATGTATTTTTGCATTGCACCAATGCTGGTATGCATCCCTACCCTATTTATTATTATTCCCTCACTTGTGTTGTATAGTCTATATGTATGCTGTCTGTTTACCTTACATATATGTAAATATCTTTTGTGTATTTCTGACCATTGTCTGTCATAATTTGTAATATTTGTTAGATGTTTATACTTGTTCTTTGGCTCACCTTCTCTTTCTGACTATACTTTTCCATCATAACTCTTATGTGTCTTTCTTCATCTTCACCAGGCATCTGCTTTTCTATCACTTAATTTCCTTGGGTATGTGCATTTCTTCTGCACCCATTTTTAACTACTGTTAGACATTGTGATGTGGCCCCGATTATCCTTCAACTTAGATAATTAATTTTTTTATTAAATATTTTGCAGATCACATCAGATTCCATAAATTGGGATGGGCATATTTGTATGTCTGTCTATGTTTTACAATGGTATTCATAATTGTTTGGCAATATTGGTGACTTTTCAGGCATAACGGCTGATGCACATTTGTCTTAATTTACTACTTTCCACATATTGCTAAAAGTTCCGTTGGGCAGATTTGACATGACTTGTGTTTCCATTGACATCAGTAGCCTTGCACTGAGGTATTCTCCGTAGACTGATGCATGGTTGCATATTACTTCGTTAGCTGCTAATCTTCTGTAGAACTTTACACAATCTACTGAGTTCTGTGAACTTTATGGAATCTGACCCCTCATCAACAATTGACCATAAGGAGCATTGTCAGAAACACACTTGTGTAGATTCAGCATATCAAAGATACTGGGGAGCATCAGGTTGTCTACTTTAGAAAAGTAATACTGTTCACCTGGCTCATTTCCTTGCATCAATAAATCAAACAAAACAGTGGGAATATATCTATATGCAATAAGAATTTAATTTATAGGTGAAACCTGGTAGTCATCAATGTTAGGAGTATTATCCATCTGTTCATGCAGACCACTGTATCCAAGATAACCAGCCCTCACCTGTTACCTGGCTTCATAAATCAGTAGTTTTTATTGTATAAAAGGTCATGCAAAAGTAGCCATTCATCATGACCGTAATTTAACCAATAATGCCTGTGCTCATCAGTGCAAATCCACCTAATGTCCTCCACACGAAGATTTTCATGACAAATTACTTAAAGGAGATGGAGGAGTAATGAACCTGCTGTTTATTTTCAGTTTGGGTTTACCATTGGAATTAAAACAAACCTTGGCACTCGTTACCAAAACAAAATAAAAAAATAGAAAATGCAGCCCTGATTGACTAACCATTGTGTTAGATTATCTGAAGAAGTATTTTATTAAACAGGATGGAACTACTTAATGCATTAAACCTGTTGATGTTGCTGACCTGCACAGTATGTGTTGATTTGGTTACTGGATGACTTCATAAGTGCAAGCTGAAGACATGAAGTCAATTGCTCATTTAGTATTTACAAACTTCTCAAATAGTACTGTAGACAAATTCTCATCAATGTATTGTATTAGACACTGGTACTTGGCAAGGCAGAAGACACATGCGATGATTTAAGCACAAATCTGATAAAAAGATACATTTTCTTTAGGAAAAAGACACTCTATTTAAACTACTTTAAAAGAAGTTAATGATATCCTTTCAATTTATTTTCCTGTTTATTTCTTTGCTAAGTTTCAGTTAATTTTGTACTGAATCACTAAACTCTAAAAGTCTGAAACACTAAGTAGAGAATCGCAGTAGTGTAAAATGTTAAACATCACAAGGGAAAATAAAAACAATGAGCTGGAATGCAAGGCCTTGAAATATCAATATGTTTGCTTTCTTTGAGTTCAGTATTATAAGACATGACATTTTAAAAGTCAACATTTTAATCAGATTTTGTGTGATCCTAGATATTGTAAAATTGACATTTCAGTGCAAGTACTTGATGAGGCATTTCGACCAGATTTACATTGCATTTAGAAAGTTTCACAGCATCTTACAATGCATGAAAAATAAGACTGCTACTTGTCTCCTGCCAGTGTATTCTGCAAGATCTATGCAAGAACTAATGTGTGAGATTTTATCTAAATCCCTAAGTACAGGGGTATATTTGATGAAACTGTGAAATGATTTTATACAACATTTATTGCCCCTGTGGAGAGCCATAAAGCATATGGAACTTGAGTTTTAAAGGTTGCAAGCAAGGTATGCACCCTATTTTAAAAAGACTAACTACAAGCTGCTATCTTGTCCCTGTAAAATCTTCTATAAGATCCAGGGTTTTGTCTTCAGATCCCAAACAAATGAAAGGAAAAAAGTTTCAATATGTTCAGTTTTCCATTCTGCAGCATTTTAAGCATGGATCATGTGTTAGAAGTACAAATGCCCATTTTGTTTGCATGTTAAATTACCTTTGCTTCATTTGCGTGTACATTTTTTGGCATTTCACAGCACCTCTACCATCCTCCTCCAGAAAAATGTGGGTGGAAACAAATAATGCTGCATCCTGATAAAGTTCCTGTCTGAATTTCATTTTAGATCTTTATTCATGTTAGAAGTCCTAAAATACCTCTATAGACCTATCAAGAAGTTTGTTCACATTCAGTGTCTACTTACATACAATGCAGCTGCAACTGGATGCACTTTGCTCTCTCATCCCAAGCTTCAAAATGATTAGCAGATATATCATAGAGTGTGTGATTAGTTGGATATGGAAACACAAATTGCTCTTCCAAAGCACAAGTATATGTGTGAGACTTGGGGAAGGGCATGAGTGCTATTACCCTGTACTCTTATCATGGTTTTAGTGCTCTTGGAAACATTTTAGAGAATATCATTGTGTCAGCAGCTAATGGAACATCACAAAATTCATTACAGCTACTCCAGCACTCAGCATGAACCCTATTAGAAAATCATATTAGAAAAATAAATTGGGTCAAAACACAGTTGAAATTAACTTATATGATTTTATATGCTACATTTACTGTGCATTTGATTTGGACTTTTTTTCTGAGTCAATATTAACTGTTATATATTTATTTCCTATTTACATTGGTCATTTAAACACCATTCTGCTATCCATCCCACTTTTGGAGTGGACAAAAAGAAAGCTTCTGAAGAAGACAGTGATCATACCTGTTGTTTTGTGCATGAAGTAATGTTCTGAGACATTAAGATAGATTTTTTTATATATTTTGAGGAGTCCCTGTTTATTCCCTGCACTTCAGTTAGTGCTGGACCAATATATACAGCAGTGATACTGTGTGCAATGATTCAGTCTTCTGTAGGTATCTAACATTATCATGTCTTCATTTGATAGATAGACATTAATGTAGATACCCACTAGCCTGCCTTCTGTATCTTGCTGCTTGCAAAGCATGTAGCATCTGTTATATTTATAATGCACTACTGCACATGGAGGTTTATGTGTGTGGAGGCTTGTTAAGCCTATCCAGCATGTTCTCTTTGCCATAGTGTTGTATGTAATGCATGGGAAATGGTCTGCATCACGTGTTTGCATACCACTTGGTGATACTCATAATAGAGAACAGCTTACACCTTAGCATGGACTGTGTTAGCACATAAACAGGTTATATAAAAATGAACAGAGAAATGTTGTTTTCTGTGATGAATAATTATATATATATATATATATATATATATATATATATATATATATATATATATATATATATATATGTCAGTTAGGTAATCTTGTAAATTACTAAGGCAACTGGAGACCTATTTTATTTTATATACATATATATATATATATATATATATATATATATATATATATATAGTCTATTTTTAGAAATGATGGTAATAATCTTAGTTCAGAACAGAAAGCTGTAATGACAATTTGGTTATTGTTATAGCCAATAAATAGGTTGCAATAGTCCTTTAGGCCTCTGTTGATTATGATAATGAGGTCAAATGACAGCTTAATGACAATGTTGCTTATAGCAAGTTACCATGTAATCCAGGAACCGTATTTAAATCTTATATTGACACATTTTTATAATTTATTATTATTTTATTTATTATTTTACATTTGTTAACTGGGCTAGTCTAGCTGGATATATGTCCATTTGCAGTAGAGGCCCGGGGAGAAAAGCTCCACGCATGAACAGTGACAAAATTAACAATGTATAGAAACATAAAAGATTACAGTACAGTCTAGTATTAGTCTAAAAGGAGTAATAATAATACATTTTTAAATTATAGCAGATTTAGCAGAAATTCTACTAAATAATTATACGAAACACAGTAAAAGGTATGAACAAGTCTCAGGTAGGGAAGAGAACACAAGTGTTATTCTCATAATTCAAGGAAAGAGTAGTAACTTGTTTTGGAGACTTAGGTTAAAGGAGTAGGGAAAGGGGTAAGTGAAAAAGTGAAGACAATATCAGTCTGGGTTAGTGCATGGACAAAGCCAATGAGTTTTAAGATGTTCTTTAAAATGTTTTTTAAAAAGAGAAGTAGAAGCAAGGGTAGATAATTCTGAGGGAAGCTGGTTCCACATTGTTCCTGCAGTGTTTGAGAAGAGTGAATCCCCAGCTTTGTTATTAGCTTTATTTGAGGAAACTAGAAGCTTATTAGCAGAGCGGAGTGTGGATAGATTTGTATAGGGTGTAATTAGATTGGCGAGGATAGGGGTGTTGTTAGGGTGGTATAGGATCTATTGAGTAATAAGTAATTGTTGACAGAGTATATGTTTTTTCAATTCTAGCCATCGTAGTTGTTTGAGGTTAAGGCAGTGGTGAGTTTTAAAGGGGGAGCTTGTGATGAATCTAGCTATACTGTTATAACAGGTGGAGAGTTTAGAGAAGTTGTTTTTGGAAAGGTTAGTATATATAACACAGGTATAGAAAAGGGTAGAAATGAGGTGAGTTTGAGCAATAGTTTTTCCTGCAGAAGGGGTAAGGAAGGGTTTGATTCTATATAGGGTACCAAGTTTTTTTTTTAACAGACTTTATAGTGGAGTTGATGTGTTCATCATAGCTGAGACGATTATCAATTGTTACACCTAGTAGGCGGGTTGTAGTATCTAGGGTAATGCTGGTACCATTGTTAGAGGTTATAACGAAGAAAGGAGTAGGTGATTTGTGAGTAGGGGTAAAAAGCAGTATTTTAGTTTTTTGGGGATTTAGGAGGAGGCAGTGTTGCATAAACCAGTTTTCAACATTTTGAAAAACAGTTTGGGTAAGGGAGTGGAGAGTGGCTATATTCTTATCTGTACAGATTAAGGTGGAGTCATCAGCGTATTGAATGCAAGTGGCTTGAGGTATGTTCAAGTGTAGATTGTTAATAAATAAAGAAAAGAGTAGGGGACCTAGGATAGAGCCCTGGGGTACTTCAATATTAACTGGTAGTAGTGAAGACAAATTGTTCTGCCAAAGTACTGCTTGCTGTCTATTTTCCAGATAAGACCTAAACCATTGTATAGCTTGAGGGTTAAGAGAATGGGTATTTAGTTTATCTAGTAGTAAGTTATGGTTAACCATATCAAAGGCTTTTGACAGGTCAATAAATAGTGCAGAGGAAAAAGAGTTATTGTTACGATTTTTATATATAGAGTCGGTAAAGGATAAGAGGGCAGTCAATGTGCTATGGAATGGTCTAAAGCCGTATTGGCAGTTTGCAAGTAAGTTATTTTGTAGTAAGTGGTTAAGTAATTGTTTGTGAACACACTTTTCCATGATCTTAGCTAAAGGGGAGAGTAAAGCAATAGGACAATAGTTTGAAAGCTCAGTAGAAGGACCACCTTTGTGTAGAGTGATGATGTGGGATATCTTCCATAGAGCACGGATTTTGCCTTCTGAGATAGTTCTGTTAATAAGGATGGAGATGGGATAGGCTATGGCTTTAGCGGCTATTTGTAGGAATTCAGATTGGAGACGGTCAGCAGAAGGGGTGCAAGGTTTCAGTTTTTGAAGTAGCTTACAGATGAGGGATGTAGATACAGGCTGTATCTGAAAGGTAGGCAGTGAAGTATTGCAGGTATTAGTTTGGGAAGTAGTGAAAGGTGGTAAAGAATTAGCCAGGGTTAGAATGGCTTCAGTAAAGTAGTTATTAAAGGCATCAGGGATCTGGTTGGAGTTATTATGGTTGAAACCAACTGGGTCTGGAGAAGTGATGTGGCCTGGCTGAAGAAGTGTGTTTATTCCAGACCAAAATTTTTGAGGAGTTTGTTGGCTGGTTTGTTGTAGTTGAAGGTAGAAATGTTTTTTATCTCTAAGAATATCCTTCTTGGTGACATTCCTTAGCTGTTTATAGTGAAGGTGGTTTGTTGGGCATTTGGTAGCTCTCCATTTAGCCCAGATTTTATTTCTAAGGAGTATCTTCTGCCTAGTTTGTTTTGTGAGCAAAGGGGCAGAATTTGTTCTTATTCTAGTAGTGCGATAAGGTGTATGGCAGTCAAGGATTTGAAGAAAGTTAGTATTAAAGTAAGTAATGGATTCATCAAGTTCTAGATGGGTTAGTGGTGATCAGTCACATGCTTGCAATTCGGTTAGAAAGCTGTCTGGATTAAAGAATTTTTGAGCGGGAGGTTTTGAGGTTATGAGTAGTTGGAATATGGACTTTTTGTCTAATAATGTAGGTAAGCATGTGGTCGCTAATGTCATCTGGAAGGGTTCCTGGAGTATACGTTTCAGGGTGGCTATTAATAAGGATCCAGTCCAGAGTAGTTTCCTTATTGCTAGGTTTGTGGATTCTTGTAGGAGTTGTTATTAATTGTGTGAAACCAAAGAGGTTTATGTGTTTGGTAGGATTCATAGAACTGCAAGTGGACCAGTCTATGTTAAAGTCACCTAGTACAATGGTCTCCTGGGGTAGTTGGATAGAGAGGTGATTGAGTAGGTTTTCAAGAGTATTCGTATTATTACTTGGGGGTAGATACATACAAAGTAGATAGATAGATTTGGGGTTATTAATTTGGAGTTTGGCAGTTAGGATTTCAGAATTGGTGGCAAATGATGGAAGCACATTAATGGGGGAGTTATATTTGTAGAGAATGGCTATACCTCCACCTTTTTTGGTTTTACTGTAATTTCTAAGGATGTTATAGCCAAGAGGAGTAATTTCCTGGTCTAGAGGAGATGGTTTAAGCCATGTTTCTGTAAGACATAGTATGTCAAATGAATGTACATCAAGGAGAGCATGTAAATGGGAAATTTTATTGTTAATACTTCTAATGTTAAGGTGAACTATGAAGAGGGATTTGCATGGTTTTGTTAGTGTCGAGACTATAGGCAATGTTAAATTGGTTGGGTTATTGGTATAGTTAGTATTGGGGCCAGGGTTTGGATGAATATCACCGTCTAGGACGGGGTGTTGCTGGGGGTATTGTAGAGATTTAAGGAGTTTATAGTGGTTATTAAGAGTTTTTTTGGAAGAGAAATAGCTAATGTGGGTTGCTCTGTGAAATTTTGGTAGCATATAGTTGGAATTACAGGTTATGTTGCTGTGATAAAGGGAGACTATGAAAGAGGATGTTAGTGTTTGATGGAAGTAGTTTTAAGTAGGGAATAGATCGTGTAAGTAGGTGTTGTAGAAAGAAGAAGAGAGTTATGGAAGGGATAGAGCAGGGTATAAAATAAGTAGGTAAGAAATTAGAGGAGGTTGAAAAAGTGGTAGACATGGGAAGGAAAGTAGTGTCGTGGATAGATAGTAAGGGCGGGTGGTGGTACGAAAGGGAGTTTAATAGTTCTAATTAGGAGAGAGAGCTAAGGGAGTGGCCAGTAGATGGTGAGGTAAGTGATGGGATAAGAGGGAAGGGGGGAGTGGTTAGTGAAGTATAAGTCTAGGACCTCTGGGGGTGGGTAGGAATTGGGGGTAGGGTAGGGGAGCAGAGTGAGCCCACAGGGCAAACGGAGCGGGTAGAAACAGGCAAAGTAGCAGCTAGAGGAAAAACAATCAGTCAACAGAGCTGAATACTGAAGGTAAGAGAAGTAAGCCTGAAGTGGGAAGGGGCAGGGATAAGTATGGAGTGTATAAGAAAACAGGGGAGTGTAGCAAGTTAGAATAAAGGGAACAGTGTGAAGTTACAGAGTAGTTCTAGGTCAGAGCAGCATAGTGTAAAGCAAACAGAATAACAAAGGGGTAAGCAGGAGAATTAATAGAAGGGACAGGAGTGTCACCTACTGGGCAAAGCTAGAATTACAAGCAAATACAGTAAGGGGGGGTAGGTTTAGTGCCAGTTAAGGGAGGGGGGAAGCTAGTAAGAGATGTAGTAAGAGGTGGTGTAGGAGTTTAGTGTACAAGGTAGCTAGTATGGGGGGGGAGGCTGCTGGCTGACCAGGCTCAGGGTGAGCTTTTGAACCCCTGAAGCAACAGTGGACAGTAATAAGTTTTACAGGTAGGACATAGATAACATACTTTCTTATATCCTTGAGAGTGGGAGCAGGGAGTAGAGTCTGAGAGAGGAAGCTACGGCTATTTGTTGGACAGGTCCTTTGTCACCAGGTAGGTAGGGTCTCAGAAATATATGGTCTGGAACAGCACAGTGAAGAGCAGGGTACTTGTGGGAGAGAGAGAGACAACAGTGGTGGTAAGTAGCAAGAAGCTAACATCAACAAATAATATGATATTAGGACAATAGTTGTAACAGTTAGAAATCTGAACATTCACTGATTCATCAGAAGCTACCAGTATCATAAGACAGCATGCTTATATTAAATGTCTAGCAGTTTATACTCTGTAGGCTCAGTAGGATAGCATGTAACTCATTAGTTTAAAATAATCATCTGACACAAATACATGTGAAAATAAAACAGTGCAGCCAAAATCAGGAACAATGTGTAGGAAGAGTCAGATATTGCTATATATTGTCACTTGAATGAGAGTTAGGGCTGGTAGCAGGCTTAAAGTCTACACTAGCCTTTGGACAGGGAGTCCACACATTAATTGATTCAGCATATGGCATAAGCTTCCTTGTGGTTAGCGAGAATGCTAAAAGGCGTTACCCAGCCTTTTAAATAGGACGTAATATATCTATTAGTGGAGAGACCTATTTAGAATAGAACTTAGTATAAATAGATGTGGTTTCCCGCCATCCAAATGGCCATAATATAACTTCAGAGGCTAAAAATGAAGGTTTGATTACAGAACATTTAGTACAATAACTGATAGTACAGGATCCCAAACATTATTTTTATTCATTAACTAAGAATCATAAATCATGGATGAATCCTCCAGGTATACCTATTTTCTCAGGTAGAGGTTCTTTAGTAGAGCCATTGTCAGTTTATTTGGAAAGACAGTTAAAACCTTTATTATCATTTGTAAGGGCCCATATTAAAGAAACTAATGAATTTCTGCAACTTATGGATGAATTACGGGTACCACCACATTCATACTTGGGTACACGATGTACAATCATTATACACTAGATCCCTCATGGAGGCAGTTCAATGGCTATTAAATATTGGCTCAGGTTTTCAGAAATATATTCAGAGAAACAAGTTGAATTTTTGTTAAAACTTCTGGAGCTAGTTTTAGAGCATAAAGCGGTACTTACGTATTATCACAACCACACACTGTCAGCATTCTCAACAACATTACATTCTCAGTTAAATAATGTGTTGCTGAGAATGCCGTGATTACTGACAGTGTGTGGTTGTCATCATACATTAATACTTTCACCCCCACATCTGTTGAAGCTTGCTTGATGCATGTGTAGATAACGCATAGAAAAATATATAAAACAGTAATGTTTTAACTTCCCTACAATATTTATAAAATAACAAACACCATTTAGTCTTCTGTGGTCCAAAAGAGAACGGCAAGAATTTTTAATACGCCTACCACTCCCTCCCATGTATGCTACCAAACAAGCCAATCACAAAAGGAAAGCCCAATGCACTTTTTGAAGCTTGCAATATAATACAACACATACAAAGTATATAAGACAGTAACGTTTTAAGTTCTCTACAACATTTATAAGATAATGAACACCATTTAATCTTCCATGCTCCAAAAGAAAACGGAAAGTGGTTTTAATAAGCCTTCCCCTCCCACCTGTGTATGCTACCAAACACTCCAATCACAAAAGGAAAGCCCAATACACTGCAAACCTTAAAATATAAACTCTTTTATAAGACTGTTATGCAACCACACACACCATACAACCATTGAATAGTGCATGGTGTGTAACTTTCATGGTTGTTTAACTTCCTGATTGTAATACAAAAAACTTACTTGCTATTAATACAGATGTTAAATTACATCTTACACTAATTCCCACACTCCTTTTCAGGGCAACATAAGTATTAAAGCAATGGTGAAAATGTAGTTGCGATAATATGTAAGTACCCATAAATCTTTTTTATAGAACTGATTGGTATCTGAAGATTAAGGGTACCACTATGGGTTCCACTTTTACACCTATTTATGTGGATCTTTTTTATAGCCTTCTTAGAGATAAGTTTAATTTATGATGGCAAGAATCCATATAAGAAATATCTGAATATGTAGCATTACTACCTTGATGATTGTTGGTGTGTGCGGCCTGGTCCTGCAGAAATCTGGAATGATTTTTTTTAAGTATTTAAATTAGAACATTTTTGTTATAAGTTTTTCTGGGAGGATTCAAATGTTTAACATTGAGTTTCTTGATGTCAATGTTTCAAAACTGCAAGGAACAAAAGGCCTCTGAAACTGACTAGGGAACCAAATTGTGATAAATGGAGCAAAACTGGATATAACACACTGTTTCCACATGGCTAAATGAATGTCACGAAGTAGTTTATTCCAAAGTAAAACAAGTAATCGCTTTTACGGATATCATCCGCTTCATCAGACTAGAATGAAAAATGACATTGAAATGCTTCCTTTTATACATTGAAATGAGCCAATCAACTAAGCTAATAACTTAAATACATAATTAACCTCTATAATGCTGGACTTTAGTGGAAAACTTGCTCATAGTGTATAATATTGACACATTAAAATAGTGATGATACAAATAAGGATAGTACTAAAATCTGTAGCATATCAACAACACAAATTGTTGCAAAGCCTATAAAATATAAAATTAATAAATATTACTAAAAGTATCACATTGCTAAAATATAATTATGTATAATTAATAAACTCACTGTTCATCATAGCAATAATAAAAATGAAAAACATGCATTAATAAAATTAAGAATCAATGCTTAAGAGCTCTAGCCTTGAGAAACGGCTTTAAAGAAACTTTACTATTGAGACGGGGGGTTTATCTGCCTAAAACCTTATAATCCATTTCTGTTCATTGGATTCAGTTCTATTCACTAAATCACCTACTCTCATAGCAGTATGCATGATTTCTAACACCAAAAACTTAAAACTATGTCTTGGTCCTTCTTTAGCTACATGCATAGCTAGGGCAATAGTTTCCTTACCATTATTAATATCTCTTAGATGTTCCAAAATCCTGTCTTTAAATGCCCTATTGGTTTTGCCTACATAAAATGCAGGACACGTAGTACAGTAAAAAAAAATAGATTACATGTTTTGTTCGTCAGTCAGCATTGAAAGCACTTTCTATCTTGAATCCTAGTTATGGATGCATAAATTGTCCACCTATATGTACATGGGTACATGCTAAACATCTCCTACAGATGTATGTTCCAGTTCTCTCTGGTAAGGTCTGCAAAGGCATAGAATTGAACCTGTAGCAAAGCTTTTTTTTTAAGTGACCTATTATTCCTAAATGCAAAATTAGATTGATGATCTATTACTCCTTTTAGTTCCTGTACCGTAGAGAGAATATCCCAATTGTTCCTAATTTAAAACTTAAAACTGATTGATGGTACGATGGCTATAAGTTTATATTGTATTATATTTATAAAGAATTCTATATTGGCAGCAACCAATTGTCATCCTAGCCATGTTATTCAAAATATACCCAAAGCTCAATTGTTAAGATTAAGATTAAGACGCGTATGTAGTTCTAATAAGGTATTTGAAGAAAAGGCTCATAAAATTGAGACTAGGTTTTTGAAATGTGGATATAACAGGAGTTTGGTCATATAGGCTCATATGTTAGCCTCTGGACAGAGTAGGGAAGGTCTATTTAATTCTAAGAAAATAAGAGATGATGTGCATTATTCTACTAATAGGCCTAGGTTTATCACAACTTTTGGTACTAATACTTATAAAATGAAGCAAATTATCAATAAACATTTGAACATTTTTAAAGTCTGATCCCTTTTTTGAACAAAGTTTAGAAGAACATTGTTATTTGGATATAGAAGAGGTAAAAATGTTGATGAATTCTTATCTGACTTTAAAAAGAACTTGTTTAGAATTAACCAAACCAAGTTGAATAAACCTAAGTGGTGTACATTTTGCAGAAATTGCACTTACTGTGAAGTAATGTCTAGAACCAGATCCTTTACCTCTATTAACACTACAAATGTTTTTGATATTTGATCTTTAATCACCTGTAGTACTGACTGGGTGATTTATATAGCAGTGTACCAATGTGGAGCTTTTTATGTGAATCAAATTTCTTGGCCTTTTAAACATAGAATCACTATACACTTTAGTGATATTAACTGTAAGTGATCTAGAAGCACACTTTATAAACAGGTTTTACAATATTTGGGGGCACATTTTATCCATGTAGGTATAGATGTGGTGAAGGCTTATCTATGACAACTAAACACAACATTTTAGATGTTAAAGAGACAATGCGGATTATTAACCTGGGCTCTTTATATAAACATGGTCTAAATGAGAGCTGTATATTTTGTTTAAATATTTTTGCTTAATTATGTTTATTATTTGTATTTTGAATTGAGTGATGTTTTTATGTAAATTAATTACATTAGACTTGTTAGAATATATATATTTTTATATACATAATAAGTATTAAATGGTACTTGGTTCTTTAAGGGTTTTCTCTTTAAATGTTCCTTTGTTTCGTAACTTCCTGTATGCACTGATGACATCAGTGGGCAAAACCGGTCTGCAGTTTATGTCATCAGCTGTTTTTACTGCTTTGCCTTGCCTTGGATGTTCACATATTATTCACATATTATTGTGGAGTTTAAGATGTTTTTGCTGATTTGAGCATCTCTGCATGCAAATTAAATTTTTTTTATGGCGATATGGATGCATTTTTTGCCTTGTTTCTTGATCAATGAAGTGCTGGAATTGCAGAGTTTGAACTGTATTGCTATTTTTATTCTGTACACTTCTTTGCTGGTATGTGCACGGTTTGATATATATATATATATATATTTATATATATATATATGTATATATATATATATATATATATATATATATATATATATATATATCTATAGATCCCCTACAGAAGACTGACGGTTCACAACACTGACACCCACATCGCTGATACCAAAAGCCCGACACAAGAAATACCAACAATGGGGAAACAGTAAGTCTCCATAGTGCGGAATGGAAATATTTCCATTCCTGCACTGCAGTGCGATCTCAGAGTTGGTATATTAAAATTACGGGGGGTGTAGCCCCCCTGTTAGCAGAAAAAAGGAAATGTGGGTGTCGGTGTTGTCAGCTGTCGGTCTTCTGTGGGGGATCCATATGTGTATATATATATATATATATATATATATATATATATATATATATATATATATATATATGGATTCACTTTACATGCTCGAAATTCTGAAATAACGAATTTCAGAATCTTGAGCCCAAAAAGTGGAAATCCTAAAAGATCGAAAACCCAGAAGCACAACATTTAAAATCTTGCAGTTCTGGTGTTGTGCTGTGTTCATGGATTCAGGTAAGTGTTTATATTGTAAGGGTTTTGGGTAGGGGTTGTAGTGTGTGTTAGTGTGTTTTGTTACTGTGATGTGTTTTTGCTTGGGGAATGAGTTTATGCGGTGGTGTTTTCTGTGTTTATGTATGTAGTGCGACCTTAGAGTTAGCATATTTAAGTAGGGGGGGGTGTGGGAGGCACAGCCCCCCACATGGGGGATGCAGGGGGGCTTGCCCCCCTGCTTGTATGTAGGATAGGGTTTTGTGTGTGGGGAGGAAAGTATGTGTATGTGTATGTGTGTGGTGTGTGTAGTATAGAAGTCATAATTTTGAATTTCGTACTTCTGCGTTTTCGGTCTTTTAGGATTTCCACTTTATGGGCACAAGATTATGAAATTCGATATTTCAGAATTTCGAGCATGTAAATTGAATCCATATAATATATATATATATATATATATATATATATATATATATATATATATATATATATATATATATATATATATATATGTGTGTGTGTGTGTGTGTGTGTGTGTGTGTGTGTGTGCATGTGTGTGTTTGCAGACTTTCAGCAGTTTTTTTCATTTTTTTTTTCATTTTGGGCAACAGCCACAGAATACAATCCATGGGAATTTGAAACTCTTTTTGTGTTCTATAGTTATCTTTTCTTTGATGTTTGCTTCACTGAACGCACTGAGGCAGGAAAGTCTTTGTGACTGAGTCCCATTGTTATATAAGGGCTTTATACCTCTACACCACAAGACTGGCACTTAGTACAAGCCGGTTTAATATACTACAGTCATTTTATAGGATCATAGGATCATAGGACATTACTAGGCTAATGGCCCTAGGGCCGTTACAAGCCCAGCCAAGTTCTACCCTTATTTCCATGATCAGCACCTATTGTTCCTGTCCAACTGGTGGAACCCCTGGGGTGAATTTATGGTTACCCATCCAATCATCCAGACTGCATTTGAAGAAGTCCAGCGAGGTGCTCCATTAGACATGAAGTGGGAATCTGTTCCAAAAGTGTAATAACCTCTGGGAGACAAATCTGTACCTCCAGCAGGTTTTATTAATGTAACATAGTAGGTTAAGGTCTTTAGAGCGAGTAACCCATGTACCATTTGATTTACGAATATGCAGCATCTCCAATAAAGCAGGGTTAGCAACTGCCTTGTATGCAAGGCAGCGATCACTTCTGAATAGTCTGTATGAAACAGAATAAAGTGACATTGATTTCAGATAATCCACATAGGACAGATGCTGAAAACCTAGAATTTTTTTCTTATGAGGATCCTTTGTGGTCTCTCCAATTGCAGGTGCTTGGAAAGATACATACCAAAAGTGGCTTTGTACTTGATTATTGGCCTGATGAGGGAAGAGTACAGGGAGGTTATAACTTCTTTTTTCTGGAGGTAATGCCCTTACTTATGAGATGAGCAATATAGAATCCCCTTCTTACCATTGTGGAGACATGGTGATCAAAGGTAAGGTTGCTGTCAACCTATGTGCCCAGGTCTCTAACGACTGAATGCATATTTAAGGTGTTGCTATTGATGTGGTAGTTAGCTGGAATATCGCTCTTACTAAAAAGGATGATAATACATTTTTTAATTGAGTTTAAGGCCATAACTTTGGTGCTAACCGTTTGTTTGTGCAAGACCCTCTTGTAGGGTGTTGACATCATTTGGAGATTCTATGACTGCTCCCAGTTTGCAGTCAATCTGCAAACTTTGTTAGCCACAGACCTTTAGTTTTTGCTTGTACTTTGTAGTAATAAATTCCAAACAGTAGATGTCCCAGGACCGATCCCTGTGGAACACCACTGTTTACAGGTCTGCTTTTGGAGGTGGATTCCCCTATTTTGACTATGTGGGTTCCATCAGTGAGCCAGTTAGTGAACCATCTAATGATATAAGGGTTGATAACTAGCTGGGTGAGTTTGTCAATGATGCCAGAGTAGGGATAGCGTCAAATGCCTTAGCTAAGCCTAGGTAGGCTGCATGCACAGATTTCCCCTCATCCAGGGCTTTGGTGACTGTCTCAAAGAAGTACACCAGGTTTAACAGGCATGATCTCCCTTTGACAAATCCAAACTAAGTAGGGTCACGTGTTTGTAGATTATCTATATCATTGATGAGAAGGGCCATGATGATTCGCTCCATGGCCTTGCAGATAAGGCTAGTCAGGTTAATAGGTCTATAGTTTACAGGGTCAGTGGAAGCACCACCTTTGTGCAAGGGAATAACTGTGGCTATTTTCCATTCAGCTGGGATGAAGCCATTGCATAGGCATTGAATGAAAAGAGTACCCAACTGTGTTGTGAATTCTTGTTTGAGATTATGTAGAATGCAGACTGGGATATTATCAGGTCCCACACATACTGTGTTCCTGGCATTTGAAAGGGTGTTAACAACCTGCTCTTTATAGATACAAGGTAGGGGGCAGGTGTTACGGATGTCACGCAGTATGTATGGTGGGGACAGGGGAGTGAAGTTTTCATAGAACCTGTCAGTCAACGGGATAACTATGTCCACAGGCTCAGTATATGTGGTATCATTAAATACCAGTTTGGCACAAATGCCTTTCCTTTTAGGTTATGGATGTAGCTAAAGAACACCTTATGGTTGTCTTTAGTTGAGGAAGCTAATTTGGATTCATAGTTTACTTTGGAGGACTTCACAAGAAATCTTATTCACTTGTTTAAGCTGAGGAGGGAGTGTTTCCAGCAAGAATAATTTACCCAGTCAATGGATGGGTGGTTAAAGTCACCTAAAACCATGGTGTTTTGATGTATCTTGATAGACTCAAGTAGATCCAGATAGGCAGAGTGGGTGTCCTGATTCATGGAGGGGGATCTGTAGCTGGCAATGACTTGAATAGGTGTCCTACCAACAGTTACTTGCACCTGAAGTGTCTCCAGGGAATTATACTGGCCAACCGATATGGAGGTGTATTTATCTTTAATGAATTCTTTTTTTTTCACATAATTGTTATTGAATTTTATAAATACAGATGTAACAAAACTATTAAACAATGAAAATAAACCAAACTATATACAGTGTCCATAACAGATATGCTTTTGTCAATACATACACATTTTACCTAACAATTTTTTAAGTTTTAACCAAGCCAGTTGCTCATGTGTCATTCTTGAAGTTCTTGAAGTTATAGTCAACAAAATTCCACAAATTATATAATTTTTTTTACTCTTCCAATTTGAGGTAATAGTTTTTCTCGCTATTGCAAGGAGGGACCAGAGAAGGTGCACTTGTGTACTTGGTAAGTACACCGGTATCAGAGCATTACACAGTAACAGTGAGTCAGTCACTTCGCATTTATCCAGCCACAATGCTTTTATAAAGGATTTAAATTCCAGCCAAAAAGGGATTACAGTTTTACATTCTATAAACATGTGCGCCCAGTCTGCACATACTGTTTCTTCACTTTTCCAGCATTCAGATATTTCATTTCCCAACATCAGTGCCACTTTATAAGGAGTAAAGAAACTTTTGTGAATTAATTTCCATTTGTAGATTTTCCAAAAGGAAGATGATGTGTTATTACTAACTGATTTAAGCATTATTGTTTTCTCCTTTTCTGAAAAACTGAATTTATTAACCTTTTCTGCATAATTCCATAAAGATTCATCTGGGATTAATATGTCTGTTCGTAATGTTCTGTATAATCTTGACACTGAAAACCCATTGTTATTGCATAATGTATTAATTTCACAAAAAAGTGAAATAAATTTGGTTCTAGATGTGGATTTCACTATTTGACTTATTTTGAATTTGTTTACTATATACTCTCTGAATGTTTGTATGTTTATCCAATTGTTTTGATTTATGTTATATCTTGCTATGAGGGAAGTGGCCTCCTGTATATAGTTGGAGTCAAGAAACTGACACCAGAATACTAATCCATTTTTTTTTTTAATTTCTCATATTTTTTCCATGTTGTCAGAGTCCAAACATCTGTTTGTAAATGCTATAGGAAACATTATATTTCTTTTTTACTTGTATCATAGCAAAAGTTTTTTATGACCTGATAAACTTTTTGTGCTTCAGAAAACATGTCATTGTTTATTGCTCCCCCACTATTATCTATTAATATTGTTTTATATAATTTTTTCCAACTAGATGTGTACTTATAATTTAACCATTGACTTATGATGTTAAGAATAATTGATTCTGCATATAGTTCTATGTGTGGAAAAGCTATTCTGCTGTCTTCCCAATTTCTGTAATGCCATGCATGACTAATTATTGTTTTTTTTTTCAGAAAACAGAGGAATGTAACCAATAAAGAGTTAAGTTGCTTCATTAATTTGTGGAAGGAGAAGCTATTATGGTTTGGAAGATATACACAAGTTAAGGTAATATAATCATTTTAACTAAGGTTAACCTTTCCTCCATGGTAAAGAACATTTTGTTCCAGTTGTTTAAGTAATCCTTGACAGTGTTTATTAACATTGTGTAATTTATTTGTATAGTATCTTTCCAATTTGTTTATATGTATATCCCTAAATATTATTTCTATATTTTTCCAGGATAGGGTTTGTTTTTTTATTCAACAAAATAGTTTCAGTTTTGTTATGATTAAAATTTAAGCCAGAAAGCTTTTCAAAATTATGAAGAGATTTTATAATGTGTTCAATTGAAGAGTCTATGTCCTCAATTGTTAATAAGATATCATCAGCAAAAAGCTGAATTTTGGAATTACAGTTTGCATTAATGTAAAAGCTACTTATCTTGTCATTAGTTCTTATATACGTAGCTAAGGGCTCCACTGATATAGCAAATAATAAGGGAGCTAGAGAACACCTTGCTTGGTGCCATTCAATATTTTAAGTGGTCCTGATTAAAAAGTTCCAATTTTAATGTATGATATAGAAGTGGTATATAATTTGTTTAACAGTTTTATAAAATCTGAAGAAAAATTGTACATTTCTAATACTTTAAATAAATATGGCCAACTTACAGAATTAAAAGTCTTATCCAGATCCAAACTAACGATTGCTAATTCCTTTTTTTTTTTGCATAGTCTACTAAGGTTAGAAGTCTAATGACATTATCTTGGACCTTTCTGTGTGAGATAAATCCTGTTTGATCATCTGTTATTATTTTTGGCAAAACGTGATTTAATCTACCTGCCAAAATTGATGTAAAAATCTTGCAGTCCACATTCAAAAGAGAAATAGGGCAACAAGAAGTCACTAAATTAGGGTCTTTGTCACATTTTAAGATGGGTGAAATCATGGCATATTTCCATGAAGGGAAAATGCTGTCATTATTTCTGAATTCTTCAAAAGCATCAATTAAAATCCTTAAAGTCACATCTGGAAGTATCTTATATGTTTCTCCTTTTAGTCCATCAAGACCTGGAGCCTTATCGTTTTTAATGTTTTGTCTTCTTTCCTTTAGTTCCTTTAATGATATTGGTTTAAGTAGTCTAGTGTTTTGTTCCTTTGTTAATTTTTTTCTTTATGTTGTCTTTCAAGAATTCGTCCTTCAGAATGTTGTCAATATTATTTGAATTGGTGCTATTTACTGTTTCATGATGTGTTCTAAAGGTCTCTAATATTTATTTTAGATCAGTTATACGTTTAGGTTTCTTCTTGGAATTATCTATAATTTCTTTAATGTGATTGACATTTGTCAAGCTTTTAGAATTAACTGCAAGTCTATGCATATTTTAGGATTGGTCGTATAAGTTTGTAGTTTTATTCTCTCTAGATTTATTGCTACTTTGTGGTTCAAAAACTCTGTGTATGTCAGGTTCAGTTGTTTTATTTTAGCAATTCTAGCAAAATCTTTCGTATCTAAGTTATTTTTTTTAAAATATCTATTTTTAATTGTATTCTTATTAACTCCTTATCCCATTCCTTCCTTTTGTTTAAATATCAACTTTTAATTTTACCATATAAATATGATTGTAATGTATCCCAAAGTATAATTCTAGACGTCTCATTATTATCATTGATATCAAGAAAAGATTTTATTTCTTTTAACAGCCATTCTCTAAAATCCTTTAGTTTAGTAATATATACAGGTAATCTCTGACAGAAAATAAAGTTCCTAGGTGTTATGTAAACTTTAAAGAAACTAGCGTTGTGGTCAGATAGTGGACATGAGCTGATCATAACCTCCTGTATCTTGAATATTAAGTCATTGGTAACAAATATCTTATCAATTGTTGTTTGTGTACCCAAACCTATAAGAGTAATGTGTATATTGAAGGGATTTTGACTCTCTTATGGCATAGATATCCCTCATATTTGAAGCGCTTATAAAATTGTTTAGCTTTTAGGCTGTGGCCGACAATCTAACATTACCATTTTTAGTAGTGTCATTCTTAGAAAGGATACAGTTAAAGTCTCATTCACATATAATGTCTCCTTTAGCTTTAATTAAGATTAATTCTAAATATTTATTTGCTGTTTCTGCTCCAATACCAGGTATCCAGTATATGTTAACTACAGTGATAGACTTTCTGTTTATCTTTAATGTTACCATACTCAACATATCATTTTTGTCTAAATATTAAACAGTAACTATAGGTACAGGTAGGGATTTTTTCACAAGATCATAGCCCCCCCTTCTGTTGGTCTAGTAATGAGATTCAACAAGTACTGAGTATCCATTAAAAGCATTCTATTCGCATCTGCTTCTATTAAATGAGTTTCTTGTATGAAAGCAATGTCCACTTTGTTTGTTTTGAGATATTTGCATAATTTTCCTCTCTTTATATTATTCTTAAGGCCATTGGTATTAATTGAAACACATTTATAAGCAGACATATTTAAAGACACATTTTAGTGTAATGTATTCCATTATGGACAAAAATATAACTTTAGACATATCTAATATGTATTTGTAACTATATACAACTCCAAATATGGAATATGATATTCCTGGTTCAATGAGCAAGTCATTGAAGCCACCTTCTACCATCCTACAAATGTTGGCCTTTATCTGTTTAATGCTTCTTCCATGGTTTAATGAATATCGCAATATGTGTCAAAATATGACAACTCTCCTAATATGTGTATGAAAACTAATCAACCCTTTAGGGTGTTAATAAATTACATATTAATTACCTCAGTCAGGCAACTATGAACATAACATGCATGGAGTATCTGATAACAGTGGCACAAACCATTATGTTTTCAAATGATAAAAGATCTAAATCTATTAAGTAGTAGAGCATTTGTTACTCTTTACTGAAAAAAAAAATAAACAAAGGAATTTACACTTATATTCCAGTGGAGATTGTAACTGACTTAATAGCACACTTATAACAAATCCTATATATTTTGTAATTGATGCTAAGACTTTGCAATAGAATATAATACATATAGTGAACTCCTAGCTTAAACTTAGCTAGTATTTAACACAAATTTCAAATGAATATAGGGAGACTTATATAATTACCAAAACTTTCCATATCAACTTTTGCTGAGTGCATTATAACATTGTATAAAAATTGTGATGAGCAAAAGAGGAATGTGTCTAATAAATTTGAACCTTATCATGCTCTGCCATTCACTTGAGTAAGGGATGCTTCACATTTTCCCTATTATATCTCCTTACTATTGCATATCCATACAAATATATATATATATATATATATATATATATATATGTGTGTATATAAATCTTCAGGAGCTTACATATGTGTAACTTCTGTGGTTTGAATCAGTAGATTTGCACATAACCATAAAATTAGTATATAGTTGGATAAAGTATTATATATATATATATATATATATATATATATATATATATATATATATATATATATATATGGGATCCATACAGCTCCCTGACTGCACTTTTTCTGCCGAAGCAGAAATCACTGAACATACTTAACCGAAAGTGCTGTTCACTGAAGCAGCACCTTTGGATAAGTATGCTCGTTGTGCAGGTTGCACTACGGTGCGGTTAAGGGAAAATTCCCTTTTCTCCACTGTAGTGCAACCTCGGAGTGAGAATATAAAAGTAGGGGGTGGTGGGGGGCACAGCCCCCCCACATGGGGGGAGCGGGGGGCTTGCCCCCCTGCATAAAAGAAGATTTTTTTTTCTAACGCACTTTAACAAAAGCGCATTTTTGGTGAAAGTGCTTTCATTAAAGTGTGTTTGGTTATTGTGGATCTGGACTACTGAACTTTCGTTCAATAGTCCTAGATCCATATATATATATATATATATATATATATATATATATATATATACGCACTTCTAAACACAAAGGTGCCATTGTATCCTTTTCTTTTTTCCTTTTTACCCATCATAGTGTGAATTTATATACCAAAAGCTCAGCATTATTTCATTTTACTTCTATTAAGCAGCTTCAGTTTACACTGGCAGTTCTAGACATTAGAGGCAATATATACAACTATCTGTACCTATTAGTTTAATTAAACATGTTATTTTCATATTCAAAATGCTTTACTGAGTAATCTTGCAAATAAAAACATTTCCAGTACCTGTTCCTGCTCACTTAGTGGATTTGTATTTCTGAAGCTAAAAAAAGCTCATACAGACCGTTGTGAAGCCGAGCTACTGAAATCTGGCATCATTTCCATCGCAAAAAGTCAGACAGCGATAATGAAAGTTCAAAGGTCATGCAGTTCTTTCCTTTATACAGTAAATCAACAGTAGAGCTGCTATGTGCAAGAAAACGGCTGTATTGTGCTCAAGACTCTAAGTAAGTGAAGCTTTTGAACATTCTGGCAGTGATAAATGTCTCAAGGGTAGTATTAGCAAGATTTTTGCATCTGAATAAGAATAAAGGGGACTGAACATGCACAACCACCATGCTGATTGTAAAAAAGAAGCTATTATATTAATGGTACCTGCCACAACTAGTCTAACATTGCTCACTATATTGATAAATACATTACATATTAAATCAGTTGTAAGAATAAAATATCAATTTCTCTGCATTCTGCCCTTAATTTCAGTATGGTAGAATAAAGACAAATCTGTCTGCAATTTAAGAACTATGTTTGTACTGTCCCCCCCCCCCTTTTTATGTAATCCACAGTGTAAAACACCATTAAATAAAAAGCATAAGTTATTACTTTCACCTCCCATCAGTAATTTTACATAAGGCAATGTGAATATATATATAGAAATATGTCAGTATAGCCTAGAGCCTGTTTATTGCATTTTTTGTGTTGCACTTAATTTAAAATCTTTTTTTCTTAAAATTGTATTTTACCTGCCTCTGACCTAGCACACATGTGTTGGGGTCATTTATTGCACTGTTCTGACTAGTTTGCTACTTTGTGTCTCTGCTATCCTTAAACAAAAACAAAAAAAACAAAAAAATCTTGCTTTTTTTCCCACTTTCTATAATTTTAAAAAAAGTTCAGTTACATAGTTGCTATTCTGAAATGTTTGTAAGTTTCTTGGAGGCCAGTGCTTACTTGGGCTATAGGGAAGTCTCTGTGTTCAGCAGTGGCAGTGGTTAACACTGAGCAGCCTGCCTGTCCCTGTAGGAGTGGTTACTGCCTAGAAACTGTAGTTTTATTGGCCATTTTGGGTCAATTTTAAACTCATTGATCTCTCTCTCTTAAAACCCTGCAGCTGCGTGGTTTTGGCATCTTTCCAGGCTTGATAGTTGTTGCTGAAGCACCTACCAAGAGGAAAAAAGGCCGAGAGAAGAAAGGAGCCACTTTTGAGATTTTAAGTATTTTCTTCTGATTTATTTCTTAGAAAAACTGCATTGCCACCTACTTTTCTGCGTTTTCTTACTTGCAAAAGTTGATGTCTGTGTTAGAAACAGTATTTAGAACATACCTAGAGCCTGTTTATTGCATTTTTTGTGTTGCACTTAATTTAAAATTGTTTTTTTCTTAAAATTGCATTTTACTTGCCTCTGACATAGCACACATGTGTTGGGGTCATTTATTGTACTGTTCTGACTAGTTTGCTACTTGTGTGTCTCTGCTATCCTTAAACAAAAACAAAAAAAAAAAGCAAAGAAATCTTGCTATTTTCCCAGTTTCTATCATTTAAAAAAAAGTTCAGTTACAGAGTTGCTGTTCTGACTGTTTGTAAGTTTCTTGGAGGCCAGTGCTTACTTGGGCTAAAGGGAAGTCTCTGTGTTCACCAGTGGCAGTGGTTAACACTGAGTAGCTTGCCTGTCCCTGTAGGAGTGGTTACTGCCTAGAAACTGTAGTTTTATTGGCCATTTTGGGTCAATTCTAAACTCTTTGATCTCTCTCTCTTAAAACCCTGCAACTCTCTTTTTGTGCGGTCTTGCGCACAGAGCAGCGTCGGGCAGCGCCGGTTAGCTGGGGTATACTATACCTGGCTCCACAAACACTTGTGAGAGATGCAAATACACAGCCAGACTGGAGGCTAAGCACTCTCAAGCCATGACTGTAACAGACAGTCACACATGGATCTGCAAAACAAGCACCGGCAAAACATACACATAAATACACAAAAACATATTCGGAGGCACTAGGTACCAATCTGAGAAAGAAACAGTGCCCTCCAAAGCAAACAAGCAAGCAACCTGCACCTCCAAACACAAGCCAGAAAACACATAATTCACCTCAGTAGTGTGCCTCACGACAGCCCCTAAGGCAAAACAACATAGCCAACACGCTAGTAATAGGAGACTCTATAGTAAGGCACACAGATGTTCCACTCACCAGGCTGAACAAGGAGAAGGTTACTGTCAGCTGCCTGTTGGGTGCTAGGATCCACCAGATAACACAGGCACTTAGGTCACTCCAGAACAAGTACAAGTATGACGTTGTCATTGTACATATTGGTGTGAATGATCTAAGATATATCTCCCTGGACTACATGAAAAAAGACATCGAGGAGCTCTCTGATCATGTAGCCCACGCTGGTATGACCCTGACCTTGAGTAGCATACTACCTTCACCTAGAATGATACCACAATACAAAGACAAAATGATCAATTTCAACAATTGGCTAAGCTTCTGGTGTCATTCTAAGGGGATCCAGTGTCTGTCTGCCTGGGATGACATGATAGACAAGCCTCGCTGTTTCGCCAGAGATGGTTTGCACCTGTCAGCCCTTGGCTTTCGATTACTGGCCAAGGCTCTTGCCATCCCCATAGTGCCTATTTTAGGCAAGGCTCAAAGGACAAACCAACCAAAATAACCAGCACAGGTAACCAAAAACTAAGGGTAATGCTACTCAATGCCAGAGGACTCAACCTCAAAATGCACGCACTCGAGGCACTCCTCAGTATGGAGAAAATCGATGTCTGTGCAGTGACGGAAACCTGGTTCAAGGCTCCAGAGAGCACCCCAGCACTACCAGGTTACAATTCATATCATACCTTTTAGCCTCAGTTACCGGATTGCAGTACAAAGGGCGGAGGTGTATCCAAATTCATCAAGGATACCCACATCTCCAGGTTAGTGGCGCAGCATGATGCCCCAGAGATCATCCATGTGCAACTATCAGCAGGCAAAACCACATTTCAAGTCATAGCCTGTTATAGATTGCTCACCATGTCCCAAGATGCTCACTCAGCATTCTTTGAGGCATTGAAAAATATAAAGGTCCTACCCAACACCATAATTTTGGGTGATTTCAACTACCCTGGTATAGGTTAGGCGAACTACCAAAGTTCTAACTCCTATGCCCAGCAGTTCATAGAATTTATAAATTCAAATGCCCTTGAACAACTGGCATGTTCTCCCACTAGAGGGGGCAATATATTGGATTTAGTCATCACAAATATGGGCGCCCATTGTACCACACCCGTTATCACTCCCTCTCTGGTCAGATCAGGCCACAAACTGATAACTTTAGACATCCTCAACCCTCCACCTTCCCCAGTCAAAGAAACCATCATAAAAAACCTTTCCAAAGCAAACTTCATACTACTTGCATCAGAAATGGAAAGCTTCACTATTCCCTTGCAGAAGGATAATGATATCCAGGATGCCGAATCCTACACCAAGGCACTTTCTATACATCTTCAGGATTGCATGGACAGTGCTATCCCAAATAAAACCAAGACTCCTTCCTCAAGAAAGAAGAAACCAGTCTGGTGTACCCCGGCCATAAGCAAGCTATACAGTAAAAGGAGGAGACTTATACAAAAAAAGGCCAAATCTCAAGTAGAAAAATCTTCCCTGATCAGCTTTAGTAAGAAATTGAGGGCCCTCATCAAGTCAACTAAAGCCAATTTTGAAAAGAAAGTTGCCAAGGATGCCAAGAATAACCATAAAGCCTTCTATGGTTACGTCAAAAATCTAAATGGCAATGCTCAGGTCTGTTCTGAGCTAGTACAAAATGGAACAAAATCCACTGACCCCACTGACATTGCCAACATCTTGGCTGACAGGTTCAGTGCAAATTTCTCCCCCCTCACCACCTACAGGGCCTATTACTATTCCAGGGGATTGTGTAACTCCAATTATTACTGATACGTTGGTTAACAAGGCTCTATCTAACGCTAAAAACACTGCCTCCATGGGACCAGATGATGTCCTTGGCTGTGTCATACGCGAGCTCCAAAATTAATTAACCCTGCATCTGAACACCCTGTTCAGTCTCAGCCTCTCGACAGGATATGTGCCAGCACAGCAACGGTGGTTCCGCTGCACAAGGGTGGGCCCACAACTGAGCCTGTGAACTACTGACCAATAAACCTGACCAGTCTGATCTGTAAGGTAATGGAGTGAATCATTATGGAACTCATAAATGGAGAGATTGGGAACCTCCAAACACTTGACCCCACACAGTTCGGCTTCGTCAAGGGAAGATCATGCCTCCTGAACCTGGTGGATTTATTTGAGACAGTTACTACACATGGCTTACCTTGACCTTGCTAAAGCATTTGACACCATTCCCCATTCAGGTATTATTGATAAACTCACCAACCTGGGCATAAACCCTTACGTCACAAGATGGATCGCAAACTGGCTCTCAGAAAGATCCCACAAAGTAAGAGTAGCAGGATCTATGTCCGAATCCAGACCAGTAATGAGTGGTGTGCCTCAGGGCTCTGTCCTGGGGCCCCTTCTGTTTGGCATATATTTCTCTGAAGTACAGGCAAACACTGAAGGGCTGTGGCTGACCAAGTTTGCAGATGACTGCAAACTGGGTGCTATAATAGAGTCTCCGGCCGACATGGTTATCCTCCAGAAGGGCCTTAATGAGACTGATGCATGGTGTCAAAGCCATGGTCTCAAGCTAAATGCTAAAAAATGCGTAGTAATCCCCTTTGGAAAAAACAGAGTACCCGTGAACTACCACATAGGAGGTAACCCCCTGAAATCTGAAGTAGTAATAAGGGATCTAGGGACCCAAGTAGACAGTCAGCTTTCCTTTGATAACCATGTTGCCAAGGTGGTTAGAAAATCCTTCTATGTGACCCATCTGATCACAAAAGCATTTGCATCAAGATCTAAGGATGTAATGGTGCCCCTCTACTCTTCCCTCATCAGACCCATTATTGAGTACAATGTACCAATTGGTATGTACCTGGCTAGGCATCTCCAGCAGCTAGACAGACCATAGAGGTACCTCACTAAGAGGAATACTGGCCTCAAACAGTTGCCCTATGCAGCACGATTGAAAAAACTAAGGCTTTTCTCTGTTGCATACCGCCTTCTCAGAGGCAATCTCTGTCTAACATACAGAGCCATGTCCAACCCAGAACTGTTGAACATGCTCCATCTTAGCAAAACCAAATCCACTCGAGCTACACGCTCTAGGGATATAAACCTCAGCACAACAATGAATAGAACATGCTGGAGGATAGATTCCCTTCCCAAAGACTTCCTTTGCTATGGAACAAAATCGCGATCTACATAAGACAGAGCCCCTTACTATCACTCTTCAAGAGGAACCTGGACGAGTGGATGGGTAACAGAAAGTTCACACCAGGGATCATACCAACAGTTCTACTAGATAGGGGCCAATGGTACTAGCTGCTAGATCAAGGGCCTAGGGAACTAACCAAAGGGGCAGTGAATACCGCACAACATGGCTGGGCTAATATTTGCCTTCGGGCAGATAATCCAGTACCTACCTATGAACCTAACAACAGTGCTTAGTGTCTATATATGCATCTAATCACGTAATAAGCAACTATATGCAGATTAAATAACCTGTTCATATAAATTTCTATTTTTATAATTACCAGTGAGAGAGAGAGAGAGAAAAAGGATATATATATATATATACATATATATATATATATATATATATATATATATATATATATATTAAGAAGATTTTTACCTTAGGGTTTGTTCATTTGTTTTTATAACATTTAGATAAATTCTGTCAGATGAATACTATTCACATGTGAGAATTAGTAGATTTATTTCCCTTTTAGTTTTTTATTGGTTTTGTCATTTGTAAATAGTTCGCCATTAATAGCTTGTCTTTTCAGACTTGGAAGTGAAATATCCTTATGTTCTATTTTGTCCAACATTTTTTTGTAACAAAATCTGTTGCTTCTTTGAGGTTGTTGAAAATGTTTTGACCATCGGAGAGGGTAATCTTTATTCTTGCAGGGAATAAGATCTGAGCTTTTATATCAGCCTTTTTCAAATTTTTGATGAGAGGGACACGTTCTTTTCTTTTTGTTATTGTAGTGGAAGTATAGTCATTATCAAACCTTATATGTTTCCCATTCAGTTGTATTGGATTTCCCGACCAAGCAGTTCTCAGTACTAGGTCTTTACCCTGTGTAGATAAAAACTTTACTATTATAGATCTCACTGCAGCTGGATTCTTGGAGATAGATGTATTGTATACAGACCTGAGAGCCCTCTCAATCCTGAATGAGGAAAAAGTCAGGAAGATTTAATATTTTGGGCAGCCATTCATTTAAAAACAGGACCATATTGCTTCCTTCCATTTTTTCGGGTACCACGAGTATTCTAATATTGTTCCTTCTTGATCTGGACTCCAGATCTTCTACTTTCTCTAGTAAATGGCTGTTTTGTTTTAGAAAGAATTCTATCTGAGTGTCATTTTCCATCTGTCTCCCATCAATGTCATTCACACTTTCTTCTATGGCTGCTATTTGTTCAGAATGTTTAGTAATAATTTCTTTCAGGTCTTCTATTTATTTCTTACTTTCCTTTTTCATGTTCTCCATGATTTTTTCTAAGTTATCCATTTTCATAGAGAGGTCCTGTATGCTGGAAATTATTGTATAAAGTTCTTTTTTCATGGAACTGTCTTTAGGAGAGGGTCTTGTATCCAATTATACTAAGCTGTAGAACTTCTAACAGGAAATTTATTGACAAAAGTCTCTGAAAACTCAAGATTTCTTCTTTGTAGGCAATCCACAATATCAAGGAATATAACTTGTGAGAAAAAACTCAAAAGTTTTTTAAGTTAGAAAATAAAAATCCTGTCAGAAACAATTTTTGCAGGCAGAGCATCAAAAGATTGATGCTATCAGCTTGGCATTTTAGCCACCATATCTCTTTAATGAATTCTGATACAACTCCTTCTTTAGTTTTCATGCCTTCAGTTTGTGGTCTGAACGTGTGGAAGTAGGTATAACCCAGTATGGCTGGGGTGGTCTCCACATCCTTGAACCAGGTCTCAGTGAGTGTACAACTGTCTGCTTCTTCCAAGGTGAGAACTGCTTCCATTGAGTGCAGTTTTGCATTACGACTCCTAGCGTTTAGCAACATAATCTTGAGGTTGTTTTAGATGGAGTTTTTACGTCGGGGGTTTTGTCCTTAAGACACTGTACCTGCTTTTATTAATTTTATTAATTTGATTATTATATGTTGTCTTTTTTGTAATACTGTGCCTGTCAATATCTGACTTGGCAATCATTACAAATATCACATTTATCAGATTCAGCTTTTGCAACATGACCCATACAAATAAAAATATTATAGACAGCATTAAGACTACGGTAGACATAAATCTAGTCTGTAGCCTATTGTATATGCAGACACAGGCTGGCGTGTATGCAGACTGGCTGAATTCTCACACCTCATACCCAATATCCAAGTTTAAGGCCTTCAACTCAGAGAGATGGATTATCTTGGACCATCTAACATCAAGTAAGACCAGAGTAATAGTGAACATTCTGTTATTAGTCTTTTTCAGCACAGTAAAAGAGCTACAGAGACAGAAAAAACTCAAGTATAGAGTAAGTACGGACAATGATGTTTAAATAAAAGAAATTAAAACATCACAGTACTGCTTCTATGAGCTACAGTGTCGTATACAGTGTATTATTATGGATTTGTGTCAACATAGCTGTCCTTGAATGCCTTGTTTTCAGTGTTTATGGAAGAGGAACTTCTTATCTAGTCCTAGAAGAGTAATGATGGACTATGCAACTTAAATTCTTCTTCTTCATAAGACAACACATATCAATGTCAACATATCTGCTCATAAGCAACAAAAATATAACAGCATTTTTTGTGTATCAGATACTACAAACTGAACATTTTTCTCTTCTACTATACCTAAATTGTATCTGTACAGATAGTTCTGCAACATAAACACAACTAAATTTGAAATATCAAAAATGTTCAATGTGCAAGTTTCCTTCATTATACTGGAAACAAATATTATACTTGGACCTCTATGATATTAATGCATACAAGGGACACATTCCATAAAGGAAGGTAAAGAGTAGCAGAGGTCCTCTCCTATAATTTTGATGTTACCTCAGTCCCTTTACGGTAGCACATCTTCCAGAATGGAGTAGAAAACATGGTGTCAGTATATACTGGAGATAATTTTTGTTCAATAAGAGCTTAACTACTAGTCATTTAGTGAATACTTCTTAAGAAACCAACTTGATGAGCACAACTCAGTTAAGACCAATTTTCACATCACTGATTTTCATAGGAAATCACTGCTACTATAGTTATGAAGTATATGTTACCAGTGATTCCTTTCTTTTGAAATAGATTTCCATTCTTTATGTTGGTGCAACTATGTAGTTGGTATGCATATGTTTTGCTGGTGTACAGCTTGCCTGAGCAAATAAGGACTGAAGGGAATGTTTATCCCCTGCAAAAATTCTATATTCTACTCTCAGTTTATGTACTTTCTCTCTCTCTACTCCTCATATGTAAATATTGTAAATAGCATGTAACCTTAGACCTTCTTCTCATACAGTCAAACCTGTTACTTGAAGGAAACTTCTAAATCTATTGTATCTACCTTCCTGAGTGATGTTTTTTGAAGTATACTGCGTGTATTTGCTTTTTTACTAACTGTATTCAATGTAATGTAATTCCAAATGTATATATTTTATTACTATCTTTTACACTATGTAACTTAGATTGTATTTGCTTTGCTTTTGGAGCTTTTCTCCCCGGGCCTCCACTGAAAATGGGTACGTTCTGGCCCAGTGGACTTCCCCGGTAATCAAACTGGAAATAAATAAATAAAAATTCTAACCTTTAAATTTTTCATTTTGCTGATTTGCTGTACAGTTGAGCTTGGAGAGTTGTTTCCTTGCTGAGTAGTAACTCAACGAGTCACACTGAAAGCTTTAGTAAGATTTCTTTTTGTGTGGATGTCAGAATAGGTTTCTGTGTACTAACCAAAAGACAAAATCAACAGTTTGCTATAATTGTATGACCCTTTACTAACAGCAAGTATTATACTACTTTCTTATAACAATAATGTTTCAGTCCCAAAAAAAGAAAAGGAAGGCGCTTTCTTTACAACATGAAATTTCATATAGCCTGCATACAGGCGACTCATACGATAACAGAATTTACTGAAAATAAGAGGGAAAATGGAAAGGTCATACTTTTGCCTCATTTACTATACTGATAACTTGCATGCAGTAGTGACCATTGAGAGAAAGATATTTTAATATCCAACTAACAAAAATCATTACTGATGGAATGAGAAGAAAGGTTTTTCACAAAATTTGAATCTGCTTGGCTCACCAAGCTGAATACAATAATGTTCTATCCTGCTTATCATTCCAAAACTAATTTTCTGAGAAGCTTATGCAATGTTCATTTGTTTTCACCAAAACATGGCCAATCGACCTTAATATACTTTATTTGAGTAAGCGCTTTCTTGAACCCCATTCACTTCTTCAGACTGTAAAAACTATTACCCATCCAAAACAGTACTTAAATAAAAATTCAAAAATTGACCAGCCAATAAGATACTTCGAATTGATAATGTAACTAAAGCATTTAAAGGAGCAGTAACAGCAACCTACAAAAATAACTCAAATAACTGTTAAAATAACAACATAATAAAAACAAAAAAATCCTATAAAATAAAATCTCAAACCGGATGCAGCAGTCAATAACTCAGTCACAAATCCATATATAAAAACCTTTGTGAACAACTATGTCATGTTCTAGCTAGAAAACCTCACATCTGTTAATTCATAAGCAATTGTAACACTGTACATCATATATCATTCAATGCTGTTGTTATATTGTTAATTTATATTTTGTTAAAATTGTTTATTTTTTTTAAAGTGTGTTAAAATGTTGTTAAAGTATCCTTTTATATTTTGATATGGAGCTTTTCTCCCCAGGCCTCCACAGAAAATGAATTAATGAACTATTCCAGTAAACAAAAGTAAAATAAATAAATACATTAATGATCTGCACATGAATTGTAACACTTACAAAACAGATTTCTATTTTTGCCGTTGCTTATGTTATTATTATAAGTACACAAGCAACCTGGTGATATGCATATTGGCTCTAGATGATGGTCACTGTTGATATGACACCCCGACCCTGTGTACAAAATGGGAAAAAGGAGACTGATGCCAATGCACATATATGTATATGTATATGTGTGTGTATATATATATATATATATATATATATATATATATATATATACAGCGAGAGAGAGAGAGAAAAAAATAACCTTTTTATGAACATCACAAACATTCACTTTTCTTCTCAATCACACAGCTATGCAACTAATTGCATATTGTACTTTTATGGATAGTTGCAGATGGCAAACATTTATCTACTTTGAGAAAATATGATTCAAGTATCTAATAATACCTGCAAAAGGTGTCCATAATAAGCATTATAATAGAAATATCACCATCTATGTTAACAGTTTCCAAAGGATTCCTCACAAATATTGACAGTATCACTATACTCAGGCTGTATTTTTGATGCAAATGTGTTCCTCAACAACAACACTTGGCAGGAACAGCAGATCTATGTACATATACAACACAGACCTAAAAAATGCTACAACTCATTGGATGAGATATAATAGGTAAGTGAACATACCATGTTATCAGGCAACAACTCAATTTCCCTGCATAGCTATATACATGCATATATATATATATATATATATATATATATATATATATATATATATATATATATATATATAGGTTTGAACTTAGCAGGTCGAGATGGGTTTGGTCAAATCCATTGTAGTCACTCTCAGGAGATTTGGAAAATAATAATGTTGTCAAAATGCAAATGTCGTCCCCATCTCGAACCATGTTAAAGCCCGTTCCGAGATTTACGGCGATTTGTATTTCGACAATGTCGAAATTTGACATTGTTGGTTTCTCTGAGTGGGGTAGACTATACCATCATTTGATGCTATCAGGTTCGACCTGCTCTAGGTCTAGGTAAATTATATATATATATATATATATATATATATATATATATATATATATATATATATATATATATATATAGGTCTACCTGAAATTCGTGGATTTCCTCCGGGTGCTCCGGTTTCCTCCCATATCCCAAATACATGCAGTAGGTGGATTGGACACTCTAAATTGGCCCTAGGTGTGAGTGTGTGCATGTGTGTGCCTTCTGTGGAAGGTTGGGCACCGGGCTGGCAACTCGACACCGTAAAACTCCACTGCTAATCATGAGCAGACAGATGATCCACTGTGGCGACCCCTAACCAGGAAAAGCTGAAAGAAGAAGAAGAAGAAGGTCTACCTGAAATTATCAAAAACTCACTTTATTGAATACCATTTCAGTGACCTCCATTATATCCACCGCCCAGAGCTGCAAAAAGGTAACCCTGAGAAAGGAAACAGTTGGCCACCATGGTGAACTTTGCTCCTACTACACTGTGGTGCAATCTCGGAGTTGGTATATTTAGTTAGGGGGTGTGGGGGCAAAGCACCCCATTTGGAGGGTATTTTGTTTTTCTGTTTGTTGTTTTTCTCCTGGTAGTCAAGTGATTCCTTTCCCGGGGTTTTCTTTTTACAACTCTGGGAGCTAGATATAATGGAAGTCAATGAAATGAGCATACAGTTCCAATATCCATAAACACTCACTGATCCAATTGCATATGCCAAAGTCTGCAGGTCTTGCAGGGTAAATCAACTACATTACTGTAAAAGGATGAAGTCCTGACCAAGTAGTTCAAGCACCTATGGAGCCTGGCAGGGGCAAGGAAATATGAGGCTATGCCTGTTCATCTCTATTTCAGGGGAGGGGATAAGGATAATGTACTGGTGTAAGGCAAGTGGTCCTAGTGCCCTAAACCTTGGTCAAGACTGGACCCATAAACAGCAGCAGCTGGACTATGTAAATGAGCATTCCTTCAGGGGACATTGCCACTTTAGCAGGGGTTAGTAACTCATCAAAGGACAGTCTCATGACAAAAAGCTCACAATCCCCTTTTGAATGTTGTCATCTCAGGCTCATTTTCCTCCTGCAGCCAGCAGGTAACCTCAGCAAAGAGGGGTTACCTGATTGACACTGAATAACTATGTGCTATTAGGTAGGGAGGGCTTAGGAGAGACACATAGCCACAAATGTTAGGCCAGTCATTGTAACCTCAATGGTTTAGCAAAAAAAAAGTAAGAAATGAGTGGTGCTTCAGAGACAGACTTTGAAGGTGTAGCTAAAATATCACAGGTAATAAGAGTACAGTTCAGTATAATAATGCTCGAATACGCATACAGCTGTCACTGGCTAATGTGCAGCAGTCTGAGCAGTATGTGTACTAATGGGAACAATATTGAACAACGTAGCATGCAACATAATGTATAATAGCAAGCCAATAATGTTTTATACATGCCTGCAATACAATGGATTTGGAAACTTGCACTCTTGTGTACCACACTTGAACATTACCAGCTGCTATATTACTCCTTATTCATATATTTTTAGGATTGTCTTTGTCATGCTGCTAAAATGTAGTTATATGATTTGGAAGTGGAAAACAGCATTCACAGCTGTGCTTAACATAGTATCCAAGGACTCAGGAACACTTGCCATGTACTTGTAGAGAAGCTTTAATTACACAACAGTATACACAAGCTGTGCAACATACTTAATTGCAGTAGCATATACAGATAATATAAAATATATTTAACATATACACGTTTATTAGAAAGTGTAGCAATCACACATACAATGAATATTATAGCACTGCAATATTCTCTACCAGTGGCTGCTAATATGTTTCTGCTATTAATGGCAATACGTATTAAAACGACTTTATATTTTTTAAAATATACTATCGTGAATGGGCAAAACTTTATAGAAATTATGAGTTCTTGTCTGTGTTACTTGGCTCCCTTTCAGTCTTTTCAACTCAAGCAGTTTTTTACTGGCAGCTCAAATTGAAGATGTAATTTGTACATCCCAGATGGGTTTCATATTGAGAGATGGAGGTCCAACAGAGATGTGTTCAGCTGTAGTTTGCATTTTACCCATGAGTCCTTGTCTGATGCATGTACTATATATGATCCATTAAAATAAATATACCATATTATGTACTCAGAGTTTACTCTGATGTCACTGTAATACTATACAGTATATTATGCCCAGACTCTACAAGTGCAGAATGTCGCCACTACAACTAAAGAGAATATTACATATAATCATACAATAACAGTAACAAAGTTATGCTAAGAAATGGGCTTATGTATATGTAGTGTTGCATACTGGTTTTTAAGACAAGTGTGTAAGTTGAGATAAATGATAAAGACTTGGAAGTGAATAGCTGTTCTTTTGTAATACTTTCAAAGTTTGCTTTACATACACATCACAAGCCTTCATATACAGACCATTAAACAACAACATTTGGTAGGATAGCATGCCAAGCATCACAGCACTAATCCAAAAAGAGTACACGACTCTAAAAATAAAATAAAAGTATTCTCAATATGCATTATTTATTTAGTAACTGCACTGTACAGATGCACAATATGTAGATGGTATACTATAATTACAACTGTGTATCCCAAAGCAGGGAATACATTAATACATCTAATATAACCATGCTACAAAGTCTCATGTGTGATATGCAAATTAAGGGCAGTGACATCCATAAAACATACATCAATAGAAAACTGTTAATTATCTCAGTTTCCCATTGTTGGGTCACATCCTTAATTTACTAATCTGATTTTTCTCATTTGTCATCAGCACATCTTATTAGAGGATCACACTATGTTCATAGGTGCATAGGTTGGTACTAGGCTATCAGCCCTAGGGCCTATACAAGCCTAGCCATAACAATTCCCTGGCTATTTCCTCCCTCACTATTTACTTCCCTGGACCCCTGTCTAGCAGGGCGACTGACATGATCCCTGTGGTGAATTTCCTTTCTCCCATCCAATCATCAAGGTCCCTTTTGAAGAGGGCCAAAGAGGCGCTCTGCTTGACATGTATGGGCAGTCTATTCCAGAGTCTGGGGAGTCTCTGGATCAGGAACCTATCACTCCAGCATGTTTTGTTTGTTGTGATGACAAGGTTTAGATCCCTGGAGCATGTGGCTCTGAGGGATTGGGATTTCATTAAGTGTAGCATATCCAACAGCTCTGGGTTTGACATGGCCTTGTATGTTAAGCAGAGATTGTCTCAGAGTAGATGATATGCTACAGAGTATAGCTGGAGTTTTTTAAGGCAGTCAGCATAGGGCATGTGCTTTAGGCCTGTGATTCTTTTAGTGAGGTATTTCTGCAGCCTTTCCAGTTGTTGCAGATGTCTTGAGAGGTACATACCAAATGGGGCGATGAATTCTATAATGAGTCTAATGAGGGATGAGCACAGTGGGACAATGACCTCCTTTTTTCTGGATGAAAAGCCCTTAGTGATAAGGTGTGCCACATAGAAGGATTTCCTGACTGTTGTGGCGATGTGGTTATTGAAGGTGAGACCACTGACCACCTGTGTCCCTAAGTCTCTTATCGCACTTTTGGTGTTTAGTGTACTGCCACCTATGTGGTAATTCACAGGTACATGTTTTTTCCCAAAGGGGATAACTATACATGTCTTAGCATTGAGCTTGAGCCCATGGCTCTGGCACCAAGCATCTGTTTTTGTAAGGCCCTTTTGTAGAGTATCCACATAATTGGGATACAATAACGGCTCCCAGTTTGCAGTCATCTATGAACTTTGTTAGCCAGGGTCCCTTAGTGTTGGCCTGTACTTCAGAGAAGTAGATGCCAAATAAGAGAGGTCCCAGGACTGAACACTGAGGTACTCCACTTGTCACTTGTCTGGAGCTGGATTTGGAGTCAGCTACTTTTACAGTGTGGGTTCTGTCAGTAAGCCAGTTGGTACACCATATTAATGTACCAAACAATGTCTGAGAAGCATAAAAGTTTTACCTAACTTTCATAATCACTTATCAGCAGAAACACTACACACATATAAAATATTATCTTGTATAATACCTACATACATCTAACCAACAAGTAATACAGCACATTTGAAAAACAAACAAAAAAAAAGCCAAGATCCTGTTACTGTACATATGCATAATATTCATTACATATGTAGTTGCTAAATTGTTTGTCTAAGTATAATATATGTTGAAAACATTTCATTTTACCCATGTATGTCACTACTGGGAATACACTGAGTATCATATGTTTCCTGTTATGTAATCTTATAACTTTTCATACAAGTATGCAAAAAGTACTCCTGGATGATTGAGTAAAATGCTAATCATTACTGCCTAGTTCCTTAAACGTACAAGTACATTTAACTAACATGACAAACCTTTTATAAAGATATGAGATACTGGCTAGTACAGCTTTGTGCTACCTAGGAGTGGCATGTAATAATATTGTTACTGTTTACTTGTATCATGAAAAGAGATACTGCCAGCCCAGCTATCAGGAATTTTGTAAATAATTATATGTCATTTGTGAATATCAACATGATTCGTATGCTTTTATTACAAATGTATTAGAACTGTATGTCATATAAGATGGTTTGTACAGACGTGTGCTGAAGAGGTAGTTTCCAAAGTGCTGTTTAAAAATGGATCCACTGTTGGAAGGGAGCAGAAATGTCCATATGCTATTGTAACTGTTAGAATCCATATATTTTAATAGTGGAAACTGGAACACATGAGGTTAACTTCATAAAAATACCTGAAATTAAACTAGTTTATGGCAGCAAGGAGAAATGTCTAAAATTAGGGAACTTTCTGCAAGTGCTTTATTGTTTTATGGCTTCCATCAAGTACCAAGCTTTGAGGAAGCCCATGCTTATGTATTTTCACATGTAGATGCTAAATACTAACTTCTGCATCAATGGTTGTTTTTCACCTGGGAAAGAGTCAGATGACAAGAAATTATGTCATTTTGCAATCTATCCCGGCAGTAATAATTGAGATATTAATTTAAGAACTGTCTGAAAGAGACTGCATTCGGTATTTTGAGTCTGACCTGACAACATCAAAATCCACTTACCACATCTTTCTTGCTTGCTCTGAAGTAAGTGAACTAAAGTACAGTATAATTGTTTTAGATATATTCAGGAATATAGCAAAGCTTAGCTTAGATATTTTTCTTTCTTTATTTGAGACTGTCCTGCAATGTTGTTTTAAATATTTCCTGTGATTCTGAACTCTGATTTTACTATATATATATATATATATATATATATATATATATATATATATGGATTCACTTCATAACACTGAAACTTCAAAATACTGAAAATGGCAAAACTTCATAATACTGAAGACCAAAATACTGAAAGCTCAAAATACTGAATACTCAAAATACTGAAACTCAAAATACTGAAAACACATATTATGCGTAAACTCAGCTTAAACAACATGAATCATGCAATTTCTACCAAATATATGCAGGGGGGGAAGCCCGCTTGCACCCCCCACACCCCCTGCTAATTATATATATCTACTCCAAGATTGCACTTAACTACACTATGTGCAATCTTGGAGTTGATATATTTAATTAGCAGGGGGTGTGGGGGGTGCAGCCCCCCACATGGGGGGTGCAGGGGGGCTTGACCCCCTGCATATATTTGGTAGAAATTGTTATGATTCATGTTGTTTAAGCTGAGTTTACACATAATATGTGTTTTCAGTATTTTGAGTTTCAGTATTTTGAGTATTCAGTATTTTGAGCTTTCAGTATTTTGGTTTCAGTATTTTGAGTTTCAGTATTTTGAAGTTTCAATGTTATGAAGTGAATCTATCTATATATATATATATATATATATATATATATATATATATATATATATATAGTATTATCTTGTTTGTTTATTATTTATTATTAAATATATTTAAACCTTTCATTGTGGTCAATCTGTGTGGAGACATGTTTATGTTCTGAGAGTCCTTGCATATTTATTTGCTGACACTGCATGGGCTCTCCTAATGGCCTTGCTTTTGGTCAAACTATCATTTGTATTGATAGTAACATTACACAGTAAGATTGGACACCTTTTGTTAAGGGTCTTAAAGGAACTGCTAAGGAAGTGGCTGGTGGCAGTGATAATGACCTCATAGTCTGGGCAGAAGGGGACACAGCTAGTAAACCTGTTCCAGCCTTTCTCAGGTGTGTGTGTGTGTGTGTGTGTGTGTGTGTGTGTGTGTGTGTGTGTGTGTGTGTGTGTGTGTGTGTGTAAAATATATATATATATATATATATATATATATATATATATATATTAGTATTAGCATTGTCTTGTTCTTTTACTTTTTACCAATTGTTCTCCGGTTCCACCAATAAGTGCCCACAACTGCCAAAGAAAATGATATATCCACAATTTATTAAAACAACAATACGGACTGATACGACAAAAAACACACAGAAACAGCGTAGGGCGATACAAAGTTAAGTGCTTTCAACCAAATCAGCTGGTCTTCATCAGAACTTTGAATTTTTATTATTCAATATATTTAAACCTTTTATTGTGGCTGATCTGTGTAGAGACATATTTAAGCTGTGAGAGTACTTCCATATTTATTTGGTGACACTATATGGGTCACTCCTAATAGTCTTGCTCTCGGTCAAACTACCATTTGGATTGATAGTAACATTACACAATACAATCAGACACCCTTTGTTAAAGACCTTAAAGTAGCTGATAAGGATGTGGCTGGTGGCAGTGCTAACTTCCTCATAGTCTGGGCAGAATGGGGCATAGCTAGTAAACCTGTGCCAGCCTTTCCCAGTTGTGTGTGCGTTTGTGTGTGTGTGTAAAACAAATCTCCAGGTCTGTGTTTGTCAGCTACTTGGGCAGGGACATGAAACACTGGTTTGACAGAAAAAGTGGTGGAGGCCTTGGTTTGACCACTCAGCTGAGATCTCAACTCTATAGCTGTGCCAATAGGGAATCTTACTGGGGATCAGAAGAAAGGGAAAAACATGTCCCAGACTGACTGTGGTCTCTGTGTGCTCTTAAGAGAAATTGCTCTTGATGCAATGAGCTGGATCTGGATATTCTGTGTGTATGTATCTGTCATTCTCCCAATGTATGTCCCCCACATGTGCTGGTGGTGAGGACTGAGGCTCCTTGTGTTCAAAGTAATTACATTACTAATATGTGCATGAAGCCATGTCAACTGTCTGATAAATTTTGCATTACACTATTCAGTATTGTACAGACATATGGTTGTAGTGTTCAGATGTACTGTAAATTTAGGCAGTATTCAAGCCATACCTAAAAGCTGAGACATTTCTGTAAGTCTGTTCATCTCTCACTCTGGTAATATGTGCTACATCATGCACATTTTCATCTGTATAACTTTTTTTTAATCTGTGGTGGTTCTGCTAGATATAATGGCTGATGAATTGTGGACCTTCTGAGACCTTCTCTTCATGATACTAAAGTTATACAGCATCACCCAAGTATTTAACCCCCCCCCCCCCACAGCTCAGGATCACTAGCTAGTAATGTCAGGGAGCAAGAAAGGAAGGAAATTGGGAGCTAACCTTGACAACATCATACTAGGACGATGAAACTCCCTCCATGCTGGCATTATTCAGAAGACTATTGTGGGGTGCTTCCCATAAGCATTATTTGCAAATGTTCACAACCCTCAGGAAGTTGTGACAGCCCTTCTTAGCTGCACATTACTCTGTCTGCCGATTTGGATCTGGGGATTTACTAAGGCTTCAGGAATGGCCTGTCTCGCAACAAGGTGCCAGCCCTATGCTTCTTCTCATGAGACGGGTGAAGAGGCATGGCCTCGTCAACCCCCCTTCACAACCATCTCTTACAGGTGCTTGGAAGACTAATTCATACCAAGCTGCCAATATCCTAGTAAAGCCATTGTTCCTGTACACCAATAGAGCTGGATTTCTTTCCAAGTTTTGTGGATTTTAGAACATACATTTAAATAAAAAAATGTTGGCAGATACTGGTATGCTATGCTTCAGTCGTTGAAATTCTGAAACATGGCATTATTGATTTACACTGAGAAGTACTCTGTTATTGCTTACATTTATATATTTTTTCTTTGGGAAATATGTTGTATTTCACCTAGTCTGAACCTGAAATTTTTCACTATTGATCAGAGCATGACCATATACTGTGGTGGTGCTCCAGTAGCGTTGTCGCCTCACAGTAAGACGTTGTCCTGTTCAATTCTCAGCTAGAGTTTCTTCTGTCTGGAGACATGCGTGAATGGGCGTACCTTTGTTGAAGGTTGTGTGTCAGATATGGCAACTCGGCACATAAAAATCTACTTCCAATCATTAGCGGAACGGAGTTCCGCTGTGGCAGCCCCAACCGGGAAAAGCCGAAAGACACAACAACAACATCAGAGCATGACCACAGTAATAAATATAATAAAATAGATAAATAAGTAAAATATTATGGTGCTGCCGAGCATAACATTGCAGCTGATATATCATGTAAGTCAGTAGGTATTCTGAATAATTCACATATCTGGAATAACCTCTATATGGTAAAATAGTGCAGCTGCCTGATTCTAGGGTATGTGCACTTATTTAATTTAACATCACATGTGCTGTGTAACACTTGTAGGTCTTTATTCAATATGGTCATGACTGTAGGGCTCCTGTCATTAAATAGTTGAAGTTGAGGACTTCACGTTGGATAGTACTTCCTGTAAGTTACGGCACTACCTACATTTGTGAGGCATCCTTTGGAAACCACTGTATATAAATGATGATATTTCCATTGTAATATTTACTGTGGACTACTTTTGTGGATAATAATGCATATTTTTCTGCATATATATGTTGTCCATAGGTATGTTGTATTCTTAGCATAAAAAGCTGCTTACCATCATCAAGTGACCCTAATAGTCTACTCCATACCCACATCATTTGCAATTACTTGCATATCTCTGATGCTGTGTAGAAAAATAAATAATTCTAAGTCCAGTTAAAGTAGGTTTTCTTCTTCTCTATATAGACATTGCAGTTTTGTTTTTCTTGCTTTTTCTGTGTGTGTGCATCACACACACACACACACACACACGCACATATATATATATATATATATATATATATATATATATATTTATAGATATATATATATATATATATATATATATATATTTATATATATATATATATATATATATATATATATATATATGCATTTCACTGAACTATAAAACGACAACACTATGCCGATAGTACAGTACTCTGAACATTCATTACCTTGAAATGCAAAACTCCATAACAACATCTATTTAAAACAAAAACAAAAAAACACAATGATACACATTTCTAAGTTTTGGCGGGGAGTGGGCAAGCCCCTCTGCACTCCACCCATACCCTGCAAATTAAATATACACCAAGTCAGAGATTGCACTACTGTGAAAAAAAAAGGTATATTTCCTGATCCTCATTGTACTGCGATCTCCATTTACAACCTACAGGTGCTGTGGAAATGAAGAAGTGCCACTGTGTACCAGAAAGTACATAAACACTATATACCAGAAGTGATAACTACTTCAGTTTAACGAACTTCAGCGAATTACACTTTCACAAAAATGCATTTTCAAAATAGTGGTCTTGTTTTCTAGCATTCGGCAAAGTGTAATTTTGCTAATTCAAAGGGGACCTATATATATATATATATATATATATATATATATATATATATATATAAAATATATTTATGCACACACACCCATATATGCATATATGTGTGTGTGTGTGTGTGTGTGTGTGTGTGTGTGTGTGTGTGTGTGTGTGTGTATGTGTGTGTCAACATACAGTGCCTTATTTATAAATGTGCATAGTAGGTGTCACAATTTACATGCATAATACATGTGAACTTTGCTCCCTTGCTCATTTACATAGTACAAAAAATTGCACTGACCCTTTAGTTATGCCAAAGACTCAGAGTACTATGGTGTAAGACTTTTCAGAATCATCCCTTGTATCAGTCTTGCAAAGAAAAAACATTTCAAATTGACACTTTGTACTATCTGTACACACTAATGTATGATATATAAAGATAGCTCAGGCTAACAAAGCACTTCCTGGCAGGATACTGTCAAGAAATGAAACTCTAATGGTAAAATGCAGCTCTCAGTAGACTAAAGAGAGCATAATTGCAGTTTCACAGGTAATGTTTATTCCAGGAAGAGAACCCATTTTATTTTAAGAGGTCATCATAACTTGCAACTGAGCAATTTTGTATCTTGAGAACTGTAAAAAGGAACAACCAGCCTCCTTATGTTGTTAATGAGAAAATATGTTAATATTCAAACAGGGAGAAACAATATTTCTCAATTAGAAAATATAATAAAATAATAATAATAAATCACCAGAAAGACATAATACTTATATGATACAGATTCATAAAGGTCATCTATAGAAGTTTGTCATATTTTTCCAAACTTTGTGAAATAATAGGGAGGGATAACTTAACTTAACTGCTGTTAAGACTCATTAACTATGTCTGTTCATCATTATATGGAACAGAATTCTAAATAACTACCATACTCTCCATTAATGATAGCTAGAGTCACATACTAAATATGGCCTTTATGTAACCATAAGCAATAAAATGCAATCCACTGTCATGATAAGTAAGCATCACCAAATTATTTTTCTGCTACATTAATTCAATGTACAATTTGTCATATTCTAAATGTAGTGTTATGTCATCCATTAAACTACTCACAGTTACTTTCTGTAACACCTGAGAAACACAATGGACTGTCAAGATATGACAATAGTACCAACTACTCTGCCTACTATTGAATGATTTCTATATATAATATATCTTGTTCTGATTGTACCATGTAATATCTGCTAAGTTATATTCTCTTCTAAGTTATTCATATTTTCATTTAAATTTGTAATATACTGTCCATCTTAAAATGTTAACTTCCTGAATGTAAATATCTATCATTGTGAACTTGTCAATTTATGTAATTGGAGCTTCTGTCCCCGGGCCTCCACTGAAAATGGATCTGTGTCCAGTTGGACTTTCCCGGTTAACAAATGTAAAATAAAATAAAATAAAAAATAAAGAAATATAGCCTGGGATTCAATAAGGGGATTTTGTATGTGTGTGTGTGTGTGTGTGTGTGTGTGTGTGCACGTGCATGCAAGTGTGTGTGTGTGTGTGTGTGTGTGTGTGTGTGTGTGTGTGTGTGTGTGTGTGTGTGTGCATGTAAGTGTGTGTGTGTGTGTGTGTGTGTGTGTGTGTGTGTGTGTGTGTGTGTGTGTGTGTGTGTGTGTGTGTGTGTGTGTGTGTGTGTGTGTGTGTGTGCGCACGCAGAATATGTGTGATCTCAGCTGAGTTTGTGGGTGTGATTGTGTATGTGTGTCATGCAGGCACACACACATACACACACACACACACACACACACACACACACACACACACACACACACACACACACACACACACATACACACACACACACTCACTCACATGCATTTATACCTTGGTGTTTCTTTTCTGTAGTTAATTGAATCAGATGCATCATTTTGTTCTGCTATAAATGATCAGGGACAATAAAGAGCATTCCCATTATTCAAATGCAACTGCTTAAAATATACAACCAAAAAACTGATGGTACTTCAGCTAGCACATCTCACAAAGCAAATACCTCACATTAACTACATTAGTCAATCAGTCAACTCACATAGGCATATATGTGCATGCTCACACACACAAAATACATATAGACATACACACACTCAAATGCATGCACACACACACACACACACACACACACACACACACACGCACACGCACACGCACACACACACACACACACACACACACACACACACACACACACACAAGCATACATTTTCAAGAATATATGGCCTACCTATATCCTACTGCGGGTCTATATCAGAAGAGAGAAAGTTCATAAGAACGAACGCTCAAACACTGAAAAAGCACAGACATTGAACTTGATATTGTGGGGGGCTGCACACCCCACACCCCTCGCTAAATATATATTCCAACTCCAAGGTTGCACTACAGTGAGAAAAGGGCAAATATTCCTATCCTCACTGTACTGTGACCCCAGAAATAGCATTTCGATGTCCGGCATTTTCGATCGGAAGAGCGTTCGTTCTTGTGAACTTTCACTCTTCTGATATGGACCCTCCTACTGCATAGTGGAATTTTGCCCTGAACACCCTTTTACTTTGTTTTTTTTTCTAAGAGGTTGTACAACCTTTAAGAAAGCAGTTTAATTTTATTTCAAATTTTGTTATTACATCAACTTCACATTGTGGCAAACTTAATAATAAAGTAATGTTAAATGTGAACCATTCATGCAGGTCACATCATACAAATTTTGGATTACATGAATGGGTCTATATTATGTTGTCAAAAGACAAATAAACCAAACACGTCTTTATCAACACATAAATATCGACCTCTGAAATTGCAAAACAACCATTTGAGAGTCAGTATAAGAGTACATATTTTAACTGGTAGATTTAATTATGTAGAAGTTAATAATATGTAGGTAAAGACTGCATATATTTGTAAGCATTCAGATATTGTGTCTCGTGCCAATATTAAGATGTATTTTAAGGTTTTGCATGAAGGGTAATTATTGCATTTCATTTTACTTTTGATTGATAGTTTGATAAAATGCTTGTGGGATGTCTTATAGAGTCATTGCTATGTGTAGCCAGTTTTGTTTTGATAATCCCCCGGATTCACAAATCCTCCGTGTAAGACTAAATAAGTCTTACTCGGAGGCTGCAGTTGAACAGTATGATGTCAGTGTGCCATGAATATTCATAAGGGCACGCTGACTCAACCCCAGGTCCAACACGGACCATGCAGGCAAGCAGGGGGCGTGTCCGACTGCCGAGCAGTGTAAAGGTCTACGCCCCTGCAAGTGTGTGAAATGCAAAATGTCAACACACAAGAGCGAGTCCTCTCAAATGTCCATGTACCCAACACCACACTCCCTGACATTGTAAACCCCCAGCACAGTTATAAAAAGTAAAACATTTATTTTTTTTCTAATTCCCAATATAACTGCCCGTATTTCCGTGTGTGTGCATGATTGTGCCCACTGCTTAGCTGCAGTTAGCAATCTTGACATGGAAGAGCATAATAAGGAATGTTTATGCAAATTGCGCCAAATAGTAATAGCGTAGTGGTAGAGCGTTCGCACAAAGAGGAGGCATTCACGGTTCGAGTCCCACCACTCCTCTTCCTGTTTTATGTTCCAAATTAGTATATGAAATAATTCCTGACCTATATGGCATGATCAAAAAGCCTGCAAATTCACCCCCTATGTCATTATGAGTCTCTAAATTTATGATCCTTCCATTTATTCAATTGATAGGATGTAAGGCTAATAATTACTTCGGTCCAGGTCAGGCCAGAGGGTTTTGTGAAGTTGGACACAGTTGCAGTGCCTACCCTGGGTACGTATCCAGAGGTAAGACTTTGATTAAACAGCTGTCCTAGCTGTGGGTTTAATTCCTCATTGAGTTCAGGGAGCACACAGGGTCCCACCCATCAGTCCATTGTGGCTGTTTTTTTTTGCTTTGGAGTTCTCCCTTTGGATGCTCTGTTTTTGATGTTGAGCTGTTTTCTTGGCATAGATCTTAGAGATCCTTTGGGTTGCACTGAACCTTCTCTCCTTTGCCAGTCAGTTGGCACTGTCTGTATCAGTAATAATCATCATTCTCACATCATTTTGAACTTCTTGGGAGCATCACTCTCCAGTTCTTCCATATAGTCTAAAGGCTCCTCCTTATGGTTGTTTTTTTTTTCTTAGCTTCTTTTAGATTTTTCTTTCGAAATTTGCTTTGGAGAGAGCTCTTGGTTTTTACTTATTTTGATCAAGGGTGTCTTACCTTATGATTTTGCTGTATTTTGTTTGTAGCTCCTTCTTTATTGTAGCTAGTTGTTTTATGGCTGTGGGTCCACCTTGGGGACCACCTTGACGCTTGGTACTCACTGTTCTTTTTTTTGTTTTTTTATCTTGTTTCTCCATGCTCACTGTGCTGGTAGAAGGCGTCTGTAAAGAGGTTGATTCAGAGGGGCTTGTTTGAGTACTGTTCGGCCTTCGGGGCCTTAGCACACTAGTCTTTCACTAGAAGAGAGTGCAGTCGGCTTTTGAGAAGTTCTTTACTGTGGTCTTTTTTTATTTCAGGTGGGATGGGGACCTCCAGCGAGATTAGTTTGTGATCTGATCTCACCAGTGGATTAAACTTTTACTAAAAAGCATTGAAATGGCATATGTATCAGTGAACAAAATGTATATTTATAAAGGAACCTGACATATAATTGCCCGCAGTTAAGCAATGCTTAACCTAGTGCAATGTAGTTGCCCATAGCTAAATCGCGCTTTATCCAACGCAATGTAGTTGCCCATAGCTATAGTTGCCCATAGCTAAATAGCGCTTTACCCAGTGCAATTGGTTTGCATGGTGGTGCGCGCCGCGCCAACCAGTGCACCATCGGGCAACATGGAGCAACATAGAGCAAAGCTGCTTAAACACAGCCATGCCCCCTAACCTGTCTGGACAGTAGTAAAATAAAAAGCAATGATAATGTTTGAACCCAGGACACTGTGCACCATAATCAAAGTACTGAACCACTAAGCCACAACAGCTTAGGATAAATATCCACTGTTAACATATATATAGTAATAAATGTTAGATTAACCATTGCTGAGCAGGTCTGCAGTCAGCCAAGAATATTCAAAAACGGCCAATCACAAACAAGTGCGGGAAATGCGGCATATTTAAACTGCATAGGCGGGAATATTCACCATAATTGATTGTAGCTCCCATCTGCAGTTAGAATATGTGGTGCTGGAGAGGGTACACGCCTTCAAGCGCAATGCTGGGGCATCGAGGAGTCAAGATACATGGTTTGGCTCCTAGTCCATCAGCATGAGACTCAACTCCTGCAGGGCCAGTTCCAAGGAATGGAGTATAAGGTAGAGGCTTGGAACCGGTTGGCTCATGAATTCACCAGTGCGACAGGCGTCCCTCGTACTGGTGAGCAGGTCTGTCACCACCATGCAGACCTGAAGAGATGGAAGCAGGACCTTCTGAACCAGTGGATCCAGGAGGCCCACCATATGCACGATGCCCCACTACTAAGTAGGTAGCCATAGAATGCAGTATGTAAGACAAGCTAATATAGTCTAAATAATGGATAGGTATGTCTCAATATCCCTTCATTTACTCCACAGCTGCAGGTGCTTGTGCTATGAATCAGCAAGCCTATGCAGATAGGCTGCTAAGGCTGCGCCACCAGGCAGGTTAGTAAATATTCTGCATGTATTGTTACATGATATATGTGAGTGAGCATGACAAAAGTGTTTTAGCCCAATAACACAGCAATAAAATGTCCTGAATAAATCCTCTGCATATACTGTTATATAGCAAATGTCAGTGAGCCAGAAATAGAGTGTACTAACCCACCAATCAATGTAAAATAAGTTTGGAATACTACCTCTGCATGTACTGTCATAACATATAAGTGAGCAGGCCTGAAAAAGAGTGTTGCAACCTATCAAGAAAGGTATAATATGTCCTGAATATGTCTTCCGTATGCACTGTAATATGGAATAAAGGAGAGAGCCTGTAGAAAAGAGTGTTCAATGTAATTAATAAAGGTATAAAACTTGGAGTGTGTCTGTGTCACTTACCTTGAAATGTTGTTGTACCCTTGGAATAAATAAATATTACTGTTGTATTAGGTGCTGTCAACCCACAGTTGTGCAGTTCCATAGGAAGTGGATGAAGGAAGTGGCAATAGCTGTGAAGCATAAAACAGTCATTCTCTGAATAAATCCTCTGCATGTACTGTTACATATCATAAGTCAGATAGCCAGGAATAGAGTGTACTAACCCATGAATAAAACAAAAACATGTCTGGAATACTATCTTGCCATGCACTGTCATAGAAAATAAGTGAGTGAGCCTGAAAAACAGTCTTGTAACCTATCAATAAAGGTATAATATGTCCTGAATAGGTCTACTGTATGCAGTGTAATGTAAAATAAAGGAGAGAGCCTGTAGAAAAGAGTTTTAATGTAAATAACAAAGGTATAATACTTGCCGTGTGTATGTGCCAGTTACTCAGAAATGTTGTTGTACCCTTGCAGTGAAGAAATGTTACTGTTGTATTAAGTGCTGACAACCCCCAGTAGTGCAGTCCCATATAAAGTGGATGAAGGAAGTGCCAGTAGCTGTGAAGTATGTAACAGTCCTCAACAGTTGTGAAATGACTGACATGCATAGGTAAATCTGGCACATGAGTAGCCTGTCAAGGTGTTTCCCAGAAATGTTAGTGTGCTAACTGAAAAGTAGGGTTGTGTAGAAAATCAAGTGAAAAAGTCACGTGAACACATCTAGATGTGCAGATACATAAACAAGTACATATAATACAAGTATGTAGCAGTAACATCTGCATCTTGGACAGTTACTTTGTCAGATATAGGTCAGGTATATAATAAAGTTGCCAAACCCATAATGCAATCAAATGCATGTTGCCTAGTGTAATAATACATGTAGGTGATATACACCTGCAGTCAGTAGGACTGTAGTGTACAGTTAAAGTACTAATAAGATGTTAATGGAGGTTTCTTTTTACACCCTACTCCATGTGCATAAACAATTCAATTTCACACCTCAGTGGGTATGTCTAATCTCATAACATTTGTTGGGACATATGTTCTATTGTTATATAAAATCTATATTTACTTTGATGCATGTCCCCTGTTAAAACACCACAATCTTGGTGGCCTGTTGCCACCAATCATCCCTGCATGCTGTTGTAAAGTCCACTGTCGATCAAAGCATGCATGTGTTATGCTTGCTGCTCAACTGTTGTAACCCTGGTGTGTTGAGTTAATGGGAATATTACTGCATGCTGTTACAACTAACTTGGAATGCTGTTGTCTGTGTTGTAATTAAACACACCTAATCACAGAACATATGGGAAGGCCGGTCCCAGCGGACCCACCTGTCCCTCCTCAGCTGGCAGTTGCACCTGGCACCAGCAGGTCTGGTGCCCAGCCCGGGCCACCCTCCTTCATTGGTCCTGTGCCACCTTCGGGTGGAAGCGCTGCAGGGGATGGAGCTCGCCCCCCCTGCAAGCGTGGGTGGAGAAGGGCCTCCTGTCACCCAACGAAGGGTCCGGGTTGTGGTGCGTAGGGAGATCCAGCGTTTAGTCACTGATCCCCTACGCCAGCTTGAGGTGAGAGTGGCGTGACTCGTGGATGAGCCTGCCCCTCCTACGCAGCCCCCAGCACAGTGACCCTTGGGTCTGTGAAGGTCCAGTGGTGACTGCCCATGGGTGGGGATCTCAGTCCCACTGTTACCATCTGTGGGCTCATGGGCTTGCGATTTCCAAACATCCGTCCCCGTCAATTGTGTTCATCCACCCCATGTGTCATACTCCGCCCCTGTATGCATCTTGTTTGTCTTGTCTTTTTACCTACCCAACCTACCTCCCCAAATATACCTATTTCCTCTACCTCACTTTCCATTCTCCCCTGAAAAAAAAAAAAGGGCAATCTGTCCCCGCAAAAAAATTACGCCCCATACATAGCTGCCCATTTTGCACACATGTCCGCTGGACATGTAAACTGATAATTATTACTGGCAGTACAACAAACTTTGTTGTCCTCACCCCTCTCTCAGGGGTGGAAGGTTTCAAATTTCACTCCAAATTTGCAACATATGCACAGCTGTTGCTGGTAAAGAAATGGGCAGCTATGGACCTTCCCTACACCTATCCTGCACATCCCAAGCTTTTTTTCCTACTGTCTTTCCCTCTTTGTGCCCCCTTTTTCACCACTTTCCTATCTCCCCATTTTCTTTTCTTTCAAAGAAATTAGCATGGGGGTTAGCGAGAGTAAGCACTTTTAAGCAGTAGTAAGCAGGTTTAAGCGAGTGTACGCATGTGTGCACTTAGTTAAGCATCGCTAAGCGTCGTGCAAACCCATGCAAACTCACTTACAACTGCTTAAAAGTGCCTTAGTCACTCTAGGTCAGGGCCCTTGTTATGCTCAGCAGCAAAATAAAATACCTGTGTCAGTCTTGAACCCAGACCTTGGACATATACGACTGCAAGGTCTACGCCTACATACCTTAGCAATTTATAGCATTGGGTTGCTATGACAGTGAGTACTGCAATTACCACTCAGCAGGCTGTATGCATTTACCAAATGTTGGGCAACAACTGGTGCAGAGGGCATCACATGCACATGTGCAGATATCTATAAAAGCAGATAGTACTTGCTATCCCCACATGCAGTCATTACATTGCAAGTTCCACATAGTGAACAACCACAAACAGGAAAATAAAAAAAAAAATAAAAAAATAACAACAGTACGTTTCTGTACCAAAAAAAAAAAAAAAATACACAGACGGACCTGGAAGGGACATACAGGTATGTAACAGTTTGTAGTTACTGGCAGGTAGTAGATGGTTATGGTTAGTACTGCAGATCCTCTGATACATGCATATGTGGCAGCAGTAGGTATGTATGCACTGATGCCATGCATAAGTATTGCCATGGAGAAATTGTTGGGTAGCTGTGAGCAGTGGGACATAAGTGTGACATTTGTAGCTCAGCAGTACATGTCAAACATCTGAACATGTTATCTATGGTGTGTACAGTACTGCGTTTAATGGCAGTTTTGGGGAGTATTGCAAACACCTAGATAAACTTGGATGTCACAGAGTAAGACATGCATGATAGTCACATAATGTGTAGCTTAGCATTGGCAACCGCTGTAGCAGGCTAGCATAGTAATGTATCATTGGCAGCTATGTATACCCTTGTACTATAACTGTATGCACACATGTGACAACTGTCCATGTTGTGGCAAGGCCCAACAGGTCATCCGTGAGGTATATGGACTTACAACAGTGTGGACCTTGTGTCTGTATGGCATACACATATGTCGAGATACATGTGTGTCTGTGTGTCTGAATTATGAGCATCTGAACATGTGCATAGAACAAGGGATATACTGCAACTGTTTGTGAAGGATGGACATTTATATGTTGGTGCAGGTTATGTGCATATATATATATATATATATATATATATATATATATATATATATATATATATATGTAGGTTGTAGTGTGTGTCAAACAAGATAGGATACAGTGCTGGCATATCACATGTGTTGTTCAAATGCCATGGGTATGCTTTGTTAGGTATATAGTCTTCCAGATATGGGGTCCTGCTAAACATATATGGTCTGAGAACACCTTCCATGCATTCTGTCCAAGACTGTGCAATATCATTACATAACTGTATCCCCTCAACCTTTGCATAATTGATATTTCCACCATGAAAGGTGGACTGTATATGTGCTGATATGCATATCAATGTGTACACCAGTGGATGTTGAAATGTACGCTCCAGCTGAATGTTGTACATGTATTGCCATCCCTGTTGTTAAAAGCCCTGTACCCATGAACTAACACATAGGTGGTAGTGTACTCAACACCGAAGGTGTGATAAGAAACTACGGGACACAGGTGGACAGTAGTGTCCCTAATAATGATCACTGTGCGACACTAGTCATGTAAACCTAGTACAGTCCACATGTCGTCAGTAAATGTGTGTCATCCATGGAAACAGAGGTCAGGGTTCCACTCCACTCATAACACCCATCGTAGAGTACAATGTCCCTGTTGGTATGTACTTCAGAAGACATCCACAGCTACATTAGATGTCAGACACATACCTCACACAGATGCCCTATGCTGACTGTCTTACAAAACCACAGCTACACTGTGTCGCATACCGCCTACCCAGAGGCTACCCCTGCCTAACATACAAAGCTATGGCAAACCCACAGGTGTTGAACATGCTCCGTGTAAACAGATGGAACACGAGACAAGATACACACTCTACTGATCAACATCTTGTAATGTAAAAAGCAGAAAATGCTCGACTGGCACATCATCATCATAGACACATACCATACTGTGGAACCAACTACCTATCAACAGCATATGAAGGTCCTCATTAACAGTTGCCATCAGTAACCATGATGATTGCATGTGAGATAGGAAACACAACCCGGTAATCACCCCTGTGGCTCTGCATGACAGGGGCACATGAACCTACATTACATGTGTGTTGTAGTGCAGGGTACCATATGTGTAGGCTTCCATAGGCTCTATGGATAACAGCCTATCAGCTACCTAGGACATGATACACACATGCATGTACCTGTTGCAATACATGCTATTTGAGGTTGACTGTGTGTGATGGAGAATGTGTATGTGAATGTGTCAATGATGTGTATATGTGTGATAACCTAGTGGGAATCTGTGTATACCATGGTATGTAGTGTTGTAACTCTAATCCCATCAAAAGGTCTGTATGCTATTGCCAGGCAGGAAAATCAGTATGGCATACGTTGTGATGTTGTCCCATGTTGTCGAATGGAGTGTGCCTTTGTAGGCTAAAGCAGTACATGTATGCTTATTGTTTGTTAACACTAGTGAATACAAGTCATGTATGGACTGTAGTACTACCTGAAGCTGTATGCCTCAACTGCACAGTATGGTTTATATCCACATGGCTTGGTAACACACTTTTGTTTGTTAACTGTAGTCCTCACACATTACATACCTCAGGCATGAGGTTATGTATGTGCTGACACACAGTAATGTATGGTACACAGGTAACTATAATCTGGGTTGCCGTACCCTTGTGTCTTGTAGGTATGTCTGATGTGTGTGTGGGTATGCCTGTAACATGGCCTCGGTGATATGTGTGTCACAGGATATAGGTGCGTATCTAGCAACATGTATAGTGTAGTACAGCAGTATACCACCTGTAGTGGTGAATGTGCACATATGATACTGAGGGGTTTGCTATCAACAAGTAGTGTGGTGTACTGCTAGTATCATAAGCATACTGTACATAGATTTAAATGGATGACAAATGTCTGTATGCATTAGCTTCATATACACCTCCTGTGGCTAGGTGTTGCACTGTGTCACATACAGTGTGCCATGTACTGTTGTATAGTCCTGGTTTCACTTTGTGGCTGGTGCAGAACATGGTTTGTTATATAGAATGTGCCAGGCACTGTCAGGCAGTTGTGGTCTTAGCAGTCATATGTGTTATTAAAAGTGTGTATCTACTGACAGCCAATATGTTGCTATATATGGCATTTCATTGATCTCTGTACATTAGTATGTTGAGTGTGCAACATGGCTTTTTCACCATTACTGTTTAATTGTCTTCCAGGGTTATGGCACACAACAGAAAGCCATCCTATACCCCTGAGGAGGAGGAAGTTATCACAGATGCACTCATCCAACATTATAATCTTCTGTTTTCAAGATCCTGCCAGGACCAGCACGGTCACACTGCACTGTGGCAGGATGTTGTCCATCAGGTGAATGATGTAGGCATGCATAACTGGACTTATGAGCAGGTACACCATCACTGCATTGATTTAATCAGACATGTCCAGCAGCATGCCTCTGATGTCCACAGACAACAGCTTGCCTCAGGTGGTGGTGTTTCTACACCCCCCCCCTCACCAGAGTGGAAGAGCTGCTCCTCAGTGTGGTGGCTCCTGGCCAACCAGTACAACACACCTGTGTCATCATGGAGGCCGGACTCACCCAGCACAGTGACAATGAGCGTGCAGGTAACATGGCATATCTGTAGACCACTGTTATCCCAAATGTTATAATATGCATTAATCAGATGTGTACTGTGTGTGCAGAATATGTGGAGCCTGGTGTCATGCAACACTGATAATTCGGGACATTATCTGTATGCCTGTGACTGTCACCCCATGTACTACTGTATAATTGCAGACTCACAGCAGCAATGCCATAGTTGTTGACACTGACGTACTGTCTCATATCCTTGCAGGTCCCTCTAGTGTGATAGCAAGACAGGAGACCCATGCTAGTGAGTGGGCTACAGTCAATATAGAATATAACATGTGCATGTCATAGGAGAGTTGTAGGCCATATACACAAGTTAAACACCTACGCATAGTGCATGCTCTGCATGTTCTCTGTGTGACTATGCACTTCACAGTGACATGAGTGGCTGACTCATGCACATGCAACACACAGAGCATCACAAACAAGTGGGGTACACTGTAGTGGACATTGTATAGGCATAGTCAATACACATGCACACAACATACACCACTTCGTCATATGCAGTATGTGTTAATATGATACACATGGCGTATGTAGACACCTGCTGTAAGTGCGTACTCCAGTATCACATATGTCACCAACACAGCACACATACTATACCTGGGGGTAGAGGCCTATCATGGGGCAGTGTGACATATGTCAACACACAACACAGTCATGTTAGGCAATGCTCCCTATTAAACACCTGACATGCCCATGCAATGACTGTCTGTGAACTGTTTAATGTAGCCTAAGTGGTGCAGGTCATGTACAGAAGATAGTTGCCAGTGTGACATGCATCAGTGTCCTTGAGTGACCACATGATGCTGCCTGATGATGGCTCATGGTACTACACTACATCCAGTTACAGTACCTGCAGTACTACACATAGCATTCATTGTTAGACACCTGACAGTTGTATGAATCCTGACATTGTTTGTATACCTATGAGTGATGGTGCACAGGACATTGGAAAGTGTTTCAGACTTGCAGTGCAATGTTGTGTCCATGCACACATTGTCTACCAGGGTGAGGCCAATCAGTGAACAACACACATGCATCAACGACATGTATACTGTTATCTACAAGGACTTTCTACACTCACACTGCATGCTGTCGAGCAACACACATCCTGCATGCTGACACGTGTGAGAGGACTCTTTGGCTTGTGATACTGTACTCCATCAACCACTGACGACTATGTTCCATATTGCTGTTGGTGTGTGTGTGTCATCTTGAATGTGTAGTGTATTAGTGTGCATGTGTGCATGTGATCATGTGTGCATGTGTGCATTTCTTCATGTGTGCATGTGTTCATATGTGCATGTGTGCATGTGTTCATGTGTTCATGTGTGCATGTGTGCATGTGTGCATGTTTGCATGTGTGCATGTGATCATGTGTGCATGTGTTCATGTGTGCATGTGTGCATGTGTGCATGTGTACATGTGATCATGTGTGCATTTGTTCATGTGTTCATGTGTGCATTTCATGTGTTCATGTATGCATGTGTGCATGTGTTCATGTGTGCATGTGTGCCTGCATGCATGTGTGTGAACATCCTGTACAGATGGTAAAGTGTGCTTCCTGTCTCCCTCTCACAGGTGCTGAGGTATTGTTGGATGGATACAGCAGGGTACCTGAGGTCACTGCCACTAATAGTGACCATGATGATACATGTGTAGTGGCACAGGCATGTTTGACAGGGTCTGTCGGTGGTCCACCAATCGACAGTACACAGCTTTCCACCCCATCTTTGTGCACATATGTAGTGCCATTACAACCCTCAACACCAATGGCCTTAGGTGAGGAACAGCATATGGTAGGCATTGACCAGGAAAGTGTGGTATCTATGGCACATGCAACCCTACACAGCAGCCATGCCCAGACACATGGAACGGTACCACATAGGCATATGTCCAGGGGTTCTCGTGGGAGCATTGCTGGCCGTAATGCCCCTGGCAGGCATGCCCACACAGGTCTCTCAACCTCAGGTATGTTCTGGGCTGTGATGCAAGCACAGGCACGTACAGAACGGTACACCAAGCAGAGACTGAGGGTGCATAGGGGTCATAACACTGCGCTCAATGACAGTATCAGTGACCTTGCCAGTGCCATCCGCAATTACACCGATGTCATTGATAGATGTTGGGGGGAGACACTAGATGCCCTCCGCAATGTTATGTCCATGTGCCAGGACAGTGCAGGACGGCTGGGATGTTGACGTGGACGTATGCCAGCAACATCCTCAGCTGGCAGCCATCGCGGATGACACCTAAGTGCCAGCCACTCCCATAGTGCCAGTACCAGCCTCAGCAATGTTGTGGCTGTGCTGTCAGTAGACCATCCAAGATGACCACGTGCACGTGGCTCTGGCCAGTCCCAGCAGGGACATGGGTCCAGTCAACATCCCTCTGACAATAGTACTCAGTCTGGCTTAGTACCCGATACAGTCCGTGTCACCCCTGCCAGGCACAGTACTGTGTCCGTGGCCAGAGACAGTGATCTGTACAGCCTGGCAGGTACAGTCTGTGGCTGTCCCACAAACTCCGATATTTGGCAGCCACAAGGGGGTACTGTGTGCATGCAGACACACACACATACTACCAACATGTAGGCCTATCACATACAAACACACATCACATCAACACTGACCCATACTGTACTGTTGTCCCTCACACACACACACACACACACACACACACACACACACACACACACACACACATACATGTTGATTGGATGGGTCATTGTCGGGCTCTGGAAAACAATCACACACCTTGAGCATATGATGAAACTCTGCCACCTTCTGTCATCTGTGACATTGATGCAGGAACAGGATAACATGGTGCTGATGCACAGGGTGACCTACTAGCAGTGTAGCAATGTTAGCATGTTGTGAACAGTAATGGGTAATGATATCCTTGTAGGAGTATCTGAGCAGGCATGATGCATCCCAGCAGTGATTATCAAGTCCGTATTGTTTACACCAGTGTTAATTCCAAACATGGATTGTCCACCCATGTGCCAGTTGGCTGATGTGTGTGATATTGGCAGCATGTGTCGTTGAGTGGATGTAATGTCTGTGATGTGTGCTGTACAGATTACAAGGTGTACATTTGTGAACATGGTGGAGGTGCACTGTTTGCATGTATGTGCATGGTGGGTACATGTGAAGGGTGACATGCCCTGTATTACACAGTGTTAATACTTCATATTTCCTATTGGTGTCCAATACACATGTCACTACACATATGTCACAACCTGGGTACACATGTGTGTATGACATGATATGACACTATGCTGTGGGTGATACTATTGATATCGGTCATTGGTTAGCATTCTGGTAGTGTACATAACCTCAACAGCCTGATTTTAACCAATCGTTACATGATGTCTTGACAACTGACACACAGCTGTAGGCTACACAGTAGCATTAGAATCTTTCCGGTTTTGTACTATACCAGTTACCAGTGGTAATGACCACCACACATTCCCATGACCACTCCTGTTTGGCATGTGTCCATCCTAGGTACAAGGAGACACACTAGGGATATGTACATCCACATCTGCTGATGCATACAGTGGCCTACAAAGCATTCCCCGGATTAGACACCTATCCTCCACAAGGGTATCATACAGACACATACCTGTTGACAAACCCATGTTGTGAAGCTATGATCCAACAATAGCATAGTCATCCACATTTGCTACACATAGTATCCTGATTGTACCACATTGGTAGTAGCACACAACATGTAGCAGGGGTACCAATGTGTACAGACAGCCTCATGTGATTTCATCTGTCCTTTGATATCCATATTCCCAAAGCTATGCTGATGTCCCTCAGTGTATCACATAAGCAATAAGGTGTCTCTATGCATATACACAGAGTTGTTGTATACCTACCATGAATGGCCATTATTGACAGACTGTGTTGTGTTTGGGCATGTCTGTCATATGCCACAGGCATACACCCACACTCACACTATTCTATAACAACTGTCATGTATGTGTGTGACACAGATGACCTAGGGCACAGCTCACTACAGTGGCTGGACTTGTCACATACATACATATGTGAGCTACGGTCCAAGAAGCAGCAGCAAAAACTGTCATTGGTAACAGATGTAGTTGTGTTGACAGCAGGCTTCACACCTGTGACGTGAATGAGGTCACATGTACATATATGTCTCTTCCACACAGTTACCAATTTAGGTCACATGTACATATGTGTATTTGCCACACAGATACCTGCAGTGTGCAATGCACATACTGTTGTTTTACTGATATGCCATACAGTAGTAGAAGCAATACACACAACACATTGCTCAACAGTGTCACACACACACACTCAACAATTGCAGGATTCAAAACCCTACCTACCTATGTCATGGTACTAGACACATATGCATTACCATGATGCGCCATATTCTTTACTGGGAGTTTTCATTTCCACTGCTGTATTTGTGAGATACTGACATCATCAAACCAGCCAAATGGGTATTCACCTCTTTCAATGCATTTTCACAGTCTCAGAAAAGGCCATTCCTCTCATAGGATTAGACACACAAAGATACACCCCCCACACACACACATTCAAAGGTTTCAAGCCCCTACCTAACTATGTTATGACACTAGGGAGATACTCATTAACACAATGTGCTATATGCTTCACTGGGAGCATTCATTTCCATAGCTGTATTTGTGGGATGCTGACATCATCACACTTGGCAAAGGGTAGTCACCTCTCCTAATGTGTTTCCACAGTCTCCAAAAAGGCCACTCTTCTCAAAGGGAATTTCACACACACACATTCACAGGATTCAAACCCCTACCTATGTTATGACACTAGGGAGATATGCATTAACACACCATGCTATATGCTTCACTGGGAATATTCATTTCCAAAGCTGCATTTGTGGGATGCTGACATCATCACACTTGGCAAAGGGTATTCACCTCTCCTAATGTGTTTCCACAGTCTCCAAAAAGGTCACTCCTCTCAAAGGGAATCTCACACACACACATTCATACTCATCATTTACAGGATTCAAGCCCCTACCTAACTATGTTTTGACACTAGGGAGATATGCATTAACACGACATGCTATATGCTTTAATGGGAGTATTCATTTCCAAAGCTGTATTTGTGGGATGCTGACATCATCATACTTGTCAAAGAGGTATTCACCTCTCCTAATGTGTTTCCGCAGTCTCCAAAAATGCCACTCCTCTCAAAGGGAATCTCACACACACACACACAGCAAGTGCAGGATTCAAACCCCTACCTAACTATATTATGATGTTAGTGAGATAGGCATTATCACGACGTGCTATATGCTTTACTGGGCATTTTCATATCCACAGCTGTATTTGTGGGATACTGACATCATCACACTTGGCAAAGAGGTGCTCACCTCTTTTAATGTGTTGTGAAAGTCTACAAATAGGGCACTCCTCCCAAAGGGGATCACTCATACACATACCCAGCAATTGCAGGATTCAAACCCCTACCTAATTATGTTATGACACTAGGGAGATACACATTAACATGACGCGCAATATGCTTTACTGTGTGGTGTCTATTCTCATGCTATATTTGTAGGATGATGACATCATCAGACTGGACATGGTAATGTGTGTGCACTTAGTGTTATGCAATCCCAGGAATGAACCTTGTGGGTCAGCAGGTGTGAACATCTTGAACAGGAATCCACAATTCATAGCTTGTGTGATCTATCTGTGGACAAATTACCATTCCTTCATATGACAATACATATTCATGCACGGATTGTTGGTTTTGTGGATACAACATGTGTCTGTGATGTTGATAAAGGGCTATTCAAAGTCTATGTGGGACCTGTGTTGCTCCTTTCAGTGATGTATGTCCTGGGTGGCTGCCTTGCAAGAAATCTAGCAGGTTTGGGGAACATGATGTGCTCATTAACATACCACAGATGTTTGGGTTGTGTGTTTGTCGGATTTCAATAGCTCTGTTCCTGACTGCAATCATGATGGACTCCATGGACTAGCAGTTTGGACTTCATAGGCTTATAGGACTATAGTTCCCATGGTCTGCTGTGCACCAACACTTGTAGGGTGTGCCACATGTTGCTGTAATACATTCAACAGTGTAAGATCCTGTAGAGAGTGTGAGGCAAAACAGACTGTTCAGGTGCAGAGTCTGTTTGTTCTGTTGTTCACTTATGACACATATGGGGAAACAATGTTATCCACGTGATGGGATTCATTTGGCTTTGGGAGGAGCAGTTTACACATTCTACGTGTGATATCTCCTGGTATGATGATAGGGCCTTTTGTCACTGGGAGGTGGGTATGTATGTATGGGCCTCTCTGATAGGATGTCAACATTGTCATTCAGGTATAGTTGCAATTTCTGACATAGCTGAAGGAGGTGTAATGTTTCTGTCTGTACTCCTTCGCAGATTATCTTTCCAAAGCAACAACAAACCTGAACACTAAACCCCTGTTATACTCTTTTACACACTTCACACACTACTGATCCTTTGTGATCAGTCAACAGTGTATGTCATCATTATATCCTGGCATGTCAAAAGGTCAGTTTCATGTGTACTCTCCAGTCCAGCTGGTGCATATTGGAATTTTGACGCATTGTTACAACTGCCTTATGTACACAGAGAACACTGTCCTCCTACCAACAAACTCAGATATATGTGAGAGGTACAACTGTATAGACAGACAGGAGGCTGAGTTCTCCCAAGCCATGACTGGCACAGTCTATCAGGTGGTGAAGGTAACCAAACACACCACAAATCCAGTCTCACATGGACCTATGACAACAGCAAACCATATACATTGACACACAAAGACATACTTGGAGCATCTAAATATACTCTGCCTAAGCAGCAGAGACATCCAAAGAAGACACACAAACAACTGCTAACCCACAACCATACACACATATCACATAGTTCACAAAGTCATTGTGCCACACAGTCACTGCCCTTAGGCCTACACAACACACCTCATACACTTGTATTAGGTGACTGTAATTGTCGGTCACACTGACTTCCTATTCACCAGGCTGAACAAAGAGAAGGTCACTTTGTGCTATCTGTCGGGTACCAGGATCTGCCACATGACACATTCACTCTTGTCAGTCCACTGCAAGTACAAATATGGCTCCATCATTGACCATGCTGGTGTGTAAACCCTCAGACGTTCCTCCCTGGACTACATGACAAGAGACATAGAGGAGCTCTCTGATCATGTAGTCCAGGCCAGTATGACCCTGACCTTGTGTAGCATCTTACCCTCACCAAGTACTATGTCACAGTATACAGACAAACTGATCACTTTTAACAGTTGCCTAACATATTGTTGTCATTCAAAGGGGATCCAATGTCTGTCAGCCTGGGATTACATACTCAACATGCCACATACATTCGCTATGGACGCCATGCACCTGTCACCCCTAGGCTTTCACAGACTGGCTTAGGCTCTTGCCACACCCATAGTGGCTGTTTGAAGTGAGGCTCAGAAGACAAAACCACAGCCATAGACATTACAGGGTAAAGGAAACGGAGAGTGATGTTGCTCAACAACTGATGTCTAACCCTCAAAATGCATGCACTCGGGACTCACTTCAGTATGGAGTCTGTCGATATATGTGCAGTAACAGACACCTGGTTCAGGCTCACAAAAGCACACCAGCACTACCAGGTTTTACTTCATACCATGGTTTTCGGACACAAGACTCGGACCGGACAACAACAATAGGGGGGGTATCCATATACATTATTCATACACACACCTCCGGGTTGGTAGCACTGCACAGAGTATCAGGGAATGTACATGTGCAACTGACAGTGGGCCAAACTACATTTCAGTTTGTAGACTGCTACAGACCACACTCCCAAACTCAGGAACAACACTCATTATTCCTGGAACACTGGGGAATGTTAAGGTCTCTCCAAACACCATTATATTGTGCAACTTCAAATACACAAACATTGACTGGGAATACTACTCAAGCACTGACACCCTCGCACAAAAGTTGCTAGGATTGTTACACTCAAATGCTATGGCAGACCTGGTCACCACAACCACAAGGGGTTAAAACATGTGGGACCTGATCATCACCAACATGAGGACTCTAAGTTCCACACCAGAGGTATACCCTCATTGTTAAGGTCAGAACATACATTCATCTCACTGGACATACATATCCCATACACACACACATCCTAGGTGATCTCAGTGATGTACTTCTCATGAGCAAACGTCACACTTATACAAACCGAGGTGGTATCCCTCAAAGTCCCTGGAACAGTGTTAATTATGACTCAGACCACTTAATCCTTTACAAACCCATTCTATGGACAACTACTGGAATGCATGGATCATGCTATCCCAGATAACTACAAGACTTACTCCTCCAAAGGCAGGGGACCTGTCTGGTGGGCCATGGCCATTAATGAGCTATACAAGGACAGGAGGAGGCTACTACATGATAGAGCACAATCACAATCAGGAAGGCATCTCTGATCAGTACTATGATATAGCTATGATCACTTGTTGATTTATCTAAGGCCCACTTCTAACGGACACTTGCAACAGACACTATGGACAATCACAAGGCCTTATTTAGGTATGTCAGGGACCTGGGTGGGAACGCACAGATATGCTGTGAGTTACTGCATAATTACAAAAGATACAGTGAACCCACTGATATTGCAAACATCCTGGACAACAGGTTCAGGGGGAATGTTTCCCCACCATCCCCCCTGCAGTGCACATATCCATCTCAACAGGCTGTAGCCTCCCTGACATCACAGATGAACAGGTGAGTGCTGCCTTCTCCATAGCAGACAGCACAGCATCAATGGGACCAGATGGTGTCCTGGACTGCGGCTTACATGAGATTCATGACGAACTTTACACTCACATTATGTCACTGTTCAATATCAGAGTTACTACAGGATATGTATCCATGGATTAACGTACAGCTACAGTGTACCTGCTCCACAGTGCTGGTGCCACAAGGGACCCTGGAAAATATAGCACTATATGCCTAACTATCCTGGTCTGCTAAGCTATGGAGTGTATTGTCATGGAACACATACACATAGACATTGTGAACCTACAGACATGGGATCCTACACAATTTGGGTTTGTTGTGGGCAGATCTTGGCTCTTGCACCTGTTTGATGTCTTTAAACAGTTAACAGGTCCATAGACGTACAGAGGGTTGTTCACACAGCCTACCAGGAGCTCGCACACCAGTTCAACACAATACCTCACTCGGCCTTTATACATTAGATCACTGGATTCAATATCTACACATATGTCACAAGATGGATTGCTAACTGGATCATGGAAAGCACCCACATGGTTGGTATTGCAGGTGCCATGTCTGACTATACACCAGTTACACGTGGCATCCCACAGGGCTCAGTCCTGGGACCTCTCTTGTTTCGTATATATTTCTGAGATGTACTGGCTAACACAGGAGGAATATGGCTGACTATGTTTGCAGATGACTGCAAACTGTGTGCCATAATCAACTCCCCAGCTGGCACAAGCATCCTCAGAAAGGGTCTCACTGAGATGGATGACTGGTGCCAGAGTCATTGCTTACAGCCACCTTCCTTTAGATGCATAATCATCACCTTTGGCAGTAACATCCTGCCCACACATTACCACATAGGTGATGATACATCACATACAGTGTGTGTGATTTGTGATTTGTGGACATGAATATTTAGTACTCTCGCCTTTGACATTCACGTGGCCAATGTTGTTGGACACACCTTCTATTTAGCCCACCTTATCCCATAGGGTTTTACATCCAAATCAGGTGGGGTCATTGTGACCCTATCCTCATCAGGCACATGCTTGGATACAATGCCTCATTTCAGATGTACCTTACCCAACACCTGCAGCAACTGGAATGTCCACAAATGTACCTAACCAAGTGGATCTAGGGACTCACACAGATGGTATGCACAGTTTGGCTATGGTGACACCAGCTCTCCTCAGTTGCTTACTGCCTACCTGGATGCAGTCTGTGTCTTTTGTTTGAAGCCATGTCCATCACAGCATTGATGGACAGGCTCCACATCAGGATATCAAATTCCCTTACAGCTAGATGCTCCATCGACAGGTACGTCAGCAATGATGTTAATAGGACATGCTGGAGGGGCAGATTCCCATCCCAGAGGCTCCACTCACTTGGGAATGAGATCACAGTCCCACATATGCACAAACCCACACTTACCACCTACAGGTGACATCTTCACAGGTGGATGGGTGATCGTATGTTTAGCCCTGGGATATGTTATGGGTCCCTGCTAGACAGAGGCAGAATGAAATGAACTTATGTAAGATATCTTGTGTGACCTACTATTCACAGGCACAGTCTACTGATCTAGCGGGGTTGCAAAATACAAACACACTGTGACTAGGCTTCTACATACCCTAGGGCAGATAGCCTAGTGTCAACCTCTGAACCTATGCTAATGTTCGGAATGCACATTGTTCAGTGATGGTACTGATTGCAGGTTTTGTTTCTTTTTCACTTTACCACTTTCTATGAACAACCTAAGTATCTGCATAACATATTTGATTATGACAGGATTTCACTATATTATATATGTCAAACAGTAAAACCAGCGTAACAGGGCTGCCAGAACACGAACCAAAAATAGTTCCAAGTAGATGAATTGTTCTCAAATATAACCAAATGACATCAACGACTCAAAAGTATACGAAGAACTTTCTTTATTCAATCACGGTAAGCGCTTTCACTTCGGAGCTTCATCAGAACACAATACCAACTGCAAATATACGAAAGCTTAAATACACTTAGCAATTGATAGAAACTAAACTATCAATTAATCACTTAATTAATTAACAACATTAAAACAGATGGACCTGTGGAACACATTCTAAAATATGCTGAAACAACCTTTCCATATTAAGTTAACACCAAGGTGAATACGCCTAAATAATATACCTACAGTCAACTCATTCAAAGGACTAAAACACACCCAAATATCAAATAACTAAAACCTAACTAAAAAACAGACTAACTACAAAATTAAAAAATATATACCATAATGACTTACTCTGAACTATGATGAGACATGTCGAAATACATAGACGCATATACATTTATGGGAGCTAATGAAAAACCTAAATGTAGTGATACGTATATATGTATATAATAATAAAACAAATATGAGTGTGTGTGTATATATATATATATATATATATATATATATATATATATATATATATATATATATACACACTAATTTTTTTTTTAAAATGGAGACTGTTTATATATATTATTTATTTAGCCTCCTCCTCTTCATTGCTGGCTTAATGGATGCCCTCTCATTTAAACCAAACCCTCTATCTGCCCTAAGCAGAAAAATCCAGCGCATCTCTCTGTACTCCGTGTAATTCCGGATGTCTCCTTCTCTAATGCTCGGAATGATAGCTTCTATGACCCTGAAAGTGAAATTATGTGCGGGTCCTGAGCCCATAACATGTTTGGACAATGCATTATTTGATGAACCCCTTCTGATATTATACAGATGTTCCCTAACCCTATCACGTAATGGTCTGTTGGTCTTACCTACATAAAAGGCCCCACAGCATCCACATTTTGCTAGGTAGACCACATGTTGGGTGGAGCAATTATGTACTCCCCTGAAACGAAGCTGTTTCTCCAAATCCGGATGAAGGAAACATCTGACATATTGATGTGAATACAATAATTACAAGAAGAACAGGGTTAAATATGACCAAATGGCACATAACCAGTGCCTACATGACTGTTGCACAATATCCTCTTCAGGTTCCTGTGATTCTTGAACCTGAACATAGGGGTATGTCCTACAATCTGTCCTATCTCTTCATCAACCCATAAAATCGGCCAGTATTGTTTAATCAAATCAGTGATCTGCCCTACGTCACTGGTATAATATAAAGTACTCTAATAGTATTCACCATAGGGCAGACTTCATTGATTGAACCAGAACTAATGGGTCCAAAATATGGTCTTGCTCTGGTCTCCCTTAACTCAACCAAATCAACCCATTCCTTGTCCAACTCTGCCTGAGTATACCCTCTTTCTAATAATTTTTGTTGCAACAAGCTTAATTCTGATTCAAAACCTTGCATGGAGGCATTCATTCTTGAGGCCTGCATCCCTTGTCCTCTGACAAGGTTCTTGAAAATGTAGCCCGGATGCATGCTTGTTCTAAATAGAAAGCATTCCTGTGGCAGGTCTTTTGAAAGACCCCTGTATTACGTGGTTCTTAAACTCAATGAGTAGAAAAAGAAACTCTTCCTCCCACTGGGCAAGAAACATATATTTCCACTGATTGAGTTTAAGAACCACGTTCTTTTTTACAGGCGTTTTGTTGATGACCTGTTCCTTCTATGGCGAGGATCGAGTTATCAGTTAATCAGGTTTTGTGAGTTGATGAACGGTCTTCTGCATTGTTTGAAATTTACCTATCAGTTTTCATACCATTCCATTGATTATCTGGACATACTCAGCAAAACGATATGCAGCTGTATATGCATATATATGAGTATATGCATACTCAACAAAACGATAACAAAAAGATATGCAGCTGAGTCAAGAATGGAAATAAGGTATACAAGGAAAGTTTGTGGTAGAATGCAGAAGTCCAGGAAGTCATCAAATGAAAGAAGAAGTCCAGGAAAAAGTAGGAGAAAGAAAATATGGACCAGACAAAGAAGGAATACTTGCTGGATAACAAAGAGGCTAGGATAGGAGCTGCAATATTAAATAACAAGGCATCAGACAGGCATTCTACCAGCTTCTGGAACATGACGTGGTAGGTGGCAAAAAGAAACTCTATCAGGTTGCAAGGCAAAGACAGAAAGACAAAAATAGTCAGACACCCTCTGTAATTGATGTAAGCAACAACATGCTCACCAGCCCACAGGATATCAAAAGTAGATGGAAGGAGGGCTTTCAACAGCTTCTGTATGAAGAAACCCCCACAGAAGCTGTACTGCCCCAGACACAACCTACAATGAATGCATAGCAGGAGCACACACTTCAAAATGTCAAAAGAGCATTAATGAAAATGAAGTCAGGGAAAGCAGCAGCTCACATGCTGGTAATTTTAAAACCACTCTTGAGTTGTGTGAAACAAGGTGGCAATTGAGACTAAATGCAAAAAGTTTTCCAGGGATCAATGACAGTATTTCAATTGCCCCACTTTTGAAGCAGAGGTCTATTAACATCTAGATGTCAGGAAGAAGGTTTAAATACAATTTGCTTACTGTTGTATTTTGGATTTATATTTGGTGTGTGATCAACAGTTGAGCAAATTATGTGATTTTTAGTGACATTTTAACAATTCATTCAATGGTTCTTGGTGTTCAATACTTATTTTAATTTAGGCAGCAGTCAGTTAGCTATTTGTGATGTCATATGATTTTAATATAGAAAGGAAGTGATGTTTTGTATGATGACTGATGAAGCCTGGGATGTGCAGGTGAAAGCACTCAGTTATCTTTCTGTGCAATAAAGCAGTTTCTCTCTTGAACACTGGTGTGGTGTGCCCTACATTTTTTATTTTTTTGTGTGCTAATTTTCAGTTTCAACTCCACCCCGTGTGTGATGGTTGGTATTTTGGTTTATGTGCTAAATAATGTCTGTCCATGGCACCACTGTCTAGTACATGCATGCCATGGGATTACAGGGCTTGCCAATGCTGTAGCACTTCATTCTCTTGATTAGCTCACATTTCCAGCTATTGTCTCTCTTAGTAGGCAGCCGTGCCAGTACTAGTACTTTAATAAGTTGCACATGTTGGTCAGCGGCTGTGCATGGCATGCGGTGTGGTTCCATAACTATGACCACAGTTATGCATGTTTTTACCAGCATAAATTAGTGCTATGCACAGCCTCCTCCACATTGACATGTGGTATCCCTAGCCACATACTCTCTACCCCTTTTTATGCACATATGTATTGGTGTCAGTCAGTGTTTTGCATGCCCTGGCTGTCTCCCCAGAGTATAGTCATGTAATACCGTATGTTTCTGTTTCTTCATGCCCCTTCTCAGATGTTCTTTTGCAAGTGTCTGATGTCCATGTTATACATCCTTCCAAGCCACAGACAGATACTACAGTACTATCCCATTGTGTTGGGTTCCCAGTTTGGCATACAACACAGCATCTGACTCACAATTAATGTCACCCACCCCAAGAGCTGTGGATGGTTCTGAGGTACTTTACTAGGCTGGTCTTCTTCTTTCACTGTTAGAAGCTCCAAGTCTACAGAATTTTGAAAATCTTGTATTTAACAATTGATTATAAATGTTCTTGCACAAAATTGCATACATGCTTTAGACCATGCTAATCTAATAAGGACCACTTAGTGTGGTGCTTATGATAATGATATAATTTCCCTGTTTCTGAATCTATGCAGGAGTGCTATGTGCTACCATGCATATTTGTGATAAATCTTTACAACCTGATGATAATGGAGTGTATGACTACTGTGGTTCTGTATACAACCCAAATGGACCTGTATCACCAAGGTATGTTCATTTTGTTCCTTGAGCAGACCTCAGTGAGTGGACGTGACTATTTAAGACAATGTGGAGTGCAGGGCTCTACATGGTGGACAGAAGTATTTTCCTACTCCTTAAGAACAGGTACTTCGGGCCTAGTGTGTAAACTGGATGCTTAATAGAAGTTTGCTGGTATGGTAAGTGATGGTATCAGCTCCTAAAGTTACTGATAGCTAAATTACTTGTCTTCTGTGCCAGCCTGGCATCCAGCCATGGTGGAATCTTAAACTTGTATCATACAGGTGTTTTCCCAGTATGCACGTTTACATTACCTGCTCATTTTCCAGCCCTCCATATCAAACAATTTTTCACCCTCTGCATGTCTGTTTCAATCTACTACCCTTCCATTCTTTTGTGTGTACACCACACCTGCCAATCTGTGTAATGTTAGACTGTCTGTTCCAGCTGCTTTCATTTGTCCCTCTACGCTATCCACAACCATTCCTCAGTACCATCTGCAGTTACCTTCACAAAAAACACAGCCATTCCCACTTTCTTACCTTATTGTCACCCCTATGTATTTATCCTGTGCTTGCAGTTATCACCTTTCCTACTTTCCTATTTATGACAGTTCCTTCCCATTCATATGATAAACAGTGACGGCACTTTGTTGTTCAGGCTTGCATTGGTCTTCCTGCATGTCCATGAGTTATAGTGATGCAGCACTTCAATAAGCTTAAACACACATTGAATCATACCTGCCGGCCTGCCTTCACTGTTGCATCAATCATGTCAGTTATGCATTGCTTCTATGATTATCTTCTTGCTTTGGAGAAGTTTAGTACTTCTTGTCCCATTAAAATGGCAGATCTATTTTGTTTGCTGTCCCTTGCTCAGTACGCTGGCATTAAGCACTGCCTCATCCATCACTGACTGGCTCTGGCAGCAATCTTCCTGAATATTAACACTTCTCTGTGAATACTGGCTGTAAACTGCATAAAGTCAGTAACAATCAAAATGCCAAAGATTCCAAAGAAATATTTATAGATGCATAACCTTTCTGTATTACTTTTCAAAGTTGCTTCCCTGAGAACTGAAAGGGAAATAAAGGATGGAAATAAGACAGTAACTTGAGATACCTTTTTAAGAAAATTTTTATGTCGGGTAACATAAACATATGACACTCTCTGTCCTTAATTATACAGTAGAAATCATGCAATTGTTTTAGTTTAACAATTATTTTTATTTCATAACTTAAGCTTTTCAATTCATTTAGTCTGTTCACATTAGTTTTCTGCATATTTCTATCATTTTGAACTGAATATGCTCTCTCTCTCTCTCTCTCTCTCTTCTGTATGTATACATATATCTATATATATATATATATATATATATGTGTATATCTATATATATATATATATATATATATATCTATATATATATATGTGTATATATATATATATATATATATATATATATATATATATATATATATATATTTTATATATAATATATATATATATATATATATATATATATATATAGATCTACTGTGTTTGGTTGACTTACATTTGGTCGAAAATGATTTCAGGCAGCCTACTTCACTGAAAGCTCATTTGATTGAAAGCTCATTTGGACGAATTCCATTTGGTCGAAAATGAAATACAGCCCCTGCCCCACTGCAGTGCAACCCTGGAGTGAGAATATTAAGTAAGGGGGTGTGGGGGGCAATTATAGTGTATTCACTGTTATGTAAAGGTGTATTCATTAAAAATACATTGCTATATATATATATATATATATATATATATACATATATATATATATATATATATATATATATATATATATATATATATATATATATATATATATATATATATATATATATATAGTTTGCTCTCAATAAGTCGAAAGTTAAAATAAAATGTATACGTATTAGCGAAGTGTTTCGCCGAACGTACACATTTCCGTATTTACCTAATGTCGAAATTAGTTTATTTTGGTTATTTTACACACACACACACACACACACACACACACACACACACACACACACACACACACACACACACACACACACACATACACGCACATATATAGATAATCTGTATGTGTGTGTGTGTGTGTGTGTGTGTGTGTGTGTGTGTGTGTGTGTGTGTGTGTGTGTGTGTAAAATAACCAAAATAAACTAATTTCTTTACCAAGTAAATGTAGAAATTAATGTTGGTGCTAGAGACAGCAGAGAATGATGCATTTTAATCTTCTTACTTCTGTACCATTCTTAATACGGATAAAAATGTCAGTCTGGGCTGCATAGGTTCATATTTCATATTGATGGGGAATATCAGATTTCCAAGTACTGGTAATAAAATTGTGTGATACCACAAAAAGAACATAGCTTTCCCAGTAGCATTTTAGAAGAGATGAATCTTAAAGTGACCTTTGACAACTGTGATCAGTTTTATACTAAAAGGAACAAAATAACAAGCATTAAATAAAAAAAAATATGCATACAAGCTTCAGCTTGTGTCATGCTGTTTTCATCTCCAGAAGGATGACCAGACCACCAGAAATATCATCAAAATTATATATAGATGAAGAAGAAGAAGCTATGCAGATATTTTTATGAGGAGATTCTGAAAAATAAGAACATTAGTGACTCTGTAATGCTGAGAATCAATTCCTTTTGAGCATTATGTAAGGGAGTTACATTTTTTCATGTAATTGTCATATTTTGATGGAGTTGTGTAGTTATGCCCCTCAGCAGACTATTCTTCATATTCAAATTAAATCTGGAAGTGAACTTGTTAAATGGATTTGAGATAATGATTTATAAGACTTGCAACAGTTGATTTCTCTACTGATAAAAGAATGTAATTTATCTGGAACACATTGAATAATTTCTTATACATGTAAGCAGTGTAAAAGAAGGAGTTGAAATGAATCTAATCACATGCAGATACTGTGCCTGAAGAAGCAGTTTATATAATGTCACTCATTCTGTTTGTGAGACATGTCACAGATATCTATTGTTTAAATAACTTTTTATAGATCGAATAAGCCGTTCATTTTTTTACATTTGTGTACTGTAATGGCCTGTCACTTGTATTGGGCTTATCAAGGGAAATTATTATTATATTTGGTGGCTTTGCAGTTGCCCGCCCCTACTGTAAATTTGATCTGAGACACTCCTCCCAGTCTAGTGTCATTAGTTCATTCTACCTAATACAGACAGAACATTTGAGAAGGCTAACCCAGTTAGTTTCTTACCCCTGAATTATCTCCTGCCTCTCCTTTCTTCCTTTCCACTTTACTAACAAAAAAAAAAAAAAAAAAAAACTTTACTACAATCTCCCTGTGTTCTGACTGAGTGTGCTTCTCAGCTGATAAGTATACTTTTTGGCACTTTTTAACTGTTCAAAGTTGAATAAAACAATAATTGAATTCAGTTCAGAATATATTTTGAATAAATTGCATTTTTTTAAACTGTATTTGCTTTGATACTGCTAGGTAGTCAAGTGTGCTAGCTTGCACTGCACTTGAATTATTTTTAGTGCTGTTTTAGATGCTTTTCTGTAAAAAAAATCTAAATTCTAAGTTTGTTTCCTGCCTTTCCTGTAACTAGTCTAGTCCAGATGCAGATTTGCTCTCTCCAGGACTGTTTGTAAGCTTCTGAGCCCCCCAAGCCTTTCTGTGTTGGAGGGAAGCCTTCTAGATTATCAGTGGGAGTGGTAAGCACTAGGTAGCCTATCTACCACAAGAGGAGTGATTTCTGGCCCAGAAATTGTAGATTATTGGCCATTTGGACAGTTTTTCCATCTCTTTCAACTTTCTGGTTTAAAAGCCCACGTTTGCGCTTTTCCTGCTTTTCCTATAACTAGTCTAGTACAGATACATATTTGCTGTATCCAGGACTGTTTGTAAACTTCTGAGTGGTGCCAAAATCTGCTCTTCAATTTTTCTGTTAGATCTGCTAGTGCTCTCCTCTCCTGCACTTTACTAGCTTATTAGTCTAGCACTTTACCAGACTTCTTGTAGCAATTATGGTAGTACACAAAAGTGCTACCAGCATGAAATGTTCTACAAGGAAACAGATCCAGTACTTATTATTAATGGCCTCCCCTCCAGGCATGTCTAAAGGTCAGTTCCCTGTGCTTCCTCCTATTAACTTGGTGAACTTGGGCATCCAGAGGCAATGTAGCAACTGCCTCATGTACACTGACAACCCTCTCCTCTTATCTCCCAACACTTAGGCTTGTGAGAGATGCACTTATATAGCCAAACTGAAATCCAGACACTCTCCAGCCAAGGCTGGATTAACTGGTCAAGAGGAGAAGGTCAACACTTGCACCACACTGCATGGAACACACAGCCTTTCAGAACACACACCAGCTCTGCCTTCACATAAATACTCAAACCACACACCCACCTCTGCAGTGGCTCTCAATAATAATATACCCAAACAGCAGAGACCACCATGGCAGAAATGCATTCGACCACCACAACACAACACTAATCATGAGACTCACAACTCTCCTAAACAGTGTGCCACTCAACCAAAGCCCCTGAGGCAAAAGAGCATGCCCAGCAGACTAGTCATAGTGACTCAATAGTGAGGCACACTGATGTCCCACTGACTAGGTTGAATAAGGAGAAAGTAACAATCATATGCCTGTCAGGTACCAGGATCAGCCACATAATGCATGCACTCGGGTCCCTCAACAACAGGTACAAATATGACTCTGTCATTGTACATCTGGGTGTGAATGACCTGAGACGTACATCCCTGCTGAACACTTAAAGAAACATGGAGGAGCTCTCAGATTATGTAGCCCAGGCGGGTATGACCCTAGCCCTGAGCAGCATCCTACCATCACCCAGAATGATACTATAGTACAAGCAGAAAATGATTGATTTCAACAACTGGCTAAGCTTCTGGTGTCATTCTAAGGGGATCCAGTATCTGTCTGCCTGGGATGAAATGATTCAAAGACCTCGATGCTTTGCCAGAGATGGTCTGCATCTGTCACCCCTGGGCTTCAGGATACTGGCCAAGGCTCTTGCACCCCTATAGAGCTTTTTTACATGGTGTTCCAAGGACCAAATTACCAGCATAATAGCTACAAACAAATGCAATTTGAGGGTCATGCTGCTCAAGGCTAGAAGTCTAAATCTCAAAATGCACTCGCTCAAAGCACTCCTTAAAATGGAGAACATTGACATTTGTGCCGTAACAGAGACCTGGTTCAAGGCAGCAGAAAGCACTCCTGCACTGCCAGTCTGTAAATCATTCCACACCTTTCGGCTCTGAACTTGGACTGAAGCTCCAAAGGCAGTGTTGTTTCCATATTCATAAAGAATGCGTACACCTCCAGACTGGTAGCCCAACATAATGCATCTGAGATACTTCAGGTGCAGCTACCATTGGGTAAGACAGCGAATCAGGTCGTAGCCTGCTATAGATCCCCAACCATGTCCCAAGACTTACACTCCACATTCCTAAGCACCCTGGAGAATATTAGGGTCCAACCTAACACTCTTATCCTAGGCGACTTCAACTACCTCTCCATTAACTGGGAAAACTACTCATGTACCAATACACTTTCCCAACATTTCCTGGAATTCATTAATTCCAATGCCTTGGACCAGCTCATTCTTACCCCCACTAGAGGTAGCAACATCCTTGAATTGGTCATTACTAACATGGGCGACCATTGCTCTACACCAATAGTCAACTCGTCCCTGGTTAGACCTGACCACAAACTAATCACCTTGGAAATCCACATCCTTCCCACCCCCAAAGGTAACCACCTTGAAAAACTTCTCAAAAGCTAACTTTGGGCTCCTAAAAACAGAGGTGGTCAACAAATGCATGGATCTCACCATACCCAATAGAACCTATCCTCAAAAAAAAAAAGGAAAACAATCTGGTGGTCCCCTGCCACAAACAAGCTCTGCAACAGAAGGAGGAAATTGATGCGAAATAAAGTGAAGTCCCAAAACTGGAAAAACTCCCTAATCAGCCTCAACAAAAAGTTGAGATCCCTCATCAAATCTTCTAATGCTGACTATGAAAACAGAAGTGCAGTAGATAGTAGAGACAACCACAAGGCCTTCTATAGTTATGTAAAGAATCTCCACAGCAATACCCAGATTTGCTCTGAGCTACTGCACAATGGTACCTCCTATGCTGAGTCAACAGATATTGCCAATATACTGGCTTACAGATTCTGTGCCAACTTTACCCCCCTCCCAGGGGACCAGTCACAATACCAGTAGATTGCCAGGCACTCAGTATTACGGCTGCACAGGTTAGAACAGCACTGTCCAAGGCCAAGAATACAGCTTCTATGGGACATGACAATATCTCTGGCTGTATTCTAGATGAACTACAGAGTGAACTGGCACCTCACCTATGTGCCCTGTTCAATCACAGCCTCACCTCAGGCTTTGTCCCTACCAAGTGGTGCACTGCTACAGTCATCCCTCTCCACAAAGGAGGGGTGACTACAGACCCTGAGAACTATTGCCCCATTAGCTTGAAAAGTCTGATATGCAAATCTATGGAACGCATCATCATGGACCAAATAAACAAAGATATAGGCAATCTCCAGTCTCTGAATCTGACAGAGTTTGGTTTTGTGAAGGATAGATAATGCCTGCTCAACTTGGTCATCTTCTTTGTGTCAGTCACCAGAGCTGTGGATGAAGGCAAGGTGGTTCATACAGCCTACCTTGATCTGGCCAAGGACTCTGATACATTTCCCCACTCAAGAATCGAAAAAACTCACTAAGCTAGGCATCAACTCCTATAACACTAGGTGGGTTGCAATCTGGCTCACAGGTAGAACCCACAGTGTGAAGGTAGCTGACTCCAAGAAAGACTGCCAAACAGTCACAAGGGGATTCCCACAGGGTTCGGTCCTGGGTTCTCTCCAGTTTGGTATCTACTTCTCTAAAGTCTAGGCCAACATGAAGGAATTCTGGCTGACAAATTTCACAGATGATTGCAAGTTGGGAGCTATTATTAACTCCCTGAGTGATGTTGACATCCTACAGAAAGACCTCACTGAGACCAACAACTGGTGTCAGAACTATGCCCTTGAGCTCAATGCCAAATGTGTCATCATCCCTTTTGGGGAAAACCCAGTTCCCATGAATTACCACATCGATGGTAGTCCACTGAACACAGAAGGCATTATAAGAGATCTGGGAACACAGGTTGACAGCAACCTCTCTTTTGATCACCACATTGCCACTGTGGTCAGAAAGTCCTTCTGTATGGCACATCTTATTACTAAGGGGTTTGCATACAGGAAGAAAGAGGTCATTGTCTCCCTCTACTCTTCCCTCATTAGGTCAGTCATTGAGTATAATGCCCCATTTGGCATGTACCTCACTAATCATCTACTACAACTGGAGAGGCCACAAAAGTACCTCACAAAGAGGATCCTAGGCCTTAAACATTTGTTCTATGTGGACAGACTAAATAAACTCCAACTATTCTGTTTCATATCACCTTCTTAGAGGTGATCTCTACTTGACTTACAAAGCCATGTCTGACCCAGCTCTGTTAGAAATGGTACAGCTAAAGAAATCCCAATCCCTCCGCACCACACACTACAGAGACCTCAACCTCATTATCACAATCAACAGAACATGGTGGAGGGACAGGTTCATAACCCAGAGACTGCCCATGCTATGTAGTAGACTTCCCATATATGTCAAGCAGAGCACCTCACTGGCCCTCATCAAGAAAAATCTTGATGAGTGGATGGGAAATAGAAAATTCACTCCATGGATCACTCCAGTGACTTTACTTGACAGAGGCACTGCAAACTAAAATTGGGTAGCACAATTCCAGGGTAATCTTATGGGCTAGGCTTGTAAAGACCCCAGAGCCTTAGTCTAGTACACACCTATGAACCTCTGAACCTATTAGTAGGGTGAGTAAGATTGTATTATCTGTAGTGTTCATACTTAATACTGAGGTTTGGAAGTTACAAGGCTTTAATTACATTAAGTGACTTCCATTTGGTCTTATACTGCAGATCAAAATAGTGATATGTGGTCCAGCCCATGTTCCAGAGTGAGAAAGCATTTTCTGGCACAGTTACTGGAGACACCAGATTGGCATGATGATAGCAGTGTGTGGTCAACACTGGCAGACCTATACTAGGATGATGGACACATCGATACCGCAAGTGGTATATCACACGGTCAGGAAGTCAAACCTGTGCTGCATGCATGCCCCTCCTAAAGGTAGTATTAAGCATCTCGCAAGGCTACTATGGGGTGGGGTGGGAGGAGGTTAGTGCAACCTCCATGACAGAAGTATGACACTGCACATTCCTGCTTGAGGTCCTCACTGGCTCTGGGAAGGCTAAGGTGGGTCTAGACCCAGATGCCCTCTTGTCTTCTGCAACCAGAAATATATTAAATGTTGTTAATTTGCAGTATATTTTTGTTTCATAATTTATGTATTTTTCTAAATATTTCAGCAACCGAGTTATCAAAGCAGAACTGCTTAGTTTCATATGAATGTTTGCAAATGGATCAATAAAATGTTACTAACAGTATGTGTGCAGCTTGATTGGTTATTTAAATATTGGTAGCTGTCATAAAACTTTACAAAAAGTGATATTTGCAAAGCTATTATGACATATGACATCTGTTTTAAGACCTATAATCTAATGACTGTGATTTCAGTAAAAAAATGTTTATGCTGAATAATTTCCATTTGCATTTATTTAGTAATACCTGTAGTTATAGAAATACTAACATTTGTTTGAATGTTGGGGATAGAACATGATTTTGCCTAAAATCTCTAGACACAGCCATTGGAAATCAAATGTTAAGGGGTGTGGTTATTAGTCTGCTGCAGCTGTAGTTCCATATACATGGAAAATTAATGTATTTTTTGTCAGAGTATCTAGAAGTGATCTCAGTATTTTTTATTGCACTAGAAGTTTATTTTCCTTAAGGAATCTCTTTTTGTCCTTGTTTGATTTTACGGGATTGGGGGAACCGATCTTGAAGTCAGAGCTGGCAACTGTTTTTAAATGTTTAGTTATTTAGTATGATTTTTTCATAGCTTTTTGGTGTAAATAATGCTACAAAAATGTAAAATGTTAACTATTATATATTTTCTATATATTATTTCCTTCCACTGACTTGAGATACAGCCATTTCTTTTTCTTGTTTTCCTATACTATCTTATTAATGTAAATAGCTACTGCATGAGTTTCTTTTTTGGTACAGGCATTAATTATTGTATATTGACAAACTGCAATGAATTGCAAAGGTACTGATATATATTTACACTGGGCCGGATTTACGAAGGCTTGCACAGAGTCTAAGAGTAGTGTAAGACTCCAGACAGCAATATGTCTGCTGAGCGATCCAGGAACAGCCGGTAGGGGCGTGCATGAAAGCTCCTAAAACTACTCTTGCACGGACAGTGTTAGGTTATGAAAATTACCTCATTTGCTGCTGAAAGTTATGCAAATGAGGTAAATTTGTGATCAAGGAAACACTAACCTGTCAGAGTAAGAGTAGTGTCATTTGCAGAAATGTACTCAGTTGGTAACTGAGTACCGTTCTGCAAATAGCAAAACGGAGCAATGACAGCTCCAAATAAAGGATGCATCCAGTTGAGGAAGCATGCCAATAGCCAAATATAAGGCCATTGGCATTCATATGTATTACAAAAAAAAATAAAGTAATAATCCCCCCCCCCATCCCCAATGTTTAAGCGTAGTGCAGCATCGCTCAAACTTGTGGCGCTCTAAAAACCAAAAAATAAATAAATAAAAGCCAAAAATAGGCATTTTATTACAGATATACATATGCCATGCAAGTGAATGGCAGGCTGAAGACAACGTGGCTACTGAGTAGTGGTTGCTAAGGGGGAAAGCTCAGTGTGAGAGATGTAACCAAGCTTTAGTAGGCAATCCTATGCAAATGAGTATAAGGATAGTGAATCCCAATTTTCCCTGCTATGTGAACCATGTCCCTACAGTGTAAGAGTAGGATTAGGGAAGTATCAGAGTAGTAGATAGGTGACATCATGAGGGGGGTATGTATGAAAGACTGTAAGCTTATTGGAGCAGAGTGGCATGTGTTTGCTGTGAGTTACTCAGGACTGGAAGAGGCATGTCTACAGTTGTCTGAATTGAAACCCAGAAACCGAAGGCGTACGCTGTGGCTACAACCAAAGTTTCTTGCAAAGATGCCTACACTGTGTGCGCTTGTGTGCACCCGTGTAAGCCTGTGTAAGGCTGTGTAAGCCTGTGTGCACGGAAGTGCACCCACCTAAGACTGTAAGTCTGTGTAAGGCTGTGTGCATGCGTTTGCGCTCATGTGCACGTTTTTGCGTGGCGCTGCCCCCTGTGGAAACAGAAAAGGGAAAAGGAAGGAAAAGTAGTAGTAGGAAGTTAACCAAGGAGAACTAGCAGAGCTAAATCAATCAGAATCAGCCAATTACACAGGCAGTCCACTAGCCCAGCCCAGTCCAGCACTTAAAACTCTGCAAACAACATTCCCCCATGTTTTACTCAGAAACACTGCAACAATGCAGTATACAAAGAGAACTGAAAACTTAAAAAGCTTAACTGATAAAAAAAAATGTTAGGGGCTGCCATTGCTATTATAAGGCAACATGTGCAAGATGCTGAGGGTGGTGCCATTGCGGATGTTGCTGAGCAACCCACAGTGAGGAGACGGAGAAGAGTTTACAGACCCAGGGTAACCTACCAGGGGCTACATGAGCTGCAGATTGTGGAGTGCTATAGAGTGGACAGAGATCTCCTGCAGCAAATTGTTGAGCTGTGCAGGCCACGCCTCACACACAGAACCAACAGAGGGGAACCTATCCCAGTGGAAACCAAGGTATGTGTTGGCCTAAGAATACTAGCAACAGGTACCTTCCAGAGACCAACTGGTGATATGATGGGGACTTCACAGGCATCAGCATCCAGGGTACTGCACCATTTCCTGAATGTCATGTCAGCACATGTCGGTGATCATGTATATTTCCCCAATTTCCATGAGGTATTGGCCAGCAATATGCATCTCTTCCAGCAAATAGCGGAATACCCTGAGGTAGTGGGTGCAATTGACTGCACGCACATACACATCAAAGCACCAGCCAGTGAGCGGGGTAGGGCCTACATCAACCGCAAGGGCTTCCACTCCATCAACTACCAGGTCATTTGTGATGCCCAGGGCATAATACTGAATGTGTGTGCTGGCTTCCCTGGAAGCTTTCACAATTCCCATATCTGGCATCTGATGCAGCTGTACCAGATATTTGCCAATGGGGACATCCCTGATGGTCACCTAGTGGTGGATGCTGGATATGCACTGGAGCTGTGACTGATGACACCCATCAGAAATGCACACACACACCTGAACAAGAACTCCATTATGAGGCACATGCACAAACATGAAATGTAATCGAAGGTGTGTTTGGGATGCCCAAGTCACGGTTCCGGTGCCTGGACACATCCGGTGGATCCTTGCAGTACTCACCAACTACATGTACCCAAATTGTCATGGTATGTGCCATGCTACACAATATGATCCTGCAAAAACAGCTGCAGCAGGAACAGCATGTGGCAGGGCCAAGCAGCCCCCCACCATTGCCAAGGCCTGCATAGGCACAGCGTGACTTGGAGGAGGAACAACCTGAGCCTGCCCCAGTAGGCAGAAGAAGGCATGCCCAGTATGCCTTGGCCTTGGCAAAGAGGCAACACATAGCACATACACTGACTCAGTAGGAACCTTGGAAATGATACCTCTCTCTGACTCACACATAAAATAAAAGGGATGCCTAACTTGACACTACCTGTTTCCAAACATGTATAGGGAGTGTAGGATGTGCATCCGACATAGGCAGCCCTTCAGTACCACCGGAGGCATGAAGCAATATAAAGCACTGCTAATCAGCATCTAACAATATTTAGTACATATAAACAAAATCACCCGTGCTAACTAGCGCAATGTTGGGCAACATTGAGCAATGTTGGCCAAGGTTGGACAAAGTCGTGCAAAGTTGAGCAAAGTCAGATAAATGTGCTCATATTTGCTTTACTGTTCCTTAAGTAATCTGCTCTGCTCAGCATGAAAATAAAAAGTAGTGACAGGGCTCGAACCCAGGATACTGTGCACTATGGTCACAGTACTGAAACACTAAGCCCTGATAGCATTTCAGTGGCACAGACACAGCAGGACAATTGTACAGTAATGCAAACACAAAGAAATGCTGTATCATGTCCCTAAAGAGGCATATGGGTAACCTCCCCCACAGGCCTATGCAGACAGAGAAGATCAGGCCAGGTGGTGTGATGTGGGTTGTGTAGGCTATGAAGTCGCTATCTAATATATGTGACATTGGATGCTAGTATCTATAGCACACTAGTATGCCTCAAGCCAGTATGATAGGCAACATTACAGACTGAAATGGTGTATGGTACATAGCAGTGCAGGCATAGCAAATGTGTATAAGTGTCAGGTGAAACCCTCATCCTATGTATACCCACAGTAACAATCAAGTGTGCCCCTGGGCAGAAATGTCCAAAGAAGAGCTGCCCCCCCCCCCTGTATGTTGAAATGTTGATAAGTCTATGCAAAGTGTCTCATGGAAGCCCTGCAGGCACAGCATGATCCTTGTTGATTTATGACACAAAGGTGAGCCCTGCTGTAAAGTTACAGCTTGACTTTCCATACACATACAGTATAAATGTCTATACTGGGCGTGCTCACACACTCCAACAAATGTAGTGAATTTCATTCAGCATCACACTGAAAGGTCATACTTGGCATGCTCACACACTTAAAAATGAAGCAAATATCAGGCAACAACATGAGTGCAGTACCACAAGGTCCAGTCCTGTGTCTTGTCCTGTTTAGTATCTACTTCCCTGAAGTAAACTTTAACATGGAAGGGCTGTGGCTACAGAAGTTACCAGAGGACTGCAAACTAGGAGCTATAATTGTAAACACTAATCATGTGGACATCCTACAAAAGGGCCTCACTGAGACAGATGGCTGTTGTCAAAGCCATGGGCTCTAGCTCAATGGCAAAAGGTGCATTGTCATCCCCTTTATTCAAACCTCTGTAGCCAAGAACCACAACATAGGCAGTAGTATACTTAACAGTGAAAGCGTTACAAGGGACCTTGGGTCACAGGTGTACACTGGACACAAGTGTGATAAACACATCCCCACAATAGTCAGGAAACCCTGCTATGTGGCACACCTCATCACAAAATGTGTCTCATGCAGGATAGAAGAGGACGTTGTTTCCCACTACTCATCACTCAGTAGAACTGTAATAGAGTACAACACCACTTTTGCTATGTACCTCACAAGACAACTACAACAACTGTAAAGCCTGCAGCAATACCTCACAAAGAGCATTACTGGCCAGAAATACATGCCATACACAGACCATCTCAAAATGCTCCATCTGTACTCCTTTGCATATCACCTACTCAGATGTGTTCACTGCCTAACATACAAAGCTATGTCAAAAGCAGAGCTGTTGGACATGCTCCACGTAAAACACTCACAATTCCCCTGACCTTCGGACCCAAAACCACGAGTGAAATACAAAAGGAAGGGGTGTACCCATTTACCATATGGATACCCACACCTTCAGGTTAATGGCACAGCATGAGGCATTGGAGACTATGCAAGTCCAACTAACATTGGGCAAAGATGCTCATCAGACTGTAGCCTGCTACAGATCACCTACCTTGTCACAGGAACCTCACTCAGTATTCCTGAGAACAGTGGAAAATATTGAGGTCCTATCAAACACCATTATATGAGGTGATTACAACTACCCAAACAGTGAGTGTAAGAATTACTTGTGTACAATGTCCTTTGTCCAATGTTTCCTAGAGTTTAAAAGCTCTAACACCCTGGAACAGCTGGTCACCATGCCCACTAGAGGTGACACCATACTGGACATGATCATCACCAACATGGGGTAACAGTGTTCCACAACAGAGATAAAGCCCTTGCTGGTAATATCAGATCATAAAGTAATCACACTGGGCATCCACATCGCGCCCCCTCACCCAGTCAATGAAACCACCATGAAGACATTTTCAAAAGCAAACTGCACATGTCCCAAGACAAAAGTGGAAACTTCAAAACACCTCTTGCTGTAGGATAATGGTATACAATATGCAGAATTAGTTACAAGCTAATCCTATGAGCATTGACAGGGATGCATGGATTGACAATCACAAATAAAACCAAGATGCACTTCTCCAAAATTAAGAAAACAATCTGGTGGTCATTGCCCATAAGCAAGCTAGACAACAGAAGGAGTAAACTAACACCTGAGAGAGCCAACTTCACTAAAGGAAAGGCATCACTGATCATTATTGGGAAGAAGCAATGATCGCTCATAAAATAATTCAAGTACAGCTTCAAAAGATAAATTGCCAAGGACTGTAAGAATGAGAACCACAAATCCTGCAGTAGCTATACCACACATGTAAGTGTCAACTTTCAAATATGCTGTCAGCTACTGACAAATGGCAAGGAATACATTGAACCAACTTTCATTGTCCACATCCTGGGGGACAAGTTCAGTGCAAATTTCCCCCCATCACCCACAAAAGAACCTGTGTCCATCACAGAAGGATGCAGAGCCCCAGACATCATGGGTATGCAGGTAAGGACAGCCCTCTCCAAAGCAAAGAACACAGCATGAATGGGACTGGATGGTGTCCCAGGCTGCGTCTTACACTAGGCACAAAAGGAACCACACCCTCACCTACATTCACTGGCCAGACTCAGTCATACCACAGGGTATGTACCCAAAGAATGGCATACACCAACAGTCATCCAGTCCCACAAAGGGAGTGTCACAACAGAACCTGGAAACCATTGCCCTATACGTCTACTCAGCCTGGTCTAAAAAGCTATTGAGCAAAATGTCACGGAACCCATTAACAGTGACATTGGTGACCTCCAGACACTGGACTCTACACAACCCCGCCTTGTTAAAGGCAGACCCTGCCTCCTAAACATAGTTGACTTACTGCAAACAGTTACCAAGGACATAGATGGAAGTGAAAGTAGTCCACACAGCCCACCTGGACCTCACTAAGGACTTTTTACACCATTCATCATTCATCTTTCATACTCTGTCATCATGGACACACTTACTAGCCTGAACATCAACAGCTATGTCACAGGATGCCAAGATCAAACACACATGTTCTGAGTTGCAGGTGCCATGTCCAATTCTAAGACAATCACAAATGGCATCCCACAGGTCCTGGCCCTGAGACCCCACCTGTTCAGTAGACACTGCTCAGAGGTACAGGAAAGCATGGGAGGAGTATGGCTGAACAGGTTTGCAGATGACTGGTAACTGTGGTCCATAATCAACTCTATGCCTGACACGCACATCCTCCAGTAGGGGCTTACAGGGACAGATACCTGGTGTCAAAACAATGCCCCAAGAAGAATGGCAAATAATGTATAGTCATCCCCTTTGGCTACAATGAAGTGCAAACAAATTACCACATAGTTGGTACTCCAGTATGCATGGAGAAAGTCATGAAGGCCCTGGGGACACAGTTAGATAGTACACTCTGCTATGATGATTACATGGCCAAAGTGTTTAGACACTCCTTCTATGTAGCCCACCCAATGTCACCTAATGTAACCCACTAGTCCGATGATGTCACCAACCCACAAATAAACCTGTGGAAAGTAGAACTCACAATATTGTGTATAACGCATTGTGTAAATGCGTACTCCTATAGTATCATAAACCAGTTAGGTCAAGGTTTGAATCCTGCACTTGACAAGTGTGTATGTGATCTCCTTGGAGAGAAGCAAACTTTTTGGAGACTACTCGTACACCTTAAAAGTGGTATACTAATCTTTGTCAGGTCTGATGATGTCACCAATCTACAAATATACCTGTGGAAAGTAGAGCTCACCGTAATGTGTATAGCGCGTCATGTACATGTGTCCTCTTGTAGTAGCATAAACCAGTTAAGTAGGGGTTTGAATCCTGCACTTGACAAGTGTATATATATATATCAGTTTGTGTGTGATTTCCTTGAAAAAGAGCAGCCTCTTTGGAGAGTACTCATACAACTTAGAAGTGGTATAGTAATCTTTGTCAAGTCTGATGATGTCACCAACCTACAAATATACCTGTGGAAAGTAGAATTCACAGTCATGTGTATAGTGCTTTGTGTAAATGTGTACTCTTGTAGTATCATAAGCCAGGTAGGTAGGGGTTTGAATCCTGCACTTGACAAGTGTGTGTGTGTCTGTTTGTGTGGGATCTCCTTGGAGAAGAGCAGCCTTTTTGGAGAGTACTCATACACCTTAGAAGTGGTATACTAATCTTTGTCATGTCTGATGATGTCACCAACCTACAAATATACCTGTGGAAAATTGAACTCACAGTAATGTGTATAGCGGGTTGTGTAAATGCACACTCCTGTAATGTCATAAACCAGTTAGTTAGATGTTTGAATCCTGTACTTGACAAGTGTTTGTGTATGATCTCCTTGGAAAGTAGCAACCTTTTTGGAGAGTACTCATACATCTTAGAAGTGGTATACTAATCTTTGTCAGGTCTGATGATGTCACCAACCTACAAATATACCTGTGGAAAGTAAAACTCAGTAATGTGTGTAGCGCGTCATGTAAATGCGGACTCCTGTAGTATTATAAACCAGTTAGGTAGGGGTTTGAATCCTGCATTTGACAAGTTTGTGTGTGATATCTGTGGAGAAAAGCAACCTTTTTGGAGAGTACTCCTACACCTTAGAAGTATTATACTAATCTTTGTCAGGTCTGATGATGTCACCAACCTACAAATATACCTGTGGAAAATAGAGCTCACAGGAATGTGTATAGTGCCTCGTGTAAATGCGTACTACTGTAGTATCGTACACCAGTTAGGTAGAGGTTTGAATCCTGTACTTGACAAGTGTGTATGTCTGTTTGTGTATGATCTCTTTGGAGAGTGCTCATACACCTTAGAAGTGGTATGCTAATCTTTGTCAGGTCTGATGATGTCACCAACCTACAAATATACCTGTGGAAAGTAAAACTCAAAGTAATGTGCATAGCAAGTCATGTAAATGCATACTCCTGTAGTATCATAAACCAGATAGGTAGGAGTTTGAATCTTGCACATGGCAAGTGGGTTTGTGTGTGATCTCCTTGGAGAGGAGCAACCTTTTTGGAGAGTACTCATACACCTTAGAAGTGGTATACTAATCTTTGTCAGGTCGATGATGTCACCATCCTACAAATATACCTGTGGAAAGTAAAGCTCACAGTAATGTGTACAGTGCGTTGTGTAAATGTGTACTCCTGTAGTGTCGCAAACCAGTTAGGGCAAGGTTTGAATCCTGCACTTGACAAGTGTGTGTGTCTGTTTGTGTGTGATCTCCTTGGAGAAGAGCAACCATTTTGGAGAGTACTCATACACCTTAAAAGTGGTATACTAATCTTTGTCAGGTCTGATGATGTCAACAATCTACAAATATACCTGTGGAAAGTGGAACTCACAGTAATGTGTATAGCATGCAGTGTTAAAATGTACTGCTCTAGTATCATGAAGTAGTTAGGTAGTGGTTTGAATCCTGCACTCGGTGAGTGTGTGTTCGCCATGTGTTGGTCAATATGTAGTTTTACTACTGTATGACATGCCAGTATGCATTGCACATGTGAGGTAGCTGTGTGACAAATACATATACGTACATATTACCTCAATTATTGCATGTGTGTGAACCCTGCTGTCCCATGGACACAACTGTCATCTTTGCCAGACTGTGCTGCTGCTTCCCAGACATTAGGTCACATCTGTATGCTTGTGCCCAGGCTAGCCACTGCAGTAATCCCTGGCCTAGGGCAACTGTGTCACAAACACTCATTACGGTTACCATTGAATTGTGTGAGTGAGGTTTTATGGCCGAGGTACATGTTAGACCGGTTCTAACGCAGCAAAGTCTGTCAATGATGGCTATTCATTATAGGTGTACAACAACCTTTGTGGATATGCTTGCAAACCCCTTATTGCTTATATGATTCACCGAGGTATTCCAAAAATCCTTAGGAAATGTGATTATTAAAGGAGAGAGGACGTAACATTTGGTTGCATGTACACATCGGTACCTGTTCATCATGCTGGTGGCTATTACCTATGTGGTACTGTGGGGATACTATGTTCTGTAAAGGTGGATGACTATGTTTAGTTTAGATAATAGCTTTACAGCATGGGTTTGACTACAGGTATCTGTCTGTATGGTACCCTTGTGGAGGATGTGTGTGTCATCTGGAGAATGCATTATAGGCCAAAGTATGCATTACCAGATGTGGACGGACATATTCCTACTGTGATTGCTTGTACCTAAGAGAGCTATATGCCAGACAGGAGTGGTCTCATTAATGGGTGCAGGTGAATACCACTGGTTACTGGCATAGTATAGTACCTGAAGGATGCAAATTTTGCTGTGTGTCCTACATCTGTGTGTCAGCCGTGAAGACATCATGTAGCGATTGGTTATGGTCAGGCTGTTGAAGTTATGTACACCACCAGAATCCAGAACAATGACAGATAGTAACAGTATCTCCCACAACACAGTGTCAAACCATGTCATACACACATGTGTAGTCAGGTTCAGAAATGTGTGTAGTACAATGCATACTGGCCACCAATAGAAACTATGTAGTGTTACTGTGTGATACAGGGCATGTCACCCTGCTCGTGTGTCCACTATGCACGTACATGCAGACAGTGCACCTCCACCATGTTCACAGATGTATACCTGCAAATCTGTGTTACACACATCCCACACATACTGTCCACTCTCTAACACATGCTGCCAATACTACACACATCAGCCAAGTGGCACGTGGGTGGAAAATATACTATTTTAACTAACACTGGTGTATACAATACTACAATGACAATCATAGCTTTAATGAATCATGCCTGCTCAGCTACACCTTCAAGCATATCATTACACTCTACTGCTGACAACATGGTAACATTGCTGTACTGCTATAAAGTCACCCTGTGCATCAGCACCATGTAGCATGTTCCTGCATTGATGTTACAGATGACAGGAGGTGGCACAGGTTTCATAATATGCACAGGGTGTGTTGTTGGTTTGCCAGAGGCCTACAGTGAGCCATCCAATCAACATGTATGTGTGTGTGTGTGTGTGTGTGTGTGTGTGTGTGTGTGTGTGTGTGTGTGTGTGTGGGGCGAGAGTACTGCTATGGGCCAATGTTGATGTAATGTGTGCAGGTATGTGTAAGCCCTAGGTGACTGGTTCCTGTGTGTGTGTTTGCATGCACACAGTTTCACCATGTGGCTGCCATATACGGGTATTTGTGGGACAGCCACAGACTGTACCCGCCAGGCTTTACAGATCACCATCTCTGTCCACGGATTCGGTACCTGTGCCTGGCAGGGGTGCTACTGACACTATCAGGTACTAAGCCAGACTGGCTACTATCCCCAGAGGTAGATGGATGTACACTGGACCCAGGTCCCTGCTGGGACTGTCCAGAGCCATGTGTGCATGGTCTTCTAGGACGGTCTATGGACAGCCCACCCCCAGCTGGGGCTGGTACTGGCACTACGGGAGCGGCTGTGACTTGAGGGACGTCAGTGGCGACTTCCAGCTGCTGATGTTGCTGGCATACATCCACGGTGACATCTCACCCATCCCGCACTGTCCTGACACATGGACATGACATTGTGGAGGACATCTAATGTCTCACCCCAACGTCTATCCATGACCTCAGTGTAATTATGGATGGCACTTGCTAGGTCATGGATACTGTCAGTTAAAGTGGTGTTATGTGCCCTCTGTGCCCTTAGTCCCTGCCTGGTGTACCGTTTCATATGTGCCTGTGCCTCCATGACAGCCTGGAACATGCCTGAAGTTGTCAGACCTGTGGCACGTCTGCCAGTGGCATGATGGTAACCCCTGGACATCTGCCTATGTGGTATCCTTCCAGACATCTGGGTATAGCTGCTGTGTTGGGATGCATGTACCATGGATACCACACTGTCCTGGCCAATGCTGGATGCATGCTGTCCCTCAGCTAAGGGCATTGGTGATGGAAGTATTGGCAGTATGACTGTGTGCATGGATTTTGTGGACACTTATGTACTGTCGAATGGCGGCCCAACGACAGACCCTGGCAAACATGCCTGTGCCACAAACGGAAAAGTGGTAAAGCCAACCTCTAAAGAAACGCTCTGTGCACAAATTCGCAAGCAGCTTTTTATTTTACACCAAAGTTAAAACAAGTTGAAACAACATGTACTGTAAAACACTACACAGCGTTTTTCGTCCCACTGAGTAGTAGAACTTCATCAGAGAGCAACCAAACCTATTACAAACTTATTTAAATAACCTTATCAGTAATTAGTTAATTAATTACCATCAATTAAGTCCATATTTACATTTACAGAGTGGGGTTTCCTCACCAAAACCTATATTAAGTATTTTATTAATAATATTAATACGTAAATCCTAAAACATTTATATATTTATTTATACTTTTCTAAAAATACAGTTATATAAAACCTAGTCCATTATAAATAAAAGCTACCAATACTAGAATAACAATAATAAATATTTACTAACCACTTAATATAATATAACATTTAAGAACATATAAATAAATCTATCCACTATTTAAAATGTTTATACAAGTTGTTTATCTTAGCAAGACACATTGTTAAACAATTATTAGTTTTGAACCCTAAACAGCTTGAAACATTATTTTAGGGTAGTCTTCCTAGCATGTCCTAAGGTAAATTGAGTTTACCCATTTTATGAAAGTATTTTATTATTGTTATTATTATTATTACCTCAAAAGGTTCTTTAGCTTTAGAATACAGGCGATTGAGCAAGCTTCATTGATGCCTGGCTCTCTGCATGCTGCAAGCCGCAATTGCCATGCTAGTTCTTTTTTCTCTAATTCTAATTTTAGATAATTTTCATTAATAAATTTATTTGTTTCACTGTATTTGGCAATACCGTCAATAGCCATAAATGTAAAAACATGCCCAATGTTGGTGTCACAGTGCCTAGCCAGTGCATTCACATCTTTTTTCTTTGCAATTGCATATACATGCTCATAAATTCTGTCCCGAAGGCGCCTGTCCGTCTTTCCTACATAAAATGATGGACACTGCTTACATTGCACTAGATAAACAACTCCCTTAGAAGTACATGAAAAACATCCCCTCACATCATACCTAACTGACCTGATGGTAAATTAATTTGATGTATCAAGTTCCTTACCGTACTTACAAGCACCACACTTCTTTGTCCCTCTTTTTTCTTTCCCTTTTATGTCATATGGTTTTGTTTCAAGCAGTCGTTTCAAGTTTGTGCCCCTTCTATATGTTATTACTGGGTCAAAATTTAAAATGCTAGAGACATTTTTGTCTATTGATAAATAGCTCCAATACTTCCTCACTATTTTACCAATAGACTGTGCTTCTGGACAATATGTGAAAGTGAATGCTATTCTAAAATCATTTTGATTGTTATTTTCTACTGTTGTAATGTCTAGTTCTTGTCTAATGTTTAAATTAATCTGTACACTTACATTTACAGTTTCTGTGTTCATATTTAATCTACTATCCAAGTTGTCATTCTGGCAGGTTAATAGGGGAACGTATGTACCTTTGTTCCTTTTTTCTTTGACTTCTTGGAAAATGTTGTTTAAGAATGACTCAGGATATGCTCTCCTTAAGAACATTTGATAAAGTAAATTACATTCATCTTCAAAGTCACTTTGTAATGTTGTCATTCTTGCCGCCTCACCAGTTGGCCTTTAACCACTGCCTTTTTCTGGTGAAGGGGGTGCATACTAGTAAAATGAAGAAAGTTGTATGAATAAGTTACTTTCCTAAAAATTTTTGATATACATGATGACCTGTATTTCTTTAAATCAACGTCTAAGAAGTTAATGTTATTTTCCTGAAAGTTATAAGTAAAGGCTAAAAATGAAGTAGTTGTATTTAGGAATTTCACAAATTGTTCTGCTTCATTTTGTTCCCCTTAAATAAAATAAAAATATCATCAAGGAACCTTCTATATAAGTGTATTTGCTTGAACCGTTGCTGTTAAAAATCAGAATGGTCTCCCAGTGGGCCAAAACCAGGTTTGCAAAACTAGAACCCACTGGTGACCCCATAGCCACTCCGACTTTTTGTACAAACAGTCTATCTTCAAAGGTCACAAAGTTGTTCTTTAAAATAACATCCAGTAACTGTTCTATCAATAAACATTCGTTGGTGTTTGCCCCCTTGGACCTAATAGAGTCCACTACCCACTCGATCCCCACGTCGTGGGGTATACAAGAATATAAATTTGTTATATCCACTGTTAAGAAATTTGTATTTTCGTCAAATTCTATTGTTTGTAACTGTTGAAGGAAGGCCCAAGAGTCTTTTAGAATTTGGTCTTCTGAATTAACATATTTCTTCAAAAAGTTGTCCACAAATTTGGCACAAGAATATGTTATAGACTGTCTTGCATCAACTAAAGCCCTAAAAGGAGGATTGACCATGTTTTTATGCAGCTTAGGAATCCCAAAATTTTTGGGATTCTTGGGGCTAACAATGTTAGGTATGTGTGTTGTTCTAAAGTGATAAGGCCGTCAGTAAACAAGTCGCTAATAAACATTCTTATTCTATTATATGCTTGATTCAGTTCATTTCTACTGATAGGAGCATAGGTATCACTTTCTAATAGTTTTAACATAATATTAGAATAGTCTTCCTTATAAAACACCACTAGCCCTCCTCCTTTATCAGGTTTCATAAGTCTAAGAGATAGATTTCTTAATAGGTCTAAAAGGGATTTTTCCTCTGGGGACAAGTTACAAAAACCTCCATTAGTGTGTTTTAACATGTCTCTAAATTCATTTTCACATAAGAACTCAAACATATTCAAAGTATTGTTCTGTGGTGGATTAAACGTACTAGATATTTTTAAGCTGTTTTCTGTTATAGTATGTTTCCCAAGTAAAATATTTAATTTCACTTTACGTAAAAACAGCTTAAAATCAATTAGTAATTCAACAATGTCACATTTCTTAGAGGGGACAAATGTCAGACCTTTAGCAAACAGGTCAATCAAGACCTGGTCAATTTTACAATCAGTAAAATTATGAACAGAAAAGTCACCTCCACTGTTTTTTAAAACTTCATATAGTTTTACTCCATTCAGTTGTAATTGTTGCTGTTGCTGCGGGTATTGTACTGCCGATTGACCCTCTGTGACCGGTCGAGGTCCAGTTGCCCCCCCCTCCCCCGCCGGAAGTTTTTTTGTGGTGCTTGATTGTGGGCTACATTGTTGTCAGCGAAATACATTTGATTCGTTGTTTGATAATTAAAGTCTCCTTCAATAATATCACCCTCATTAACATACCCCCCAGCTTCTGGTTCAGTCACAGTCTCCAAAAGGTTAGGAATATTTCTGTGAGAATTCTGACCACCTTGGTCTCTCATCACCGTTTGATTACCAGAATATCTTTTTTTATTAATCTTTTCCTGGGCAATAAAGGTTTGGGGTAAGCTACCCCTTCTTGATAAGCCTTTAGGTCTCTTTGCAATTTTCTGGTTTTATTAGACTTTAATTTCACCATCTGTTGTGTTATGCTGGAAAGAATTCTATCATACTCGAATTCATTCCTATAAAAGTCAATGTCTGTTTTTACATCATGTTCCAAAGCTGCAGCTTCTTTCATTACCATTTCCAAATCAGTTTGGTAGTGTTTAGCCATGCATTGCATGACTTCTAGACCGTGTCTGTTATACAAGTCTGTTAACTCATTAAAAAATTCAGAGCCGTGTACTAACCCTGAAGGGTATGAGTAATGCCTCAACCCTTTAGGGACAATCTTCTCCTTAATACATTTGTTAAAATAGTTCAATTCCAATTGTAGTTTTTTAGTTTTAAACAATTTGGAATCAAACAACTTTAGTTTATCGATAAATGAACGCTCATTTGCATTTTCGTTTAAGTGTACAACCTCGTCACTTGCCTGCACATTTTCCATGTCCAGTTCTAGGTTAAGCCATATTCCGACATTAAAGCTGGTACCAGGTAACTGCTCCGGAGCACTCCTACACCTAACGCTCCCACTTGCTTCACCGTGCCGGTTACGTTGAGGCATGGCCACCTTAATGCCATTGCTAATTTGTTGTAAACCCGGAACTGCCATACCGGAACTGGTTGCTGTACTGCTTTGGTCTCCACTGGAGTTAGGAACATTATCCATTCTCTCCGTAAAGCGGTCGATCCTTTTGTTGATAAGCTCAAGCAGTTGGGTGAGGTTCCCTTGAGATAAGTCGTCTCCTTCCGTGTTCACATCCATTTCTTAGTGGTTGGCCACCAGCAAACAAACATGACCAAACCAAGAAAAATCCAAACACCACAAACGGAAAAGTGGTAAAGCCAACCTCTAAAGAAACGCTCTGTGCACAAATTCGCAAGCAGCTTTTTATTTTACACCAAAGTTAAAACGAGTTGAAACAACATGTACTGTAAAACACTACACAGCGTTTTTCGTCCCACTGAGTAGTAGAACTTCATCAGACAGCAACCAAACTTATTACAAACTTATTTAAATAACCTTCTCAGTAATTAGTTAATTACCATCAATTAAGTCCATGTTTACATTTACAAAGTAGGATTTCCTCACCAAAACCTATACTAAGTATTTTATTAGTAGTTTTGATACTTAATTCCTAAAACATTTATATATTTATTTATACTTTTCTAAAAATACAGTTATATAAAACCTAGTCCATTATAAATAAAAGCTACCAATACTAGAATAACAATAATAAATATTTACTAACCACTTAATATAATATAAAATTTAAGAACATATAAATAAATCTATCCACTATTTAAAATGTTTATACAAGTTGTTTATCTTAGCAAGACACATTGTTAAACAATTATTAGTTTTGAACCCTAAACAGCTTGAAACATTATTTTAGGGTAGTCTTCCTAGCATGTCCTAAGGTAAATTGAGTTTACCCATTTTATGAAAGTATTTTATTATTGTTATTATTATTATTACCTCAAAAGGTTCTTTAGCTTTAGAATACAGGCGATTGAGCAAGCTTCATTGATGCCTGGCTCTCTGCATGCTGCAAGCCGCAATTGCCATGCTAGTTCTTTTTTCTCTAATTCTAATTTTAGATAATTTTCATTAATAAATTTATTTGTTTCACTGTATTTGGCAATACCGTCAATAGCCATGAATGTAAAAACATGCCCAATGTTGGTGTCACAGTGCCTAGCCAGTGCATTCACATCTTTTTTCTTTGCAATTGCATATACATGCTCATAAATTCTGTCCCGAAGGCGCCTGTCCGTCTTTCCTACATAAAATGACGGACACTGCTTACATTGCGCTAGATAAACAACTCCCTTAGAAGTACTTGAAAAACATCGCCTCAAATCATACCTAACTGACCTGACGGTAAATGAATTTGATGTATCAAGTTCCTTACAGTACTTACAAGCACCACACTTCTTTGTCCCTCTTTTTTCTTTCCCTTTTATGTCATATGGTTTTGTTTCAAGCAGTCGGTTCAAGTTTGTGCCCCTTCTATATGTTATTACTGGGTCAAAATTTAAAATGCTAGAGGCATTTTTGTCTATTGATAAATAGCTCCAATACTTCCTCACTATTTTACCAATAGACTGTGCTTCTGGACAATATGTGAAAGTGAATGCTATTCTAAAATCATTTTGATTGTTATTTTCTACTGTTGTAATGTCTAGTTCTTGTCTAATGTTTAAATTAATCTGTACACTTACATTTACAGTTTCTGTGTTCATATTTAATCTACTATCCAAGTTGTCATTCTGGCAGGTTAATAGGGGAACGTATGTACCTTTGTTCCTTTTTTCTTTGACTTCTTGGAAAATGTTGTTTAAGAATGACTCAGGATATGCTCTCCTTAAGAACATTTGATAAAGTAAATTACATTCATCTTCAAAGTCACTTTGTAATGTTGTCATTCTTGCCGCCCTCACCAGTTGGCCTTTAACCACTGCCTTTTTCTGGTGAAGGGGGTGCATACTAGTAAAATGAAGAAAGTTGTATGAATAAGTTACTTTCCTAAAAATTTTTGATATACATGATGACCTGTATTTCTTTAAATCAACGTCTAAGAAGTTAATGTTATTTTCCTGAAAGTTATAAGTAAAGGCTAAAAATGAAGTAGTTGTATTTAGGAATTTCACAAATTGTTCTGCTTCATTTTTGTTCCCCTTAAATAAAATAAAACTATCATCAAGGAACCTTCTATATAAGTGTATTTGCTTGAACCGTTCGCTGTTAAAAATCAGATTGGTCTCCCAGTGGGCCAAAACCAGGTTTGCAAAACAAGAACCCACTGGTGACCCCATAGCCACTCCAACTTTTTGTACAAACAGTCTATCTTCAAAGGTCACAAAGTTGTTCTTTAAAATAACATCCAGTAACTGTTCTATCAATAAACATTCGTTGGTGTTTGCCCCCGTGGACCTAATATAGTCCACTACCCACTCGATCCCCACGTCGTGGGGTATACAAGAATATAAATTTGTTATATCCACTGTTAAGAAATTTGTATTTTCGTCAAATTCTATTGTTTGTAACTGTTGAAGGAAGGCCCAAGAGTCTTTTAGAATTTGGTCTTCTGAATTAACATATTTCTTCAAAAGTTGTCCACAAATTTGGCACAAGAATATGTTATAGACTGTCTTGCATCAACTAAAGCCCTAAAAGGAGGATTGACCATGTTTTTATGCAGCTTAGGAATCCCAAAAATTTTTGGGATTCTTGGGGCTAACAATGTTAGGTATGTGTGTTGTTCTAAAGTGATAAGGCCGTCAGTAAACAAGTCGCTAATAAACATTCTTATTCTATTATATGCTTGATTCAGTTCATTTCTACTGATAGGAGCATAGGTATCACTTTCTAATAGTTTTAACATAATATTAGAATAGTCTTCCTTATAAAACACCACTAGCCCTCCTCCTTTATCAGGTTTCATAAGTCTAAGAGATAGATTTCTTAATAGGTCTAAAAGGGATTTTTCCTCTGGGGACAAGTTACAAAAACCTCCATTAGTGTGTTTTAACATGTCTCTAAATTCATTTTCACATAAGAACTCAAACATATTCAAAGTATTGTTCTGTGGTGGATTAAACGTACTAGATATTCTTAAGCTGTTTTCTGTTATAGTATGTTTCCCAAGTAAAATATTTAAGTTCAATTTACGTAAAAACAGCTTAAAATCAATTAGTAATTCAACAATGTCACATTTCTTAGAGGGGACAAATGTCAGACCTTTAGCAAACAGGTCAATCAAGACCTGGTCAATTTTACAATCAGTAAAATTATGAACAGAAAAGTCACCTCCACTGTTTTTTAAAACTTCATATAGTTTTACTCCATTCAGTTGTAATTGTTGCTGTTGCTGCGGGTATTGTACTGCCGATTGACCCTCTGTGACCGGTTCGAGGTCCAGTTGCCCCCCCTCCCCCGCCGGAAGTTTTTTTGTGGTGCTTGATTGTGGGCTACATTGTTGTCAGCGAAATACATTTGATTCGTTGTTTGATAATTAAAGTCTCCTTCAATAATATCACCCTCATTAACATACCCCCCAGCTTCTGGTTCAGTCACTGTCTCCAAAAGGTTAGGAATATTTCTGTTAGAATTCTGACCACCTTGGTCTCTCATCACCGTTTGATTACCAGAATATCTTTTTTTATTAATCTTTTCCTGGGCAATAAAGGTTTGGGGTAAGCTACCCTTCTTGATAAGCCTTTAGGTCTCTTTGCAATTTTCTGGTTTTATTAGACTTTAATTTCACCATCTGTTGTGTTATGCTGGAAAGAATTCTATCATACTCGAATTCATTCCTATAAAAGTCAATGTCTGTTTTTACATCATGTTCCAAAGCTGCAGCTTCTTTCATTACCATTTCCAAATCAGTTTGGTAGTGTTTAGCCATGCATTGCATGACTTCTAGACCGTGTCTGTTATACAAGTCTGTTAACTCATTAAAAAATTCAGAGCCGTGTACTAACCCTGAAGGGTATGAGTAATGCCTCAACCCTTTAGGGACAATCTTCTCCTTAATACATTTGTTAAAATAGTTCAATTCCAATTGTAGTTTTTTAGTTTTAAACAATTTGGAATCAAACAACTTTAGTTTATCGATAAATGAACGCTCATTTGCATTTTCGTTTAAGTGTACAACCTCGTCACTTGCCTGCACATTTTCCATGTCCAGTTCTAGGTTAAGCCATATTCCGACATTAAAGCTGGTACCAGGTAACTGCTCCGGAGCACTCCTACACCTAACGCTCCCACTTGCTTCACCGTGCTGGTTACGTTGAGGCATGGCCACCTTAATGCCATTGCTAATTTGTTGTAAACCCGGAACTGCCATACCGGAACTGGTTGCTGTACTGCTTTGGTCTCCACTGGAGTTAGGAACATTATCCATTCTCTCCGATAAGCGGTCGATCCTTTTGTTGATAAGCTCAAGCAGTTGGGTGAGGTTCCCTTGAGATAAGTCGTCTCCTTCCATGTTCACATCCATTTCTTAGTGGTTGGCCACCAGCAAACAAACATGACCAAACCAAGAAAAATCCAAACACCACAAACGGAAAAGTGGTAAAGCCAACCTCTAAAGAAACGCTCTGTGCACAAATTCGCAAGCAGCTTTTTATTTTACACCAAAGTTAAAACGAGTTGAAACAACATGTACTGTAAAACACTACACAGCGTTTTTCGTCCCACTGAGTAGTAGAACTTCATCAGACAGCAACCAAACTTATTACAAACTTATTTAAATAACCTTCTCAGTAATTAGTTAATTACCATCAATTAAGTCCATGTTTACATTTACAAAGTAGGATTTCCTCACCAAAACCTATACTAAGTATTTTATTAGTAGTTTTGATACTTAATTCCTAAAACATTTATATATTTATTTATACTTTTCTAAAAATACAGTTATATAAAACCTAGTCCATTATAAATAAAAGCTACCAATACTAGAATAACAATAATAAATATTTACTAACCACTTAATATAATATAAAATTTAAGAACATATAAATAAATCTATCCACTATTTAAAATGTTTATACAAGTTGTTTATCTTAGCAAGATACATTGTTAAACAATTATTAGTTTTGAACCCTAAACAGCTTGAAACATTATTTTAGGGTAGTCTTCCTAGCATGTCCTAAGGTAAATTGAGTTTACCCATTTTATGAAAGTATTTTATTATTGTTATTATTATTATTACCTCAAAAGGTTCTTTAGCTTTAGAATACAGGTGATTGAGCAAGCTTCATTGATGCCTGGCTCTCTGCATGCTGCAAGCCACAATTGCCATGCTAGTTCTTTTTTCTCTAATTCTAATTTTAGATCATTTTCATTAATAAATTTATTTGTTTCACTGTATTTGGCAATACCGTCAATAGCCATAAATGTAAAAACATGCCCAATGTTGGTGTCACAGTGCCTAGCCAGTGCATTCACATCTTTTTTCTTTGCAATTGCATATACATGCTCATAAATTCTGTCCCGAAGGTGCCTGTCCGTCTTTCCTACATAAAATGACGGACACTGCTTACATTGCGCTAGATAAACAACTCCCCTAGAAGTACATGAAAAACATCCCCTCACATCATACCTAACTGACCTGACGGTAAATGAATTTGATGTATCAAGTTCCTTACAGTACTTACAAGAACCACACTTCTTTGTCCCTCTTTTTTCTTTCCCTTTTATGTCATATGGTTTTGTTTCAAGCAGTCGTTTCAAGTTTGTGCCCCTTCTATATGTTATTACTGGGTCAAAATTTAAAATGCTAGAGACATTTTTGTCTATTGATAAATAGCTCCAATACTTCCTCACTATTTTACCAATAGACTGTGCTTCTGGACAATATGTGAAAGTGAATGCTATTCTAAAATCATTTTGATTGTTATTTTCTACTGTTGTAATGTCTAGTTCTTGTCTAATGTTTAAATTAATCTGTACACTTACATTTACAGTTTCTGTGTTCATATTTAATCTACTATCCAAGTTGTCATTCTGGCAGGTTAATAGGGGAACGTATGTACCTTTGTTCCTTTTTCTTTGACTTCTTGGAAAATGTTGTTTAAGAATGACTCAGGATATGCTCTCCTTAAGAACATTTGATAAAGTAAATTACATTCATCTTCAAAGTCACTTTGTAATGTTGTCATTCTTGCCGCCCTCACCAGTTGGCCTTTAACCACTGCCTTTTTCTGGTGAAGGGGGTGCATACTAGTAAAATGAAGAAAGTTGTATGAATAAGTTACTTTCCTAAAAATTTTTGATATACATGATGACCTGTATTTCTTTAAATCAACGTCTAAGAAGTTAATGTTATTTTCCTGAAAGTTATAAGTAAAGGCTAAAAATGAAGTAGTTGTATTTAGGAATTTCACAAATTGTTCTGCTTCATTTTTGTTCCCCTTAAATAAAATAAAAATATCATCAAGGAACCTTCTATATAAGTGTATTTGCTTGAACCGTTCGCTGTTAAAAATCAGATTGGTCTCCCAGTGGGCCAAAACCAGGTTTGCAAAACTAGAACCCACTGGTGACCCCATAGCCACTCCGACTTTTTGTACAAACAGTCTATCTTCGAAGGTCACAAAGTTGTTCTTTAAAATAACATCCAGTAACTGTTCTATCAATAAACATTCGTTGGTGTTTGCCCCCGTGGACCTAATATAGTCCACTACCCACTCGATCCCCACGTCGTGGGGTATACAAGAATATAAATTTGTTATATCCACTGTTAAGAAATTTGTATTTTCGTCAAATTCTATTGTTTGTAACTGTTGAAGGAAGGCCCAAGAGTCTTTTAGAATTTGGTCTTCTGAATTAACATATTTCTTCAAAAAGTTGTCCACAAATTTGGCACAAGAATATGTTATAGACTGTCTTGCATCAACTAAAGCCCTAAAAGGAGGATTGACCATGTTTTTATGCAGCTTAGGAATCCCAAAAATTTTTGGGATTCTTGGGGCTAACAATGTTAGGTATGTGTGTTGTTCTAAAGTGATAAGGCCGTCAGTAAACAAGTCGCTAATAAACATTCTTATTCTATTATATGCTTGATTCAGTTCATTTCTACTGATAGGAGCATAGGTATCACTTTCTAATAGTTTTAACATAATATTAGAATAGTCTTCCTTATAAAACACCACTAGCCCTCCTCCTTTATCAGGTTTCATAAGTCTAAGAGATAGATTTCTTAATAGGTCTAAAAGGGATTTTTCCTCTGGGGACAAGTTACAAAAACCTCCATTAGTGTGTTTTAACATGTCTCTAAATTCATTTTCACATAAGAACTCAAACATATTCAAAGTATTGTTCTGTGGTGGATTAAACGTACTAGATATTCTTAAACTGTTTTCTGTTATAGTATGTTTCCCAAGTAAAATATTTAAGTTCAATTTACATAAAAACAGCTTAAAATCAATTAGTAATTCAACAATGTCACATTTCTTAGAGGGGACAAATGTCAGACCTTTAGCAAACAGGTCAATCAAGACCTGGTCAATTTTACAATCAGTAAAATTATGAACAGAAAAGTCACCTCCACTGTTTTTTATAACTTCATATAGTTTTACTCCATTCAGTTGTAATTGTTGCTGTTGCTGCGGGTATTGTACTGCCGATTGACCCTCTGTGACCGGTTCGAGGTCCAGTTGCCCCCCCTCCCCCGCCGGAAGTTTTTTTGTGGTGCTTGATTGTGGGCTACATTGTTGTCAGCGAAATACATTTGATTCGTTGTTTGATAATTAAAGTCTCCTTCAATAATATCACCCTCATTAACATACCCCCCAGCTTCTGGTTCAGTCACTGTCTCCAAAAGGTTAGGAATATTTCTGTTAGAATTCTGACCACCTTGGTCTCTCATCACCGTTTGATTACCAGAATATCTTTTTTTATTAATCTTTTCCTGGGCAATAAAGGTTTGGGGTAAGCTACCCCTTCTTGATAAGCCTTTAGGTCTCTTTGCAATTTTCTGGTTTTATTAGACTTTAATTTCACCATCTGTTGTGTTATGCTGGAAAGAATTCTATCATACTCGAATTCATTCCTATAAAAGTCAATGTCTGTTTTTACATCATGTTCCAAAGCTGCAGCTTCTTTCATTACCATTTCCAAATCAGTTTGGTAGTGTTTAGCCATGCATTGCATGACTTCTAGACCGTGTCTGTTATACAAGTCTGTTAACTCATTAAAAAATTCAGAGCCGTGTATTAACCCTGAAGGGTATGAGTAATGCCTCAACCCTTTAGGGACAATCTTCTCCTTAATACATTTGTTAAAATAGTTCAATTCCAATTGTAGTTTTTAGTTTTAAACAATTTGGAATCAAACAACTTTAGTTTATCGATAAATGAACGCTCATTTGCATTTTCGTTTAAGTGTACAACCTCGTCACTTGCCTGCACATTTTCCATGTCCAGTTCTAGGTTAAGCCATATTCGACATTAAAGCTGGTACCAGGTAACTGCTCCGAGCACTCCTACACCTAACGCCCCCACTTGCTTCACCGTGCCGGTTACGTTGAGGCATGGCCACCTTAATGCCATTGCTAATTTGTTGTAAACCCGGAACTGCCATACCGGAACTGGTTGCTGTACTGCTTTGGTCTCCACTGGAGTTAGGAACATTATCCATTCTCTCCGATAAGCGGTCGATCCTTTTGTTGATAAGCTCAAGCAGTTGGGTGAGGTTCCCTTGAGATAAGTCGTCTCCTTCCGTGTTCACATCCATTTCTTAGTGGTTGGCCACCAGCAAACAAACATGACCAAACCAAGAAAAATCCAAACACCACAAACGGAAAAGTGGTAAAGCCAACCTCTAAAGAAACGCTCTGTGCACAAATTCGCAAGCAGCTTTTATTTTACACCAAAGTTAAAACGAGTTGAAACAACATGTACTGTAAAACACTACACAGCGTTTTTCGTCCCACTGAGTAGTAGAACTTCATCAGACAGCAACCAAACTTATTACAAACTTATTTAAATAACCTTCTCAGTAATTAGTTAATTACCATCAATTAAGTCCATGTTTACATTTACAAAGTAGGATTTCCTCACCAAAACCTATACTAAGTATTTTATTAGTAGTTTTGATACTTAATTCCTAAAACATTTATATATTTATTTATACTTTTCTAAAAATACAGTTATATAAAACCTAGTCCATTATAAATAAAAGCTACCAATACTAGAATAACAATAATAAATATTTACTAACCACTTAATATAATATAAAATTTAAGAACATATAAATAAATCTATCCACTATTTAAAATGTTTATACAAGTTGTTTATCTTAGCAAGACACATTGTTAAACAATTATTAGTTTTGAACCCTAAACAGCTTGAAACATTATTTTAGGGTAGTCTTCCTAGCATGTCCTAAGGTAAATTGAGTTTACCCATTTTATGAAAGTATTTTATTATTGTTATTATTATTATTACCTCAAAAGGTTCTTTAGCTTTAGAATACAGGCGATTGAGCAAGCTTCATTGATGCCTGGCTCTCTGCATGCTGCAAGCCACAATTGCCATGCTAGTTCTTTTTTCTCTAATTCTAATTTTAGATAATTTTCATTAATAAATTTATTTGTTTCACTGTATTTGGCAATACCGTCAATAGCCATAAATGTAAAAACATGCCCAATGTTGGTGTCACAGTGCCTAGCCAGTGCATTCACATCTTTTTTCTTTGCAATTGCATATACATGCTCATAAATTCTGTCCCGAAGGTGCCTGTCCGTCTTTCCTACATAAAATGACGGACACTGCTTACATTGCGCTAGATAAACAACTCCCTTAGAAGTACATGAAAAACATCCCCTCACATCATACCTAACTGACCTGACGGTAAATGAATTTGATGTATCAAGTTCCTTACAGTACTTACAAGAACCACACTTCTTTGTCCCTCTTTTTTCTTTCCCTTTTATGTCATATGGTTTTGTTTCAAGCAATCGTTTCAAGTTTGTGCCCCTTCTATATGTTATTACTGGGTCAAAATTTAAAATGCTAGAGACATTTTTGTCTATTGATAAATAGCTCCAATACTTCCTTACTATTTTACCAATAGACTGTGCTTCTGGACAATATGTGAAAGTGAATGCTATTCTAAAATCATTTTGATTGTTATTTTCTACTGTTGTAATGTCTAGTTCTTGTCTAATGTTTAAATTAATCTGTACACTTACATTTACAGTTTCTGTGTTCATATTTAATCTACTATCCAAGTTGTCATTCTGGCAGGTTAATAGGGGAACGTATGTACCTTTGTTCCTTTTTTCTTTGACTTCTTGGAAAATGTTGTTTAAGAATGACTCAGGATATGCTCTCCTTAAGAACATTTGATAAAGTAAATTACATTCATCTTCAAAGTCACTTTGTAATGTTGTCATTCTTGCCGCCCTCACCAGTTGGCCTTTAACCACTGCCTTTTTCTGGTGAAGGGGCTGCATACTAGTAAAATGAAGAAAGTTGTATGAATAAGTTACTTTCCTAAAAATTTTTGATATACATGATGACCTGTATTTCTTTAAATCAACGTCTAAGAAGTTAATGTTATTTTCCTGAAAGTTATAAGTAAAGGCTAAAAATGAAGTAGTTGTATTTAGGAATTTCACAAATTGTTCTGCTTCATTTTTGTTCCCCTTAAATAAAATAAAAATATCATCAAGGAACCTTCTATATAAGTGTATTTGCTTGAACCGTTCGCTGTTAAAAATCAGAATGGTCTCCCAGTGGGCCAAAACCAGGTTTGCAAAACTAGAACCCACTGGTGACCCCATAGCCACTCCGACTTTTTGTACAAACAGTCTATCTTCAAAGGTCACAAAGTTGTTCTTTAAAATAACATCCAGTAACTGTTCTATCAATAAACATTCGTTGGTGTTTGCCCCCTTGGACCTAATATAGTCCACTACCCACTCGATCCCCACGTCGTGGGGTATACAAGAATATAAATTTGTTATATCCACTGTTAAGAAATTTGTATTTTCGTCAAATTCTATTGTTTGTAACTGTTGAAGGAAGGCCCAAGAGTCTTTTAGAATTTGGTCTTCTGAATTAACATATTTCTTCAAAAAGTTGTCCACAAATTTGGCACAAGAATATGTTATAGACTGTCTTGCATCAACTAAAGCCCTAAAAGGAGGATTGACCATGTTTTTATGCAGCTTAGGAATCCCAAAAATTTTTGGGATTCTTGGGGCTAACAATGTTAGGTATGTGTGTTGTTCTAAAGTGATAAGGCCGTCAGTAAACAAGTCGCTAATAAACATTCTTATTCTATTATATGCTTGATTCAGTTCATTTCTACTGATAGGAGCATAGGTATCACTTTCTAATAGTTTTAACATAATATTAGAATAGTCTTCCTTATAAAACACCACTAGCCCTCCTCCTTTATCAGGTTTCATAAGTCTAAGAGATAGATTTCTTAATAGGTCTAAAAGGGATTTTTCCTCTGGGGACAAGTTACAAAAACCTCCATTAGTGTGTTTTAACATGTCTCTAAATTCATTTTCACATAAGAACTCAAACATATTCAAAGTATTGTTCTGTGGTGGATTAAACGTACTAGATATTCTTAAGCTGTTTTCTGTTATAGTATGTTTCCCAAGTAAAATATTTAAGTTCAATTTATGTAAAAACAGCTTAAAATCAATTATTAATTCAACAATGTCACATTTCTTAGAGGGGACAAATGTCAGACCTTTAGCAAACAGGTCAATCAAGACCTGGTCAATTTTACAATCAGTAAAATTATGAACAGAAAAGTCACCTCCACTGTTTTTTAAAACTTCATATAGTTTTACTCCATTCAGTTGTAATTGTTGCTGTTGCTGCGGGTATTGTACTGCCGATTGACCCTCTGTGACCGGTTCGAGGTCCAGTTGCCCCCCCTCCCCCGCCGGAAGTTTTTTTGTGGTGCTTGATTGTGGGCTACATTGTTGTCAGCTAAATACATTTGATTCGTTGTTTGATAATTAAAGTCTCCTTCAATAATATCACCCTCATTAACATACCCCCCAGCTTCTGGTTCAGTCACTGTCTCCAAAAGGTTAGGAATATTTCTGTTAGAATTCTGACCACCTTGGTCTCTCATCACCGTTTGATTACCAGAATATCTTTTTTTATTAATCTTTTCCTGGGCAATAAAGGTTTGGGGTAAGCTACCCCTTCTTGATAAGCCTTTAGGTCTCTTTGCAATTTTCTGGTTTTATTAGACTTTAATTTCACCATCTGTTGTGTTATGCTGGAAAGTATTCTATCATACTCGAATTCATTCCTATAAAAGTCAATGTCTGTTTTTACATCATGTTCCAAAGCTGCAGCTTCTTTCATTACCATTTCCAAATCAGTTTGGTAGTGTTTAGCCATGCATTGCATGACTTCTAGACCGTGTCTGTTATACAAGTCTGTTAACTCATTAAAAAATTCAGAGCCGTGTACTAACCCTGAAGGGTATGAGTAATGCCTCAACCCTTTAGGGACAATCTTCTCCTTAATACATTTGTTAAAATAGTTCAATTCCAATTGTAGTTTTTTAGTTTTAAACAATTTGGAATCAAACAACTTTAGATTATCGATAAATGAACGCTCATTTGCATTTTCGTTTAAGTGTACAACCTCGTCACTTGCCTGCACATTTTCCATGTCCAGTTCTAGGTTAAGCCATATTCCGACATTAAAGCTGGTACCAGGTAACTGCTCCGGAGCACTCCTACACCTAACGCTCCCACTTGCTTCACCGTGCTGGTTACGTTGAGGCATGGCCACCTTAATGCCATTGCTAATTTGTTGTAAACCCGGAACTGCCATACCGGAACTGGTTGCTGTACTGCTTTGGTCTCCACTGGAGTTAGGAACATTATCCATTCTCTCCGATAAGCGGTCGATCCTTTTGTTGATAAGCTCAAGCAGTTGGGTGAGGTTCCCTTGAGATAAGTCGTCTCCTTCCGTGTTCACATCCATTTCTTAGTGGTTGGCCACCAGCAAACAAACATGACCAAACCAAGAAAAATCCAAACACCACAAACGGAAAAGTGGTAAAGCCAACCTCTAAAGAAACGCTCTGTGCACAAATTCGCAAGCAGCTTTTTGTTTTACACCAAAGTTAAAACGAGTTGAAACAACATGTACTGTAAAACACTACACAGCGTTTTTCGTCCCACTGAGTAGTAGAACTTCATCAGACAGCAACCAAACTTATTACAAACTTATTTAAATAACCTTCTCAGTAATTAGTTAATTACCATCAATTAAGTCCATGTTTACATTTACAAAGTAGGATTTCCTCACCAAAACCTATACTAAGTATTTTATTAGTAGTTTTGATACTTAATTCCTAAAACATTTATATATTTATTTATACTTTTCTAAAAATACAGTTATATAAAACCTAGTCCATTATAAATAAAAGCTACCAATACTAGAATAACAATAATAAATATTTACTAACCACTTAATATAATATAAAATTTAAGAACATATAAATAAATCTATCCACTATTTAAAATGTTTATACAAGTTGTTTATCTTAGCAAGACACATTGTTAAACAATTATTAGTTTTGAACCCTAAACAGCTTGAAACATTATTTGAGGGTAGTCTTCCTAGCATGTCCTAAGGTAAATTGAGTTTACCCATTTTATGAAAGTATTTTATTATTGTTATTATTATTATTACCTCAAAAGGTTCTTTAGCTTTAGAATACAGGCGATTGAGCAAGCTTCATTGATGCCTGGCTCTCTGCATGCTGCAAGCCACAATTGCCATGCTAGTTCTTTTTTCTCTAATTCTAATTTTAGATAATTTTCATTAATAAATTTATTTGTTTCACTGTATTTGGCAATACCGTCAATAGCCATAAATGTAAAAACATGCCCAATGTTGGTGTCACAGTGCCTAGCCAGTGCATTCACATCTTTTTTCTTTGCAATTGCATATACATGCTCATAAATTCTGTCCCGAAGATGCCTGTCCGTCTTTCCTACATAAAATGACGGACACTGCTTACATTGCGCTAGATAAACAACTCCCTTAGAAGTACATGAAAAACATCCCCTCACATCATACCTAACTGACCTGACGGTAAATGAATTTGATGTATCAAGTTCCTTACAGTACTTACAAGAACCACACTTCTTTGTCCCTCTTTTTTCTTTCCCTTTTATGTCATATGGTTTTGTTTCAAGCAGTCGTTTCAAGTTTGTGCCCCTTCTATATGTTATTACTGGGTCAAAATTTAAAATGCTAGAGACATTTTTGTCTATTGATAAATAGCTCCAATACTTCCTCACTATTTTACCAATAGACTGTGCTTCTGGACAATATGTGAAAGTGAATGCTATTCTAAAATCATTTTGATTGTTATTTTCTACTGTTGTAATGTCTAGTTCTTGTCTAATGTTTAAATTAATCTGTACACTTACATTTACAGTTTCTGTGTTCATATTTAATCTACTATCCAAGTTGTCATTCTGGCAGGTTAATAGGGGAACATGTACCTTTGTTCCTTTTTCTTTGACTTCTTGGAAAATGTTGTTTAAGAATGACTCAGGATATGCTCTCCTTAAGAACATTTGATAAAGTAAATTACATTCATCTTCAAAGTCACTTTGTAATGTTGTCATTCTTGCCGCCCTCACCAGTTGGCCTTTAACCACTGCCTTTTTCTGGTGAAGGGGGTGCATACTAGTAAAATGAAGAAAGTTGTATGAATAAGTTACTTTCCTAAAAATTTTTGATATACATGATGACCTGTATTTCTTTAAATCAACGTCTAAGAAGTTAATGTTATTTTCCTGAAAGTTATAAGTAAAGGCTAAAAATGAAGTAGTTGTATTTAGGAATTTCACAAATTGTTCTGCTTCATTTTTGTTCCCCTTAAATAAAATAAAAATATCATCAAGGAACCTTCTATATAAGTGTATTTGCTTGAACCGTTCGCTGTTAAAAATCAGAATGGTCTCCCAGTGGGCCAAAACCAGGTTTGCAAAACTAGAACCCACTGGTGACCCCATAGCCACTCCGACTTTTTGTACAAACAGTCTATCTTCAAAGGTCACAAAGTTGTTCTTTAAAATAACATCCAGTAACTGTTCTATCAATAAACATTCATTGGTGTTTGCCCCCGTGGACCTAATATAGTCCACTACCCACTCGATCCCCACGTCGTGGGGTATACAAGAATATAAATTTGTTATATCCACTGTTAAGAAATTTGTATTTTCGTCAAATTCTATTGTTTGTAACTGTTGAAGGAAGGCCCAAGAGTCTTTTAGAATTTGCTCTTCTGAATTAACATATTTCTTCAAAAAGTTGTCCACAAATTTGGCACAAGAATATGTTATAGACTGTCTTGCATCAACTAAAGCCCTAAAAGGAGGATTGACCATGTTTTTATGCAGCTTAGGAATCCCAAAAATTTTTGGGATTCTTGGGGCTAACAATGTTAGGTATGTGTGTTGTTCTAAAGTTATAAGGCCGTCAGTAAACAAGTCGCTAATAAACATTCTTATTCTATTATATGCTTGATTCAGTTCATTTCTACTGATAGGAGCATAGGTATCACTTTCTAATAGTTTTAACATAATATTAGAATAGTCTTCCTTATAAAACACCACTAGCCCTCCTCCTTTATCAGGTTTCATAAGTCTAAGAGATAGATTTCTTAATAGGTCTAAAAGGAATTTTTCCTCTGGGGACAAGTTACAAAAACCTCCATTAGTGTGTTTTAACATGTCTCTAAATTCATTTTCACATAAGAACTCAAACATATTCAAAGTATTGTTCTGTGGTGGATTAAACGTACTAGATATTCTTAAGCTGTTTTCTGTTATAGTATGTTTCCCAAGTAAAATATTTAAGTTCAATTTACGTAAAAACAGCTTAAAATCAATTAGTAATTCAACAATGTCACATTTCTTAGAGGGGACAAATGTCAGACCTTTAGCAAACAGGTCAATCAAGACCTGGTCAATTTTACAATCAGTAAAATTATGAACAGAAAAGTCACCTCCACTGTTTTTTAAAACTTCATATAGTTTTACTCCATTCAGTTGTAATTGTTGCTGTTGCTGCGGTATTGTACTGCCGATTGACCCTCTGTGACCGGTTCGGGGTCCAGTTGCCCCCTCCCCCGGAAGTTTTTTGTGGTGCTTGATTGTGGGCTACATTGTTGTCAGCGAAATACATTTGATTCGTTGTTTGATAATTAAAGTCTCCTTCAATAATATCACCTTCATTAACATACCCCCCAGCTTCTGGTTCAGTCACTGTCTCCAAAAGGTTAGGAATATTTCTGTTAGAATTCTGACCACCTTGGTCTCTCATCACCGTTTGATTACCAGAATATCTTTTTTTATTAATCTTTTCCTGGGCAATAAAGGTTTGGGGTAAGCTACCCCTTCTTGATAAGCCTTTAGGTCTCTTTGCAATTTTCTGGTTTTATTAGACTTTAATTTCACCATCTGTTGTGTTATGCTGGAAAGAATTCTATCATACTCGAATTCATTCCTATAAAAGTCAATGTCTGTTTTTACATCATGTTCCAAAGCTGCAGCTTCTTTCATTACCATTTCCAAATCAGTTTGGTAGTGTTTAGCCATGCATTGCATGACTTCTAGACCGTGTCTGTTATACAAGTCTGTTAACTCATTAAAAAATTCAGAGCCGTGTACTAACCCTGAAGGGTATGAGTAATGCCTCAACCCTTTAGGGACAATCTTCTCCTTAATACATTTGTTAAAATAGTTCAATTCCAATTGTAGTTTTTTAGTTTTAAACAATTTGGAATCAAACAACTTTAGTTTATCGATAAATGAACGCTCATTTGCATTTTCGTTTAAGTGTACAACCTCGTCACTTGCCTGCACATTTTCCATGTCCAGTTCTAGGTTAAGCCATATTCCGACATTAAAGCTCGTACCAGGTAACTGCTCCGGAGCACTCCTACACCTAACGCTCCCACTTGCTTCACCGTGCCGGTTACGTTGAGGCATGGCCACCTTAATGCCATTGCTAATTTGTTGTAAACCCGGAACTGCCATACCGGAACTGGTTGCTGTACTGCTTTGGTCTCCACTGGAGTTAGGAACATTATCCATTCTCTCCGATAAGCGGCCGATCCTTTTGTTGATAAGCTCAAGCAGTTGGGTGAGGTTCCCTTGAGATAAGTCGTCTCCTTCCGTGTTCACATCCATTTCTTAGTGGTTGGCCACCAGCAAACAAACATGACCAAACCAAGAAAAATCAAAACACCACAAACGGAAAAGTGGTAAAGCCAACCTCTAAAGAAATGCTCTGTGCACAAATTCGCAAGCAGCTTTTTATTTTACACCAAAGATAAAACGAGTTGAAACAACATGTACTGTAAAACACTACACAGCGTTTTTCGTCCCACTGAGTAGTAGAACTTCATCAGACAGCAACCAAACTTATTACAAACTTATTTAAATAACCTTCTCAGTAATTAGTTAATTACCATCAATTAAGTCCATGTTTACATTTACAAAGTAGGATTTCCTCACCAAAACCTATACTAAGTATTTTATTAGTAGTTTTGATACTTAATTCCTAAAACATTTATATATTTATTTATACTTTTCTAAAAATACAGTTATATAAAACCTAGTCCATTATAAATAAAAGCTACCAATACTAGAATAACAATAATAAATATTTACTAACCACTTAATATAATATAAAATTTAAGAACATATAAATAAATCTATCCACTATTTAAAATGTTTATACAAGTTGTTTATCTTAGCAAGACACATTGTTAAACAATTATTAGTTTTGAACCCTAAACAGCTTGAAACATTATTTTAGGGTAGTCTTCCTAGCATGTCCTAAGGTAAATTGAGTTTACCCATTTTATGAAAGTATTTTATTATTATTATTATTATTACCTCAAGAGGTTCTTTAGCTTTAGAATACAGGCGATTGAGCAAGCTTCATTGATGCCTGGCTCTCTGCATGCTGCAAGCCACAATTGCCATGCTAGTTCTTTTTTCTCTAATTCTAATTTTAGATAACTTTCATTAATAAATTTAATTGTTTCACTGTATTTGGCAATACCGTCAATAGCCATAAATGTAAAAACATGCCCAATGTTGGTGTCACAGTGCCTAGCCAGTGCATTCACATCTTTTTTCTTTGCAATTGCATATACATGCTCATAAATTCTGTCCCGAAGGCGCCTGTCCGTCTTTCCTACATAAAATGACGGACACTGCTTACATTGCACTAGATAAACAACTCCCTTAGAAGTACATGAAAAACATCCCCTCACATCATACCTAACTGACCTGACGGTAAATGAATTTGATGTATCAAGTTCCTTACAGTACTTACAAGAACCACACTTCTTTGTCCCTCTTTTTTCTTTCCCTTTTATGTCATATGGTTTTGTTTCAAGCAGTCGTTTCAAGTTTGTGCCCCTTCTATATGTTATTACTGGGTCAAAATTTAAAATGCTAGAGGCATTTTTGTCTATTGATAAATAGCTCCAATACTTCCTCACTATTTTACCAATAGACTGTGCTTCTGGACAATATGTGAAAGTGAATGCTATTCTAAAATCATTTTGATTGTTATTTTCTACTGTTGTAATGTCTAGTTCTTGTCTAATGTTTAAATTAATCTGTACACTTACATTTACAATTTGTGTGTTCATATTTAATCTACTATCCAAGTTGTCATTCTGGCAGGTTAATAGGGGAACGTATGTACCTTTGTTCCTTTTTTCTTTGACTTCTTGGAAAATGTTGTTTAAGAATGACTCAGGATATGCTCTCCTTAAGAACATTTGATAAAGTAAATTACATTCATCTTCAAAGTCACTTTGTAATGTTGTCATTCTTGCCGCCCTCACCAGTTGGCCTTTAACCACTGCCTTTTTCTGGTGAAGGGGGTGCATACTAGTAAAATGAAGAAAGTTGTTTGAATAAGTTACTTTCCTAAAAATTTTTGATATACATGATGACCTGTATTTCTTTAAATCAACGTCTAAGAAGTTAATGTTATTTTCCTGAAAGTTATAAGTAAAGGCTAAAAATGAAGTAGTTGTATTTAGGAATTTCACAAATTGTTCTGCTTCATTTTTGTTCCCCTTAAATAAAATAAAAATATCATCAAGGAACCTTCTATATAAGTGTATTTGCTTGAACCGTTCGCTGTTAAAAATCAGATTGGTCTCCCAGTGGGCCAAAACCAGGTTTGCAAAACTAGAACCCACTGGTGACCCCATAGCCACTCCGACTTTTTGTACAAACAGTCTATCTTCAAAGGTCACAAAGTTGTTCTTTAAAATAACATCCAGTAACTGTTCTATCAATAAACATTCGTTGGTGTTTGCCCCCTTGGACCTAATATAGTCCACTACCCACTCGATCTCCACGTCGTGGGGTATACAAGAATATAAATTTGTTATATCCACTGTTAAGAAATTTGTATTTTCGTCAAATTCTATTGTTTGTAACTGTTGAAGGAAGGCTCAAGAGTCTTTTAGAATTTGGTCTTCTGAATTAACATATTTCTTCAAAAAGTTGTCCACAAATGTGGCACAAGAATATGTTATAGACTGTCTTGCGTCAACTAAAGCCCTAAAAGGAGGATTGACCATGTTTTTATGCAGCTTAGGAATCCCCAAAATTTTTGGGATTCTTGGGGCTAACAATGTTAGGTATGTGTGTTGTTCTAAAGTGATAAGGCCGTCAGTAAACAAGTCGCTAATAAACATTCTTATTCTATTATATGCTTGATTCAGTTCATTTCTACTGATAGGAGCATAGGTATCACTTTCTAATAGTTTTAACATAATATTAGAATAGTCTTCCTTATAAAACACCACTAGTCCTCCTCCTTTATCAGGTTTCATACGTCTAAGAGATAGATTTCTTAATAGGTCTAAAAGGGATTTTTCCTCTGGGGACAAGTTACAAAAACCTCCATTAGTGTGTTTTAACATGTCTCTAAATTCATTTTCACATAAGAACTCAAACATATTCAAAGTATTGTTCTGTGGTGGATTAAACGTACTAGATATTCTTAAGCTGTTTTCTGTTATAGTATGCTTCCCAAGTAAAATATTTAAGTTCAATTTACGTAAAAACAGCTTAAAATCAATTAGTAATTCAACAATGTCACATTTCATAGAGGGGACAAATGTCAGACCTTTAGCAAACAGGTCAATCAAGACCTGGTCAATTTTACAATCAGTAAAATTATAAACAGAAAAGTCACCTCCACTGTTTTTTAAAACTTCATATAGTTTTACTCCATTCAGTTGTAATTGTTGCTGTTGCTGCGGGTATTGTACCGCCGATTGACCCCCTGTGACCGGTTCGAGGTCCAGTTGCCCCCCCCTCCCCCGCCGGAAGTTTTTTTGTGGTGCTTGATTGTGGGTTACATTGTTGTCAGCGAAATACATTTGATTCGCTGTTTGATAATTAAAGTCTCCTTCAATAATATCACCCTCATTAACATACCCCCCAGCTTTTGGTTCAGTCACTGTCTCCAAAAGGTTAGGAATATTTCTGTTAGAATTCTGACCACCTTGGTCTCTCATCACCGTTTGATTACCAGAATATTTCTTTTTATTAATCTTTTCCTGGGGCAATAAAGGTTTAGGGTAAGCTACCCCTTCTTGATAAGCCTTTAGGTCTCTTTGCAATTTTCTGGTTTTATTAGACTTTAATTTCACCATCTGTTGTGTTATGCTGGAAAGAATTCTATCATACTCGAATTCATTCCTATAAAAGTCAATGTCTGTTTTTACATCATGTTCCAAAGCTGCAGCTTCTTTCATTACCATTTCCAAATCAGTTTGGTAGTGTTTAGCCATGCATTGCATGACTTCTAGACCGTGTCTGTTATACAAGTCTGTTAACTCATTAAAAAATTCAGAGCCGTGTACTAACCCTGAAGGGTATGAGTAATGCCTCAACCCTTTAGGGACAATCTTCTCCTTAATACATTTGTTAAAATAGTTCAATTCCAATTGTAGTTTTTTAGTTTTAAACAATTTGGAATCAAACAACTTTAGTTTATCGATAAATGAATGCTCATTTGCATTTTCGTTTAATAATATTTTGGAATGTAATATGCAGGCCTGTGACTGGGAACTTAACATGAGAACTTAACTTGACATGGACTTAATTGATGGTAATTAACTAATTACTGAGAAGGTTATTTAAATAAGTTTGTAATAAGTTTGGTTGCTGTCTGATGAAGTTCTACTACTCAGTGGGATGAAATACGCTGTGTAGTGTTTTACAGTACATGTTGTTTCAACTCATTTCAACTTTGGTGTAAAATAAAAAGCTGCTTGCGAATTTGTGCACAGAGCGTTTCTTTAGAGGTTGGCTTTACCACTTTTCCGTTTGTGGTGTTTGGATTTTTCTTGGTTTAAACATGCCTGTGCCTCAACACACCTATCATCACCATCATCACTATTTTGCTCAGTTACATTGGTTTGCCTGCTGCATTGAACCAGCTCAAAGTCAGCACCTATGAGAGGAAGACAGGAAACACACTTTATGACCTGTTCATGATGTCTGCACACATGCACACATGAACACAAACACATGCACACATGCACACATGCACACATGAACACATGCACACATGAACACATGAACACGTGAACGCATGCACATATGCACACATACACATATGAACACACATACTCTCCTCACTACAACAGACACACATAGACACACATGCACCACCAGCAATCCAGAACATACTCAATTGTGTGTGATGGAGGTGTACAGTATCAGAAGTCAAACATTTATATCAAAAGTGACAGCATGCAGGATGTGTGTTGCTCAACAACATGCAGTGTGAGTTTAGACAGCCCTTGCTAATAACAGAATACATGGCTTTGATGCATGTGTGTTTTGTTCAGTGATTGGCCTCACCCTGGAACGCAATGTGCACATGGACACAACACTGATGTGTGAGTATTAACATCTCTGCAATCTCCTGTGCACCATCACTCACAGGTATACATACCATGGCTGGATGTGTATCAGTGTGTCACATAGATATCCATTTCTGATTAGAGCATCTGTGTCTTTAGCAGACAATTGTGGACACAGGTTTAGCACATGCATGCTATGTAGACACACAGGATGAGTGGTGCATGTATACCTGATGGAATACCATTGCTCAACATAGACATTGTAGAGTGGTAATGGTGAGTGTAGGACATATTGTGGACATGATAGTGCCAAGCATGACATGGCATGCTAAACTGCAACATTAAACCTCACACATACACAATGTGTGTCATGTGACCTATACAGTCAATAGTATTACAAGACATGTGTGTCACTTTGTACAAATGGTGATTGCTATACTGATTGTGTATTGGTGCATATGTTTGCACACACACAACATTGAGGTGCATAGCAATTAATGATATGTGTAGTACTGTGGCCACTGTAACAGGATGTAGTGTAGTACCATGTGACATCATCATGCACCATCATGTGGTCACTCAAGGCTACTAATGTGTGCCAGACCAGCACATAGCATGCTGTACCTGAACTGCAGTTCTATGGCTACATTCACCGTTTCACTTACAGTTGTTACATGGGTTTGCAAGGTACACAGTAGGGGGCATTACCTAAGATGAATGTGTTACGTGTTGGAGAGTGTCACACAGCCACATGAGAGGACTCTACCCCTCAGGTATGTTATGTGTGCTGTGTGGATGATATTTGGGATACTGAAGTGTGACCGTACAGTGTGTGTATGAGTACACCATATGTAGCATGTTAACATGTACTGCGTATGACACAGTTGTGTGTGTTGTGTGCATGTGTATCGACTGTGCCTATCCAACGTCCATACAGTGTTGCCACAGTTGTGTGGGATGGTCTTTGTATTGCATTTGTTTGAGTCAGCTACTCACGTTACGGAGATGTGCATAGTCTCACAGCAAACATGCACAGCATGCATTATGTGCTGGTGTATGACGTGTACATGGCCTACACTTCACCTATGACATGCACATTTATTTAGCAATAATAAATGTAAAAACACACTCACCAGCATGGGTCTCCTGCATTGCTGTCACACCAGAGGGACCTACAAGGGTATGAGACAGTTTGTCAGTGGCAACAACTGTGGCATTGTTACTGTGTGTTTGCAATCTTACAGTAGTACAACTGTTCCCAGTCACAGGCCTGCATATTACATTCCAAAATATTATTATTGCACAACACTAGGCACCACATCTTGTAACTACACACTACACATATCACATAAGCATGATCTACCAATAGAGGTAACAGCAGTGTACAGCTATGACATGTTACCTGCACGCTCCATGTCAACTTGCTGGGTGGCTCCGGTCTCCATGATGATGCATGTCAGTTGTTGTTGTTGCTGTTGTTGGCCAGGAGCCACCTGGCTCAGGAGCAGCTCCCCCACTCTGGTGAGGGGGAGATGGATGGCTACCCCACCACCTGTGGCAAGCTGTTGTCTACGGATATCAGACGCATGCTGCCAGACATGTCTAATTAAATCACTGCAGTGATGGAGTACCTGCTCATATGTCCGGTTATGCATGCCTATGTCATTTACCCTATGGACAAGATCTTGCCACAGTGCAGTCCGCTCATGCTGGTCCTGGCTGGTTCTTGAGAACAGCATGGTGTAGTGCTGAACCATGGTGTCCGTTATCACTTCATCCTCTGCTGTGCTGTATGAGGGATTACGATGGTGGGCCATTACCCTGGAAGACAAAGAAACAATATGTGTGAGCAAGTCAAGTGGCACACTTAATATTCTAAAGTACGGATATCATTTAACTGCCATATATAGCAACCTATTGTCTGTCAAAGGATACACACTTTCAATACCTCATATAAGTGCTCATCCCACAACTGCCTGACAGTGCCTGGCACACTCCATATATCAAACCATGTTCTGCACAGCAACAAAGATAAACCAGTATGTAAGACTATACAACAGTATATTGCACACTGTATGTGACACAATGCACCACCTAGCCACAGGGGGTATATATCATGCTAATGCATAACGTAACATGTAATCCATTGCAATGATTGTAGGGTCCAGTCACAGTATTACCAGCATACCACACTAGTCATTGATGGCAAACCCCTGCCTAACATATGTGCTCATTCGTCAATATGGGTGGCATATTGCTGTACTACACTATACATGTTGCTAGATACACACCTATATCCTGCAACACACATATGACTGAGGCCATGGTACAGGCATACGCACACATCAGACATACATACCAGACACAAAGGTATGGCAACACACATGACCTTTACCTGTGTACCGTACAATACTGTGTGTCAGTAGTTACAAGACCTTATGCCTGAGGTATGTCATCTGGAGGACTACGGGGAACAAACAATACAGTGGTTCCAGGACATGTATACATACACCTTAGTATGCTGTTTAGGCATACACCTTCAGGTAGTACTACAGTTCATTCAGGGGTTGGATTCACCAGCAGTAACACTCAATAAGCATACATGTACTGCTTTAGCCTACAATGGGACACCCCAGTTGACACCAACATACTACATCAGACCATATGGCATACTGCTTTTTGTGCCTAGCAATAGCGTACACATCTTTTGCTGGGATCACAGCTAGGACACTACATACCATGACAGAAACAGTTTCCCACTTAGCTATCACACATATACAGAACTCGGACACATTCCCCAACACATTCACCATCACATTCACCATCACACTCAGTCAACCTCACAAAGCAATTATTGCACAGGTACATGTGGGTGAATATTGGTTCATAGGTAGGTTATAGGCTATTGGCCCTAGGACCTTTAGATGTCTAGCCATACGCTACCCTGGCCTTTGACACACAGGTGATGTCATTTCACATGGCCCTGTCAAGCAGAGCCACAGAGGTTATTCCGGGGGTGTATTTCCTATCTCACACACAATCATCAGGTTTATATATGACGACTGCTAATTAGGTGTTTCGTGTGCTATTGATAGGTGGTTTGTGCCAGGGTATGGGATGTCTCTGAGATAGGGATTTAGCCATCCAGCATGTGCTGTTTATTGAGGTGACAAGCTTTATGTCCATAGAGCGTCTAGTTCGTAGGGATTGTGATCTGATTACGTGGAGCATGTCCAACAGCTCTGGGTTTCACATAGCTTTGCATGTTAGGCAGAGGTCACCTCTGAGTAGACGGTATGCTACACAGTCTAGCTGTTGTTTTGTGGGACGGTCTGCATAGGACATCTGTTTGAGGCCAGTATTACCCTTTGTGAGGTATGTCTGTGTTCTTTCCAGTTACTGTAGATGTCTTGTGAGGTACATACCACATGGGGCATTGTACTCTATAATGGGTTTTCTGTGTGTGGAGTACAGAGGAACACTGACCTATACTTCCCTGGATGACCCACCTTTTGTGATTACATGTGCCACGTAGACAGGTTACATGACTAGTGTGGCACTGTGACAATCAGATGGGAGACTACTGTCCACCTGTGCCCCATGGCCTATTATCACACCTTCAGTGTTAAGTAGACTACCACCTATGTGGTAGTTAATGGGTACTGAGTTTTTGCAAGGAGGGATGCCAATGCAGTTTTAACACTGAGCTTGAGTCCATGGCTTTGTCACCAGGCATCTGTTGCAGTAAATTTGACCCTGCCTCTCTCTCTCTCTCTATATATATATATATATATATATATATATATATATATATATATATATATATATGTATATATACACACATACATATGAACATCCATTGGTGTACATATTGATATACATATAGGCACATATACAGTCCACCTTTCATGGTGGGATTATTGAGTATGGGAAGGTTGTGAGGTATACAGTTATGTCATAATATTGCACAGTATTGTGTGGAATGCATTGAAAGTTTTCTCAGCCCATGTAGCTTTAGCAGACCTCACTGGCTGCAACACTGCAAACCTGATGAATCATACCCACAACGTTCAACCACCACATGTCATATACCAGCACTGTATGCTATCTGGTTTGCCACACACTACAACCTATATAGGAATATGCACATAACAACCTTCAACAACATATATGTAACCACCTTTCACAAACAGTTGCAGTATGTCCCTTGCTCAATGCACATGTACAGATGCTAATATATCTGTCACAGACAGATCTCTCCATATGTGTGTGCCATACACACACAAGGACCACACTGTTGTAGGTCTATGTACCTCACGGCTGACCTGTTGTGCCTTGCTGCAACATGAACATGTGTCACATGTGAGCACACATTAATATTAGAGGGTATATATATATATATATATATATATATATATATATATATATATATATATATATATAGCTGCAAATGCTTAATTATCATACTAGCCTGGTACAGCTGTTGCCAGTGCTAAGCTACACATTGATATGACTATCATGCATTTGTTACTCTGCCACATCCATGGTTATATAGCTGTATGCACTACTCCCCCAAACATACATTGTCCACACTACTGTACAGAACACAGATAACATGGTTCAGATGTTTGACATTTAATGCTGAGCTACATATATCACAGTTATGTCCCACTGCACACAGCTGCACACTGATATGTCCATGGCAGTAGTTATGCAGGGTATCTGTGCATAGATACGTACTGCTGCCACATGTTGATGCTTCAAAGTATGTAGAGTGGTCTTTAAATACATCTACTACATGCCAGTAAATACATATCTGTTACATACCTTTCCTTTGTATGCATTCGTATTTTACACTTAGCTGTCTCTTTGGCTGAATGTAATAACTTTGTTTTATGTTATATTTTCTTTTTTTTTTTATTAGTTTATATATTTTTTTCCACTGGTGTGGGTGGGGATGTGAGTCTCTCTCTCACTCTCTCTGTCTCTGTCTCTCTCTCTCTCTCACTCTCACCATCTGCACTGGGACGATTGCATGTGTGGCCAGCAGGTACAGCCTGCTTTTATAGGTATCTGCACATGTGCATGTGATGGCCTGTGCACCAACTGGTGGCCACAATTTGGTAATTGCATGCAGCCTGCTGTGTGGTAATTGCAGTACTCACTGTCATAGCAACACAATGCTATAAATTGCTATGTCAGGTAGGTGTAGCCCTTTCAGCTTTCCAGAGTGGGGCCTATGCTTGTTTGCTGTGGAGACCGTTGTGTAAGCCAGAAGGTTGGTATAGTTCTTATATCTGAAGATAGGGGTGTAGCCAGTGATATAATTGTTGCATTCAGACCGGAATGTTGCCACTTCCACTACACAGTTGTCAGTGTAGAATTGTACTCACCCCTACATATGCTAACACAAGATACATGGGAGAATGCAGTTTCTTTTCTACTTGTACATACAAAAGTAGTTATTGAGATGTATTCATTTGGCACATGAACTGTTTGTGAACTGATATACTGTGAATATTTATTCGCTCACTTTTGAACAGTTTGTGCTTTTTTACTGTTGACATTGGCACAGGCTGCTCAAGAAAATGGTATAAATTTCTGTACTGAGTATGCCTACCTATATCCTTGGTAGACCCTGAACACACAGGTTTATTGTACATTTGGGTAGGGGTGCAGTAGGACAGAGAGCATTTATGTCTTAATGTGTGAACTTTATCTTGCTGGACTTAAAGGGTTGCTGTGTACCTGTTAGTTTAACAAGGCAATAGTCTGTCTGCGTAGCTCCCAACTGTGGACCTATCCAGATGGTAGCCCAAGGTTAGCCTGTTATTGTTTGTGCACCACACCAGTCTTTTCAGCTCTGGAACAATGTCATTGTCACAGTTGGTTGCTACCAGTACAGGCTACATCCCTTGGTATTTCAGTGTTGTACTCCTACATAAGGGTATGCTTCTGGAACTCCTTCCAAAGCTATTTGCACAGTGTGTAACAGCATAATAGCTGATATGCCTGTATGTTTCTGCCTCTGCCAGACCTCTCAAACACTCAGGTACATATTTGAACAGACTCAGGGTAAAGTAGGTCGAAGTGAGGTACACCTTTACAATATTAGTAACATTAGGTTGAGACTTTGAAAGAACCAGAGCATATGGATTAATACACATTTCTTGAAGTACAAGTGGTGTCTAACTCTTACTTTTTGTCACAGTTGGGAAGTATGGCCTCTACCCTATTCAGATATGCTAGTGTTTGTCCTGCTATAATACTGTGTGGGGGTTGTGAAGTGCTGCTGTAACATTATTTCCTGCTAGAATGGCTGGTTCTCTTTTCACTGTCATGTAATGTAATTCCACAAGGACTGCTGGTAAAGATCCACAGAACAGGATTTGTGTTATGGCATTCCTATTTGGCCTTTACATTCACTCATTCTGATGCGTAATATATTGGTTTCAGCACCACTTTGTTGTATGTTAACCATGGCTCAGTGGTACTTCATGCAGTCAATTGTGTCCAGGGTTCGAGACTCACAGAAGTATTTTATTTTGCTGCTGAGCAGAACAAGGGCCCTGACATACAGAGTGACTAAGGCACTTTTAAGCAGTTGTAAGCAGGTTTGTGTGGGTTTGCGTGATGCATAGCAATACTTAGCTAAGCGCACACAAGCGCACACTTGCGCAAACCCGCTAACTACTGCTTAAAAGTGCTTACTCCCGCTAACCCCCACGCTCATTTCTTTGAAAGAAAAGAAAATGTGGAGATAGGAAAGTGGTGCAAAAGGGGCACAAAGAGGGAAAGACAGTAGGGAAAACAGATCAGCATGTGCAGGACGGGTGTAGGGAAGGTCCATAGTTGCCCATATCTTTAACAGCAACAGCTGTGCATATACTAGTAATTTGAATGGAATTTTGAAACCTTCCACCCCTGAGAGAGGGGTGAGGACAACAAAGTATGTTGTACTGCCAATTAAATTTCTGTTTGTGTCCAGCAGACATGTGTGAAAATTCGGCAGCTATGTATGGGGTGTAATTTTTTTATGGGTGCAGATTGCCCATTTTTTTTTCTGGTGAGAGTGGAGTGTGGGGTAGGGGAAGTAGGTATATTTTGGGAGGTAGGTTGGGGAGGTAAACAGACAAGACAAACAAGGCACATACAGGGGCGGAGTATGACACATGGGGTGGGTGAACACCATTGACGGGGAAGGGTGTTTGGAAATCGCAAGCCCATGAGCCCACAGATGGCAACAGTGGAACTGAGATCCCCACCCATGGGCAGTCACCACTGCACCTTCACAGCCCAGGGGGTGTGCTGTGCTGGGGGCTGCGTAGGAGGGGCAGGTTCACCCGTGAGTCATGCCACTCTTGCCTCGAGCTAGCGTAGAGGATCAGCGACTGAACACTGGATCTCCCTACGCACCACAGCCTGGACCATTAGGAGGGTGAGAGGTGGCCCTCCTCCGCCCACACTTGCATGGGGTGGATGAGCCCCATCCCCTGCAGTGCTTCCACCCGAAGGTGGCATAGGACCAATGGAGGAGGGGGTCCCGGGCTGGGCACCGAACTGCTGGTGCCAGGTGCCATCGCCAGCTGAGGTGGGATAGGTGGGTCCACTGGGACCGGCCTTCCCATACGTTCTATGTTTAGGAGGATTTAATGACAATATGGGTTAGTAATAGCCAACAACATTCCAGTTTAGTTGTAACAGCATACAGTAGTATTCCCATTAGCCCAACACACCAGAGCTCAAACAGTTGAACAGCAAACATAATACATGCATATATACAGAACAACAGTAGACATTCCAACAGCATGCAGGGGTGATTGGTGGCAACAGGCCACCAAGAATGTGGTATGTGAACAGGGCACATGCATTGAGGTAAATGCAGATAGGATGTGTCCCAACAAATGTAATGAGATTAGACATACTCATTCAGGTGTGGAATTGCATTGTTTATGCACATACAGTGGGGTGTAAAAAGATACTTCCATTAACAAATTATCTATACTTATAGTTTACACTACATTCCTATTGACTGCAGTTAAATATCCCCTACATGTATTATTAGACTAGGCAATGTCTATTAAATTGTGAAATGGGTTTTGCTAGTTTTTGATATACCTGACCTGTATCTGACATGCAAACTGTCCTGGATGCAGATGTTACTGCTACATATTTATATTTTTCATTTATATTTATGTATCTACATATCTGGATGTGTTCAGGTGACATTATCAGGTACATGTTAACAGCCTCCTACATTTCTGGCAGCATATTGACATTTCTGGGGAACACATTAACAAGCTACTCATGTGCCAGATTAACTTGTACATGCCAGCCATTAACCGACAATTGAAGACTGTATATATGCTTAACAGCTACTGGCACTCCCTTCATCCACTTTAAATGGGCCTACCCATGTGTGGGTTGACTGCACTTAATACAACAGTAGTATTTCTATTATGCAAGGGTACAAAAACATATTGCAGAAAGTGGCACGGACACACTCCAGGAATTATACCTTTATTAATTACATTACACACTTTTCTAGTGTCTCTCTCAATTATTTAATATAACAATTCATGCAGAGGTCTTTTATTCAATACTTTTTATACCTTTATTAATGGGTTACAACACCTTTTCATGCTGTCTCACTTATTTTATATAACAGTTCATGCAGAGAAGTTATTCCACACTTTTTATAATTTTATTAATGGGTTACAACACCTTTTCACGCTGTCTCACTTATTTTATATAAAAGTTCATGCAGAGAAGTTATTCCACACTTTTTATAATTTTATTAATGGGTTACAACACCTTTTCACGCTGTCTCACTTATTTTATATGACAGTACATGCAGAGAGGTTATTCCACACTTTTTATACCTTTAATAATGGGTTACAATACTCTTTTTCAGGCTCTCTCACTTCTTTTATATGACCACACATGCAGAATATTTACTAACCTGCCAGGTGGCACAGCCTTAACAGCCTATTTGCATAGGCTTGCTGATTCGCAGCACGGACACCTGCAACTGTGAATTAAATGAAGGGATATTGAGACATACCTATCCAAAATATAGACTACAATAGCAATTCTTGCATACTTCATTCCATGGCTACATACTCAGTAGTGGGGCATTTGGCATTCCATGGGCCTCCTGTATCCAGTGGTTCAGTTGGTCCTCCTTGCATCTCTTCAGGTCTGCATGGTGGTGTCTGACCTGCTCACCAGTCCGAGGGATGCCTGTGGCACTGGTGAGATCATGTGCTAAATGGTTCCAGGCTTCCGCTTTGTACTCCATGCCCTGGAACTGGCCCTGCAGGAGTCTTGCATCATGATGATGGACAAGGAGCCAAATCATGTATTTTGACTCCTCAATGCCCCACCGTTGTGCTCGAAAATGAGAGCCCTCTCCAGCACTGGCCATACTGTCTGCAGATGGGAGCTACAACCAGTTATGGCATTTATTCCCACCTATGGAGCTTAAATATGCCTCATTTCTCGCACTTATTTGTGATTGGCTGGTTTTGAAATATCTCAGCTAAGAGCAAACCTGCTTAGCAATGGGTAAACTTCCACTGATATATATGAATGTGTTGGAAATGCAGCCATATTTAAAGCTGTCATGGCTTAGTGGTTTAGTACTGTGATTATGGTGCACGGTATCCTGGGTTTGAGTCCTGTCATTGCTTTTTATTTTACTACTGGCCAGACCAGATAGGGGGTTTGGCTGTGTTTAGCCGACTTTGCTCAGCTTTGCCCAACGTTGTTCTATGTTGCTCTACATTGCTCTACTCTGCCCGATGTTGCCCAATTTTGCCCAATGTTGCGCTAGTTGGCGCGGTGCACAGCTCCTCGCAGACATGTTTTGTTTGCACTAGTTGGCGCGATGCGCAGCTCCACGCAAAACTATTGTGCTAGTTAAAGCACTGCTAAGCTATGAGCAATTATACTTCACTGTGCTTAATACTAGTGGACTTTGCTTAGCAGTGCTTCACATTGCTTAAGATACGTTACATATGAGTTTATCAGTATGCATGACCATTCCACCTTCATATATATATATATATATATATATATATATATATATATATATATATATATATATATATAATATTGTTCACTAATGCATAGACAATTTCAATGCATTTTACTGGGATTTAAAAGGTTAATGTCAGGAATTATTTTTATGCACACATTTCCTACAGAAAATAGGTAGTGGAGTGGCACGACTCGAACCAAGACTGCATACTCTTTATGCGAGGGCTCTACCACTACACTATTGCTATTTCCCTTAATTTACATATAAATAGTTTATTATCCTTTTTGATGTCTACACTAATAACTGTAGCTAAGCAATGGGCAAACCCTCGCATACACGCACAAATAAAGGCAGCTATATCGGAAATAAAAAAAAAAGGAAACCTTTACATTTTACACTTGTACAGGGATTTACAATGTGGGGGAGTGTAGTGTTGTGTATGTGGACATTTGAGCGTACTCGCTCATTTCTGTTGACATTTGCAGTTTAGGCACTTGCAGGGGCATGGATATTTGGACTGCTCAGCAGTCTGACACAGCCCCTGCACTCATGCACGGTCCGTGTAAGCCTTAGAGTGAATCAGTGCACCCTCATGAATATGCATGATGCACTGACATCATAGCCTTACACTGCAGTGTCCATGTAAGACTTAGTTAGTCTTACATGGGGGATTAGTGAATCCTGGCCAATGTGTTAGATCACCTATTGCATGTGTTTGTTAGTGCCTTTTTTTGCTTCAGGTTGTGGCTATAAAAAATTGCTGGACTAGCTTACTAACTTAATTAGCAAATGTAAAATTAAAAAAAATAAATAAATAAATTAAGTAATAATTCCTCTGAATAATGCAATCTTGCATTAATTTGTTTTGTATATGTTTAAAGATATTTAAATACTTTAAAAAGTTGTAAAGGTTTATACAGAGATTTTTAAATTGTTTTTGTTTCTATTCATATTTATATGGCTCATCTATAATTACCTTTCTTAGCAAGTGTCTCATTAAATTCTGTCAACATTGAGTATGGAAAAATATTTTTTTTCTTATGTAATTTCAGTTTTTCTTAAAACATTTACTGCAAACTTTAAAGGTTTTTGTAAAATTCGTGATTATCCTTTGCCATTACAGCAAATAGTTGAGTGTCTTTCTCTTTACCTTGCTACTATTTTTTCACTGTTCTTTGCATCTGCCTCACCTCTCACTGAGACATTAAGCTAAATGTTTCTGAAGTTCTAACAGTAATGGCTTTAATTGACTCGATTCTTCTCTAGCAATTGTGCTGTATTTAGCACAGAACTACATCCATCCAGGATCTTTTGCTCAAGACTTTGAGATATGTGAGATACAAGCTTTCCATCAAAAGGGAAGGGGAAAAACAGCTTTTATTTGAATTTTTAATATTTAAGACACATTTATAATGACCTGTGTGGTGATACATTTTTGTATTTCACTAATGTTTGTCCTTTTTTAGCCAAAAAAAGTTATCTGTTTGCATTTTTTAATTTGTGATCTTAATTATGTTGCTTCATGGACTAAGTACTAGGCTAACTGCTCTTGTGGGCCATTTTTGTGCTTAGCCAATTATCCCATGTAAGAATCAAACCCTGCTCCTTGTGTCTGAAAAGTAGACACCTTAACCATTTTGCCAACCTCTTACCCAACCTGGGCAGTTGTGGTAAGATTATGTATTACTGCAAGATTTTAGCATTATTTATATATAATACTGTACTTCTATTTCCATAAGTAGAATTATATGTAAAATGTAGATTTTGGTATTTTGAACCCTGTCTATAGTCTCATTCAATCTTGTTCACACTTTTGGCAGGATGGTAATTTACTGCTATATTTGAGCATCATTTAGTTATTTCTTTTAGCATTACTGGTAAATTTCTATATAACCTGGTTCTTTAGTCTGGGGTGGGATTGTAGTACAGGCAATATTGAGAATTCTGCTCCAGTTTTTGTTTTTCAGTGCTTTTTATAGCTGTATATATACCTGTTTAAATTTGCATTCCAGATAGGGTTGCCACCTTTTCAAATGCCCAAAGTGGGACATTTTTTGTAGAAAGTGAGATTTTGGAGTACAAAATATACCCATGGACAGTGCAAATGACATAATTTCACCTTTTTACCAAAATAAAAGCTTATTCTTATAGCATTTGAGGTGTGTATGCTACTTTATATAACATTTAGGTGTTTTGGGTACGAAATAACTGTTTTATGCAACTATTAAAGAAAACTTAGAAACTATTTTTGTCCTAAAATCTCAGGACATTTGCTGTTGTTTAGTTTTTTTTTTTCCACAGGACACAACTGCCCAAAGAGGGAATGTCCCTCGGAAAGAGGGATAGGTGGTAACCCTAATTCCAGAGCCTTTCTATTTAGTTTTCTACTGGTTTCACCCCTGTTCCTTAAGTCTCTCGCAACCCCACTGAGAAATTCAGCTAAAAAGTCTCCCAACATGTTCTTTTTGTGGTTTTAAAAGGCTGTATCTCTGAGTTCTGCCTTTTATGTTAATCTGACTTCCAAAGTCCCTCCCACCCACCCCTCTTTCATTGCTATTGTCTGTTGTGTAACCGGTTTAACTACTTTCCCATCCATCATTTTCCATATATCAATAATACTAAACCTCCTTCACTACAAATTCTCTCATGCTCATTTTCCCACAGCTAGCATCTGCTGGATGCCTTTGCCATATTCTGGGGTGTCCTGAGTTAATCTGTCCCATCCTTGGTAAATAAAAGATTCATTTTATTGTTTTTGTAATTCATTTAACTGTTCAAAATGCTGTTGCTTTATTTTGGCTGTATTTGGTTATTTTGCCTTTAAATCATTCTAAAGGTCCCTAATACATGAAATTTCCTTGTAAAGGCAGCTTGTTAAACTTGCTTTGTTGTAGCATTATATATGTAAGCAGTCTTTCTTAGTGTTATTACATCAAGTGGTCAGCAGTGCCCTGTACAGACACAAATACCTAGAAAGTAAATTTTATGTATAAAACTTCCCTTAGAACTGAAACCTGTAACATAGTGTGGCTAAGACAAAGCCATTTGCATGGAGACAAGCTTAGAGCAGCTAGTTTGCACATTAAACAGTACAACTTTCAAATCTTAGCAGTCTAACTAGTGTAGTGACAACCCACAGAGACCACCCAAGGAGACCTATGTAGAAGCCAGTCCACAACCTACAGTATCCCAGCCAAAATTGAGGTCTGAACAACATGGGTATGCAATTTCCAAATGTCTCTGTAGCCAGCATGGTAGATATGGGCATCCTCAGACAATATAGTAATTTTCTCATGTTCACAGAAACCCATTTAATCCTGAAAGAAACATACATGGTATGCAAGAGATGCACATACACAATTTCACTTGTGGCAAAACCATAGGTCACCTACTTGGATCTGAAGAAAGCTTGAAAAAGCTGAAAGCGCTTGTCCATTGTTTACATCAGAAGGGTTCTTCACTTCAATGTTCGTTTTTTCTGTTTTTATGACATCCACATGTTTTAAAGCTGTGGAATTACAACACCACTTGACTTTTACAACAGCAAAGCTCTATATTTCATATATTGTCGATTCAACATGGTAAAAGCCTGTTATTGAAGCTGTTGTTTTGAAGCTGTCTTTCTGCCATTTTGGTTGTTTAACAAGTTTTGAATACTCAGATGAAATACTAATACCTGTGGTGCAATGCTCTTCCAATATTTACATTGTTTTTTTGTTCTGCTGAGCGTTCTTTAGCAGAATTCACTTCTTTTTCTGGATTTGACTTAAATAATTGGCTTACTTTCTGGTGTCTTTCCAGGGGGAGTCAATATTTGTCAGGATCGGAAGACATGGTTAAAAACCACATTGTTTTGCAAAGGATGGTGTACCTGTCTTCCCTAGGATTCTGAATATTGGCTAAACCTTTATCCATCCCTTTACAGCCTTTTTTAGAAAAAACAAAATTGAAAATTCTGCCTATATCACAAATAAAACACAAAGAAACATAAAGGCGTTACTGCTCAATGCTAGGAGCCTAAACAAGAAACTCCACAGCCTATAAGCTATCCTCACTCTGGAGAATCTAGACATCTGTGCAATTATTGAGACATTGTATAAATCCAGAGAAGGTACTCCAGATCTGCAAAGCTTCAGTACCTTCCACACATTTAGACCATCATCTGCTCAGACAGGCACACACAATGGAGGAGTCTGAATCTATATTAACAACAAGCATAAATCCACTTTGGTTAAACAGGATGACGACCTGAAAGGTATCCATATGTGAATCATCATAGACAAAGTCTCATACCATATCCTAGTTAGCTAAAGGCCACCCTCTATTTCCCGAGAATCCCATAGCTCATACATAGACCTACTTGAGGCACTTACCATTAAACCAAATGCCCTATACATGGTAAACTTTAACTACCTGTCTATAGACTCAGAAACATACACTGCCTCATACTCACAGCCACAACAATTCCTTGCTTTTATTAACACTAATACCGATGAACACATAGTACACACACCCACCAGAAGTTCAAATATATTGTACCTGGTACTCATCAATATACGAGAGTGCTGTACCCACTCCCCCACATGTCACATCCTTGCTGGTGAGGTCTGACCGAAAAGGTATCTCCTTTGAAATAAAATTTAACTCGGTAACCTCAGCAAACCCTGTAACAGTTAGGAACTATTTAAACCAAATTACACCCTATTAAGCAATAGTCTGTTGAAATTCAATGCCCCTGCCAGCCCTGAGCTGACAGAACTATGTGGAATTGTTCACCATATAAATGGTACAACACATACCTGTACAGCCATGTAAATGGCTGTATGGAGATTGTTGTACCTGCTAGAAGTAAGCTGAAAATAAACTCTAAAAATAAACCACACTGGTGGAATCCTAACCTTAACAGGGTATATAACAAAAAGAAATAAGTTTTAGTTAAAATCTGGAAGAACATCTCCTAGAATGATAGGAGCTTTCTGATTAAAAAAACAGGAAACTAAGAGAGCTAATCAAGTCCAGCAGTTATGAGGTTAAGATAGCTTCACAGGCTAAAGACAACCACAGGGTGTTCTAAAGCTATTTCTGAAATCTCAAAGGCAGCACACATCAGTGTGCTAAAGGGGTAGTCAATGGTGCCAGCTTCACTGAACACAACAACATAGACATTTTGATAGCTGATAGAATTCAGCTCAAAATGCCTCTGGCTGCTCTCCTCCAACCGCGCCATGAAATACCTATTAGCATAAGCCCCAACTATTGACAGGGAGCAAGTCCTGGTGGTGCTTGCCAACGCCAAAAACACAGCCTCAGTGGGTCCCAACAATATCCTCGGATCAGTGGAGTAGCTTGAGTTTGTGCCACCTGAGGCTGTCTGAGTTTGCCGGCCCTCCCTTTCACAAAATAATGGTCAAATGGGGCTTCCCAAACACAGCCTCCCCCTGCAGCCATTCCAGTGTCCCATTACTTGTCTATTTCTCCACATTTACCATAAACACTGATGTGCATACTGCTTTATGCTTTACTTCTACAATGATTACTTGGATTTAATTTAAAACATTTATTTTAAAAGTTATTGCACAAACACTGATAGACATTTGCTAAACAAAGCAATACAGTCTCGCAATAGAGTCTCACAATGAAAACAGACTTATCATAAAAACTCCTCTGCCCTTGAAACTCATATTTGTTAAAACAGTTTGCAATCCACTTTCAAAGAAAATGTGTCTGGCCTGTGGTGGACAAAGTTTACCTTTGGGCTGTTTTCAAATCATAGGCCCCTTGCACACATATTTAGGACCATGCAAACATACTTGTTTTCTTGGATTCACCTTCCTGATCATTGTATAATACAGAACAATTGTTACAGTGTGTTGTACATTTATTGTTTTGAGCATTTTTCCAATAAGCAATAAAACAAAATGTATGAACCAATAATCACAAAACTGTCCAGTTCATAACATTTACATCATAAAAGTCTACTCAAACTTCTGTCATTACAATCCACCAATATCAGCAAATATACACAGTCTCTGCAGAAGTAAAAGTAATCTAAATAAGTCCACATTAAAGAGATCTGTAACTAATGAAGAGGTTGCTGCTAGAAAACAGGTTTATATTTCATTGTTTCATCTACAAATAAAGTGTCTGTTGCGCTTGAAGAATAAATTGCATATGTTACATTAAAAATGATAAACTAGCAATATTGCAATAGGGAATGGATGGCAAAATGATAACAGGGTTATACTTACTAGATATCTCATCCAAAGGAGGACATTCTCAGGAGTGCAGCATCCACCCCCTTTAAAGTACAACACAGTACAGTATCAGCAATCCATCTACATACTGTGGGAGTAAAACCCACAGCCTTCTGCATCAAAAGCAAGTGCACTGCTTGTTTTGCCACTAGCAATGCAAACAGGCTTGGCATAAGCAGCACTAAACTTCTCTTTCTTTGAACGTCTTAGGTCCGTGTAAAATCAACTTGAAGCTCAAATATATCTCTCAAATTTGCAGCACAGAACATCTGGAAAAGTCAAAATGTATTGTGTGGAATAAAGGCCCAAAACCATGGATACATTTTAAACATTGCTTGTATAGTCTTTGAAAGTGGGGAATAAAATGTTTTGTTACCACTGGTTTCCTGAAAGATAGGAAGAGTGAAACTTAAATGGTTATCATTTAATGAATTCAGTTCTTGCAGATTTGCAAGAAAACCATAAATGTTAAGTATTAGGAACAGACCAAAAGTATAAACCAAACATCCCAGACATTCTGTGAAAATCTGGACAGTTGAGAGCTATCACCTCAACTCCTTTGGACTCTTGTTTCTTGTACCTAAGGCACAGGGGTTTGAGCCTGAGTAACACTAACCACCAGGTATACCTAACTGGGGCATTTCAAACACGCACACACACACCGAAATGAAACTGGCACACACTAGCAGCAAAATGAAATTGGCACACACTAGCAGCAGAATGGAATCGGCGTACACTAATTTCTAAGCAGCAAACTCTCCTCATTTGGGGAACAGCAAAAATAATTGGCTCACACTAATAAAATTTACTTCATGAACTGGTGAATAATAAGAACTCCCCTGTACTGTATTTTAAAATTATGTGAGCAAATGCACAGATGTGATGCTGGTGACCATACAGGAAGAACATGACATGATGTTATGGAACCATTCTTAAAGAATGCCCTTAAAAACTTTTTTTTAAATTAAAACTATTACAAGTCCCAAAAGTGCTGCCTGGGTAGGACTGCCTCTCCCCTCCCCTCCCCCCCCCAGCTACTCCACTGCCTAGCTTAGAACATGACCTATCAGGACGTCTTTAGTCACTTTTAAACTATAGCCTCAAAATAGACTTTGTACAACTAGAATGGAGGACTCTAATGATTATCCAACTTTACAAGGATGGGCCATCAACTGACCCTGGAAACTACAGACCTATTAGTCTGACTTTTCTAATATGCAAGACTATGGAACAAATTATCCTGGAAATAATCAACAAATACATAGGTAATCTTCAGAAAATGGACCCAACCCAGTTTGGCTTTGTCAAGGGAAATGCTTGCCTACTAACCTGGTGGGTTTCTCTCAGAAGATCATCAAGGCAGTGGATGAGGGGTAAATGGCACAGACCACTTGCCTGGACCTAACTATGGCATTACATGCAATACCCCACTTGGATATGGTTGACAAACTCACCAAACTGGGTATAACCCCCTACATAACTCACTGGATTGCCAGATGACTCACACACAGGACCCAGGAAGTCAAGGATGGTGATACCAATTCCTCTAAGAGATAGATCACCAGCAGAGCACCTCAGGGTTTTGTGATGGGATCACTCATATTTGGCATCTACTTCTTGGATGTAAAGGCTATTATCAAAGGCCTTTAGCTGACTAAGTTCACAGATAACTGCAAATCAGGGGTTGTCATAGATTTCCCCATAACACAAACATTTTACAAGAGGATTTAACAAAGACAAATGACTGGTGCCAAAGTCAAAAATTAAAACCCAGTGCCAAGAAATGCACTTCCAGTACCATTTGGGAAACTGACACCCAATATAATTACTCCATCAGTTAGATACCCCTAAGAGCTGACATGATGGTCACAGTTCTGGGAAAATATGTAGACAGTAATCTGGGCTTTGATCCACATGTGGCCAAGGTTGTAAGAAAAACATTTTATGTCAATCAACTTATAAATACAAGCATGGCATCCAGGAATATGGAAGTCATAGTTTTACTTTATTCGGCCTTTATCAGACCTATTGTTGAATATAATGCCCTCCTCAGCATACACATAACCAGAAATAATGCAACAGCTGGAGTGCCCACAAAGGATCCTTACCTGGAGAATCCAGGTAAAACCCATTGTTCTATATAGATCAAATTAAAACCCTAACTTCTGTCTCCTACAGGTTACTGATAGGCAATCTATGTTTCACATACAAGGTATCCTTGGATCTAGCTCTGACAGACCTTTTGCACATCTATCAAATGAACAGCATCAGAACCACTTGATCCAAGGATTTAAATTTTGATTGTGATATAAATAAGACATGTTAGTGAGACAGATGTGTGTGTCAGAGGATCCCCATGCTCTGGAACAAGCTCCCCATCCATGTGAAGCAGAGTCCATCCCTAACCCTATTTAAGAGTAACCTTGACTAATGGACATGAAATTGATAATTCATCCTTGGTCTGGCCCCACAGAGGTAGACAATAATGCCCATACCTGTCCACACATAACATCTAGAAACATAATAAATAACATACCCCCTCCTAATAAACACCCAGTGCAGGTATGCCACAATTGGGTTGGAGTGCATGGCTAGGCTTATAAAGGCCCTGGTGGGCAGTATCCTAATGTATACCTATAAACCTATGAACCTAAACATGTGCTAACCATATATAAGGATTACTGTATGAGTTCAAATTCTGAGTACCTTCCTTTTGTTTCAGGTATTAATTCAATCATATAAGAAACATTTCATTGTGCCCATAATATTAGGTGCACGAATGAGGCAGTTTCATGTAACTAGTCTAATCCATTTATTGACATCAACATTAAAGAGTGGAATTGCTATACAAGCCATCAAATACTTCACCAAAGAACATACCTTTTTTACTTCAAACTTCACTAGGATTCTAAAAATTTTAAGCTGTTTTTAAGCTTCCTAAGTGACTGTATTTTTATGCAGATTGTATGCGGGAGTTCCAGACTCCACTCGTTCTCTATACTAATCACCTAGACAAACTCCATTTGTCACAGCCTTTTTTCTATCAATGATAGCTACACATTTGACAGGTACCATAAACTATAGGGCTCAACTCTATGTTACTGCTAGCTACATCATTGATATTATCCAATCAAAACATGAAGAATAAAAAGTACCCCAGGTCTAAATGTAAGATGACACACCGCACAAACCATTTGATCAAGTAAAAAGGGCTGAAAAATACAAAGTAAATTAAGACCACCTTAACTACTGCCCATTCAGATATCAGCCTAGACTATGCATACTGCAACTAAAGCAATCTTCATAATCCAGACAATGGGTTTTCTTAAACAAAAGCAGTAATACAACTGGCATTCCTTTTCAGAATTATAATATATCTGTAAAAAATATATATAAAGCTAATAAGATTCTAGATGAAGTTGAAACATATTTTGCACAACTGTTAAATCTATCAGCTACAAGCCTTATACCTGAATGCTGTCTGTAGAAAGCATCTTCAGTTTAACTGGAGTGTCATTTCAGTGAGCTATCTATATCAATTGTCAACATCTGAATCTATCCCTTGATACCGAGAACCCAGTGCAAATAGTTTCTGATGCACATTCCTCATGCTTGTCACACATCTATTGCTGTGCCAGTATAACAGACATTATTAACTTCTTCTTAGCATTAAGAGTTTTACCAGATTTTGGAAAATAGCAAATATGACACTGTTTATCAAACAAGGAAAAAAATGAAAGTTGAGTCCAGTAGGCCAATAACAATGTCCTTGCCAGCAGTCAAATTCTTTTCTTTTAAAGGTAGGCAGTTCTACTGCTAAAGATCCATATTAAAAGTATCATCTAATGAAGATCAAAAGTACAGCTCTAGAAAATGTGACCATAGCACAACTACACTGATATATGTAACACATCCTATCACGAGAACCACAAAAAAAACAGAAAGTAAATGGCATTGTCTTTGTGGACTATAAAAAAGCCTTCAAATCAGTTAAACATAATGAGATACACTCAGAGCTTGCATTATGCCCCTTAGAGAAGCCAATAATTCGCTGGTTCTTAAGTTATCAGAGAAAGCTGAACTTTTGGATTAATATTGTTCAAGGTGGCTTTGTGGCTTTTTAAACATACCCTGGTGAACAAGAAGTACAGAGTTCCTTCTCGGGACTGATGATTTACAAACTGTTACTTAGCTGACTCACATAAGCCCCATCGACAATATCCTCTTTGCAGATATGTGTCACTGCAGATCTCCTAAGAATCTGCAGTAATGTTAACAGTCATCCTTGAACAACTGTAGTATTGGCCACAGGACCTAGGCTTGCAGGTTAATCTCAGCAAAATAAAAATAAACTGTTCAGTCATCAGAACTGGCTCAATAGGATGAACTTTGAGGGGAATATTAATGGTCCTAAATGGATTACATTTTAACATGTGCAGACATGCACATACATTGGGATGTCACTTGATCCATCTCTTAGTTACATAATTTATGCGCTTTGTACAAATATTAAAGTGTGTGTTGTACTCATCACTAGCTATAAAATTTCAAAAGAAGTTACAGAAATAATAGCGATGTAGCAGTTATTCTTTTCATTGGAATATTCCCTGCCACGTACAGTCAGTACTGCAGTAAAAATCATAAATAGACTGCTGCCAAAACAAAGTAAGCAGTTTGGGTCATTAAAAGTGCAAATGAGAGAGAGAATTATTGCACCATGCTAGGTGTTGCAGGATGACTGCCATTTATAATGAGTGCTAAATCATCAACTTGTACTCGGTATTACAAAATTGATCAATCCTGAATATAGCAGGTCACTCCACAAACACCTCTCAACTTCAAATTACTAAATGCGGGTGAAGCTGGCTGTAGTTGAAGACAACTTACTGCTGCTATTTATTCAACTTAATTACTGGCTTTACAATACTAGTATGCATCTGTATGAAATAACTTAAATACTGGTTTTGTGGTGACTATTTTGGTGAAACTGCCCCCAGTTTCCCAGAATGTCCTTAACTGTTTCAAAATGTTGGTCTGCAAACTATTGATGATTGCTGGAGGTAGGGGGCTGGCTATTATGTGAAGCCCACTTACTTTCCTGGTGCTTTAAAAGGAGCAGTCTGCATTTGTATGAAATAAATTGTAATACTTATGCTCTGGCTACTGTGTTGTATGTAACAGTGTTGAAGCTTTCCCTGATTTCTGGCTTTGTCCCAGATGCTTTCACTGAAAGGTTGAGAGGTATACATTAATTATCCCAGTCAAATGAGGTGTACTTAACAGTGGCTATGACTGGTGGCAGGGGATGGGTGTGTTTTATGGATGAATGCAACTTAGTCTGTGGCCAGTTGCTCAGTTCAGGTTTACAAATCTGTCTTTAATGCTGTAAACTTTGGAGTAGAAATGCTACAGTGAGACTTTGAATGCTTTTAGGGTGAAGGTATCACTCAACAAGAAGTCTGTCTAGATACGTTGCTCAGCTTATTTTGCCAAGCTAATAACTTTGCTGTAGGAATGACACTGCATTCCATTACTAGGTTAAGAAAGTTGTCTGGGAAAGCATTGCTTTCATATAATTTAGGGCAGTCTTGGATGGAACTCATGTGCAAAAATACAGTCCACTCATGTCATGCTGTCCGAGGATGACACTGTACTGAGCTGCTTCTGCAGCTGTTCCACTGGAGGATGTGAGCTGCACACAGCTGTTGTTGGATTATATGCTGGGAAGTCTGTGTAGCTACTGCTGCTGATGTTTTGTTATAGGATGGGACCCACATCACTTCAGTTACCACTACAGTTAAGTGGCCAAACAATGGGATCCATACTGAGCTAGTACTACTGTTGTACCCACTGTCATAATGACTTCAGTTTCTATACAAAGTCTATGCTTGCCTTGGAAAAACTGAAAGGGTAATTCCATTTTCATTAGAGTACTCACATATTTATAAGAACAGCATAATAATTATGACAGAGCATTTATGTGCTTCCAAAGTCTGTATACACAATTCACATTTAGCCAGACAATTGTACTAGATAGCTTATCTTTATTATAAAAAGAGATAGTTCATTCACATTGCACACAAACTATCCACACGTTGTGAATAAAATTGATCACATGCACAGGAAACAGTAGAATGAGTAAGTAGTCAAACTATATGGATACTGCAGCTAACTGTTGTTTTCTTTTATCTTGGTTTCAGTAGTTCACCACTCAGACAACCTTAAATCAGTAAAACAACCTATCATGTTTCTTACACTGGTAAAAAAGCAAAGTCCATCCACAAAACTGTTGCAGATCATGTTCAACAATTCAAATCTCAGAACCTCATTAAGATTGAGGAAAACTATTCTTTTCTGTTCAGACCTGCTGACTATATCACACAGTCAAGCATACCATCATGGACCATCTTGAAAGCCAGAAACACCAGTTAATAAGAAGGAAATTAAAGAGAATAGCAGACAGCATTGCTCACAAGCCTTAATGTGGGTACAAAAACAGCAACAGGTGAGAGAGAGACTGTCATGAGTACTCCCAAAGCATGGTGTGCTGTAAATATCCCATTTGAGATAATGGGCAATCCTCATCTTTATCACTGGATGGAAAGGTATGTAACGGGACTGGTGCACTGCCTCAGTCAGGCCCTCTTCAACTGTACCTTCCAAATTTGCAAGAACTCATGCAAGCAGGCATTTGCATTGCTGTGTAAGGTAGGCAACTGGTTGTAATATGATGGAAGTACAGATACCAATGCTTATTGCATTCTAAATGCAATATTCAAAATTGGAGAGAGGGTGTACATTGCCATCTGTACAGAGATCTCAGCTGTGAATCACACAAAAGCAGTGCACAATTACAATCCACAAATTATGATTACCTTTGTAAGTGACAGTACCAACTACATTATTTAAAGCTTTAAGGAATTACTTCATAGAATGCTACAAGACAATGCTGTATATGTTCCTTGCTAGGCTCATGTGCTTGCCCTTGTGGTTGACACAGAGGTTTACCATTTCAAAAAATGTGAATAAATTTGTGACACTTGTGAATCATGTCTTCCAGTAGTCTATTAATATGTTGCTTTCCTTAAAGAGCTTGAGCTGGGCAGATACCTTATTGTATTGCCTTCTGGGATAGTGCTAACAAGTTGGAATACATAGCTCAGTAGTAACTTACACAACATCTGCAATATTTTCAGGGCTCCTTCACTGAAAGTGACAATGATGGAACATCCATGAACTAGCTACAGTACCTGCTGCATGACTGGTATTCAGAGTTTGAAATTCAGCTGAATATCACTCAGAAAACTTATCAAAAAGCATTTTGTTTAAGGACAGACCTCTTATTGTCTGCAAAGCAAAGACAAGACATCAGTCATGTAGATTCTCAAGTGCAGTTTTATATCCCTTATATAGCCCAACCATAAGCGACCTGCTGATAATAGGTATATGACTAAAATAATTGTACACTACTAACTCAAATAGTCTTGCAGAGTGTGAGGGAGAACAATGTCAAACCCCAAAGGGGATCTGGCTGTGGTTATTGGCAGAGGTCTCAGCCATGAATCTGGGACACTGCTGATGTGTAGTCCAAGAGAAAGCTAAGGGGCTAAGAATGAAATCTATCCATTTTTATCACCAAAAATCTGTGTTCCTGACCATCAACCACTCCCCAGGACTCTCCTTCTGCACTAGGCCAACTCAGAGTCTTAAATTTCTTGAGTGGAAACCACTAAAATTGTAAGGCCAAAATTATTTAACATAAAGCACATTGTGAAATTTTTGGTAAATCGTAGTGGTCTAAGTAGCTAAACAAAAAAAAAAACAAAACAATTTGTATTAGATCAAAGAGTTGTTCCAGCAGTCATTAAAACCCAGATGCTAAAATCTTTGTGTCTTTGGTAGGAGGATATTATGCTATGAAAACACTTACTAAACAAATTGGGAAGACAGTAAAAATGTGGAAGTGGCCATGCTTTCCATCCTTTGCTGCAGGTGTGGTAAGAGAGGACACATGGCTAAATAGTGTAAAAGACAGGCTAACCTGAAGGCTACTTACACACAATTAGGGAGGTAAGAGGGATTAAGAGGTTATGGAATATGTCTAAGTGACAACATGTTCAGTTGAAACAGCATTGTTACTGTGCTATTGCAAGATTAATGAAGTTTTAAATCAGAATAGATAGGGAATAACTGCAAGGACTATTAGATTCTGGTAGCATAATTACTTTGGTGAAAGCACAATGCATCTATAAGAAAAAAGCCTGCTCACCAAAGTCTACTGCTCTGATGTGCTGCGAATACGAGGTGGTACCTAGCTGCATGGGAGGAGCGGCTAATTTGGAAATGACCTGCACTCAGTAGACATGACCTCCTATTTCACCCATTATGAAATAATTAGGAAAGACTTTCCATTTCTCAAGAACAACTGGAATCTGTGGGAAGATAATAACAACACTGATCAGCTACCTAGGGTAGACAGGGGAATGGATAAATTTGCCTAAAGAATAGATTGAATGCCTCTGTACTACAGAGATACCTAGCACAGGTAAAGAACCCACATATCTACAGAGCAGAAAAGGTTTCCAGGACCTAAAATATGGTTGAAACAACAGGCTGAGATTAAGGACAGTAAAGAAGAGAGACTTCAGATCAGAAGTAATAAGTGAAAGACCCCCTAAAACATCAGAGTGAGCTAACTTTACCAGGGCATGTGCAGGTTCCTATACCTGTCTTTTCTGGAAAGGAAGCAAAGCATTCTGGTTCACAAAGCATTGAGGAAGAAAAGGAGGATCTCAGTGCATGTGTCCTCCTGGTAGGCCAGTTAAAAAGTTAAACATCAAAAGAACACAGGGACAGGGCAATATATTAATTCATGCTACAGAAAATGTGGGAGGATGCTTTTAATGAAATCCTAAACTTATCCCTATTTTGAGATGCAGAATGCCCTCATTGGTATATTACATAAAGAGAGAGAGGGAGGGGTACTTACTTACTAGCGGTCAATTCCCACATCATTCACACAAATGGTCATGAAAATTAGCCATAGGCAATACTGGGGATTTGCCTAGTAATGGGTAAAACCAGGGCCTAAATGCCCAGGCTTTAGAATCTAGCCAGGTTTTATTGGACAGATAACTTAAATAAAATTGAAAACTTTTGTGTTAGGTGCTCTGAATATCAATGGATATCCCTAACCCTCATTTCAGGATCATTTTGTTTCCAGTGTCTATAACTGAAGTTCCATTTGAAAGGACTGCAATGTTGGACTATGCTAACTGCTTCCCTAAAACTATTTCCCTCAGGAAGCCTAATTAGAAAACTATTTCTCAGATCCAGACAAAGCTGAGTACACACTATATATCCAATATAGCGTGGAAGTATGTTTTTATTGGAACCCTGAAGCTTATCCATATTTTGAGATGCAGAATGACTTCATCTATAGGTTAGATAGATAAAAAAAGAGAGAGAGAGAGAGAGAGAGAGAGAGAGAGAGAGAGAGAGAGAGAGAGAGAGAGAGAAGCTTTATGTCCACAGTCATGAGGCAAGTTTGTCAAAGCCTTCAAGTAAAACAACAAAGAACTTCATTATATTACTCACAAATGATAAGAGGGTGGTAGTGTGGCTTAACAGCATCTTAAAATCTACATTAAGAAAGATTACTGAAAAAAGATGAAAAAGTCTGGGACCAGCTTTTGTCCCATTCATTTTTTTTTTGTTTCAAGAAGTACTTCAAGTCTGTGTGGGGTTTGGTCTCTTTGAGATGTCATGTAACAGGTGGTCCAGTGTGCTTTTGGAGATAGTGAAATACATTGGATGAGGAGAAGACACCTTTTAAAAGTGTCATAGTGTATTATATGGATCTATAGTAAAGACTGAAAGTGGTGATGCCCATGGAGTGTGACCACATAAATGGGGCTTGAATGAGCCAACAAGGAATCTATAACAGAAAAGTTTTGGTTCTAATTCACATAAGTGATAATAAATTCCTTCGTAAGTGGCAAAGGCCCAGTGAATTAACTGGGATGATAGATGTGGAGAATTAAGACAAAGATAAAAGTTTGCCAGATTTTAGATGAAGACACAAGTAAGTGTGGTAAGCATGGTAAATAGGGTCAAGGACTGCTGAAAGGAGATAGCAATACTATCCAGCCCCAAAGTGATTATGGATGACATCCACTCAAAGCCTCAAAAATGAGGTTCAGAAATTAATTCTGAGTAACTGGAGTACCTTTTCAGAGTTGGCAGCTAGGAGAACTCTTGTTAAACATTGTGTTGAGATGGGTCTACTACTGGAGATCGAAATTACACTATTCCGAAAAACAGTAGTAGATGCCCACTAACGCGAAAGTGCACTTCACCGAAAGTGCACTTTCATGAACATCACTAGAATGAATGGGTAATGTCCTCCACTGTGGTGCGGTAGTCAAGGACCTTAGGGTTAGGGCTTGGGTTAAGGATAGTGGATAGCCCTACTAGCTATCCACTATCTTTAACCCAAGCCCTAACTCTAAGGTCCGTAACCATCCGCTCAAGTGGTGTTTGTGATAGTGCACTTTTGGTGAAGTGCACTTTCACGTTAGTGGGCATCTACTACTGGATTTCGAAATAGTGTCATTTCAATCTCCGGTAGTAGATCCATTGAGATACATCTAGGGGAAAAGATTAATCTGAAACCCTACAAAGTTTGAAAAGTTCAGAAATATGCAGTCAGGGAGGAGATAAAGAAAATCTTAAAGTCAGTAGTTATTCTGGAGAACACTAGCAGCTAGAAAATCCCCACTGTGTTATCCATAAAATTATGTGAATCTTTCCAATTTTGTAACAATTTCAGCAAGTTCTCAACTACCAGGTGCTCATGGCTGATAAGTTGGTGAAACGTTTGTCGAAGGCTAGCTTCCTAACAACCATGGATTTAACAAAAGACTATTGACAATTCTCTTTAACTGGTGTCACTAACCAAAACTATGCTTTATAATTTCCCATATGCCATCCTACCATTCATCCGCCAAGGTTTCCAGACATATTTCAGAGACTGATGGACAAGGTGCTGAAGCCACACCAGACTTATGCTGTGTTCTGTCTGGTTGATGTCATCAACCAATTAGAAGATTTGGATTCACACCTTCCTAAGCTACAGACAGTGGTATATTTGCTAAGACACCACAGGCCAGGCTCACTGTTAATGAAGTATAAGGTAAAAATGACTGAGATGAAATACTTTGGGTATGTAATCAAGAGGGGACCTATCAAACCACAAAGAGAGATGGTTGAAGCTGTAAGTGAGTGGCCTGTCCTTTGGATAACTAGATAAGTAAGGGTTGGTTTTGGGCTTGCTGGGTATTGAGGACAATTCATTTCCCGATTTGCAGTCATTGCATGACCCATGAGGAACCTGACTAAGGGGAAGTTGCCTGAGAAGGATGGTTAGACTAGAGAATCCAGTGAAGTATTTCAAAAGCCTAATCAAAGCTTCTGTACAGACTGAACCTGTTATCATGACTATTCAAAATCCTTTACTGTATACACAGATATCTCAAAGGCTGGGTTGGGGAGAGTGCAAAAACAAAGGTTGGGCATTGAGTAGCATCCCAAATCTTATTTTAGTAAAACATTGATTAAAACTAGGCAGAGTGTTTCACTATATATTTTACTGTTTGCTGTTGTTGTTGTTTTTCGAACTGGCTGATTTTCAAGCAGCTAGGATCAATCACTTGCTATTCAATGTTTTAAATATTCAATATATGGTCATACATTGTTGCTCTCATCCATAAGTGCACATTAATATCTTCATTCATTTATGTTCAAGATACATCTACTGTGGAAGGGCTAGAAACCCAGTGATGTAAACCTTAGCTCGAGATGATTGTCACTGTTGAAGTGACGCCCCAATCCCATGTGCAAAATGGGAAAAGGGGTTGAGGATGGATGGATGGATTGCTATATCTAAACAATCCTATCTTGGTTTGTGATTTATTTAGCTTTATTGTTAAAAAGAAGTGCCACTGCAAGCAATAGTGCATGCAACGTAAAGGAATCACAACTATTGCCTGCTTGTAGAACTTGTATGGTCAGAGCAACTTTACTGTACTTTATTATTCAGTTGTATATTGCTGATGTCATTTATGTCATAGAAGTTGATTTAAGTTATCTTTGAATTCTGTGCATACTGATTTTGATTATTGTTTTCTTTTGGAATATTTTATTCATTTGAAGTTTAATATGGATTCCTTGAATGAGTATGCAATTAACGATTTGCTAATGCACAAATATCTTGTACAGTGTAATAAATGATATGCATATTTAAATGTAGCAGCTGATAACACTGGTGATCTGTGTTCCTTGCGTCAAAAGTTGGATGAATTGCTTACCATTGTTTTAAGTGGGAAAGGCAGTCCATACAGCCTACCTCGATCTGGCGAAGGCCTTTGATACAATACCCCACTCGGGTATCATTGAAAAACTCATCAGCTTAAATGTTAACCCATACATCACAAGATGGGTTGCAAACTGGCTGAGTGACAGAACCCACAGGGTCAGAGTTGCTGGCGCCATGTCAGACTCAAAGCCTGTCACAAGTGGTGTACCACAGGGCTCAGTCCTGGGCCCACTCTTGTTTGGCATCTACTTTTCCGAAGTACAAGCAAACACAGGAGGGTTATGGCTGACAAAGTTTGCAGATGACTGCAAACTGGGCGCCATAGTAGAAAACACATCTGACACAGATATCCTTCAGAAGGGTCTCACAGAAACGGATAACTGGTGCCAGAGCCATGGCCTAAAGTTAAATGCCAAAAAATGCATAGTCATACCCTTCGGGAAAAACAAGGTCACCCCTAGCTACCAAATAGGTGGCAATCCACTGAGTACAGAAGAAGTTATCAGGGACCTGGGGACCCAGGTTGATAGTAGTCTGTCATTCGACACCCATGTAGCTAAAGTAGTTAGGAAGACCTTCTACATTGCCCACCTTATCATGAAGGGATTCTCATCTAGATCAAGGGAGGTCATAGTCTCCCTATACTCATCACTCATCAGACCAATGATTGAGTACAATGGCCCATTCGAATGTATCTGACCCGACACTTGCAGCAGCTGGAGAGGCCACAAAGTTCCTCACCAAAAGGATAAAGGGTCTCAAACATCTGTCCTATGCTGCCCGACTGAAAGAACTCCAGCTCTATTCAGTCGCCACCGCTGCTCAGAGGTGACCTTTGCCTAACATACAAGGCCATGTCAAACCCAGATTTGATGAATATGCTTCACCTCAAAAATCTAGATCCGTCAGAGCCACAAGGGCGGAGACTTAAACCTCAACACGGCTATTAATAGGACGTGCTGGAGGGATAGATTCATCACCCAAAGACTCCCTATGCTGTGGAATAAAATCCCGGTATATGTGAGGCAGAGCACCTCACTGGCCTTGTTCAAGAGAAATCTTGACCAATGGATGGGAGATCGCAGATATACCCCAGGGATTACCTCAGTGTCACTGCTCAACAGAGGCACAGCAAAATAATGGGTATAGTTCCCCATACTAAAGGGGTGGCGTAAGCCACAAAACTATGGGCTAGGCTTGTAAATGCCCTCGGGCAGATAGCCTAGTATGAACCTATGAACCTATGAACCTAAGTAAATCTAGACTTAATGATGATGATTGCACATGTGCAATTGGCATGGCTTGGATTACTGTTGTTTCATATATTAATGACTGGACTGATGAACTAAATAATGTTAGGCATAGAACAAATAGAACACATTAAGGAAATGATGCATCTATTTTCTGCAAAGAGCATTCAACTCCTACGAAACATGGCGAGGACCCTGAGAACTATGGAATTGTGGATACAAGCATTCAGCAATCTGAGGATACAGACCCCGGGATTCATGAAGCTTGCACCAGGCGCAGGCGTAGCGTAGGTGGAATAATGCCAAATATGGCCATCGAGCGATTCAGGTACGATCCAATACCACGTGCACTACCGATGTACGCCAGAACTGCGCAGCCCTTGGCATAGGTATGCTAATCACCCCTTGCGCAGTGTCGCACCATGCAAATGAAGGCATATAGCGATTCATGAAGTGGTGCAGGTGTAGCGTAAGGCCACGGAAATGTAAACCAAAAAACACGGTTTACATTTTCCCAAACAGAACATCTGAGCTATGGAAGCGGACCAGACTCATGGATTACAAAGTTAGCATATGCCAAAAGCTAAATACACTGCCAAGGGCATAAGAAAGGATGCACAACACCTAAAAAACAACTTTAATGTCATGTCCACAGTAATGCAAAGTACAACCGCAGGGAATGTGTGCGCAAACTGGAGCATAAAGAAAATATATAAAAATGTCATAAAATCACAATGTAATACAAATCAGGTGCACACCATAATACATAATGGTAGGCATGGAACACCACAACCAAGGTGCAAGGGTTGCTAAGGGCCTGCGACAGTGTTCAGCACTGTAACTATGAATTAGTAGTCAATGCCATGCAAATGAGGCAGATAATACTGAATTGCAAATGTCCCGCCAGATGAAGGTTGAACCATATGGCGCAGTGCTATAACACCGAGGAGTGGCTCAGAGGAGATACATGACATCAGCAGAGGGGTGTGCCACCGTAGCAGTAAGCACATTGGAGCAATGCAAATCTGGCCTGTCCGTTGCTAAGCAAAGGACAGGGGTGGGGAGGAAGGTATAGAATCGTTTAGTTGAGAGCACACATGGTGCCCAAAAGCGCATGTGTACAGGGACGAAAACATGCCCGAAACCCAGTAAGCGGATGCATGCGGCACAAACAATAGCACAAACAGGAAGGTCAGAGGAAGAAAAGAAGGAAATGCCGAAATAGGGTAATTGGCATACTAATGAGCAATCAACACCAATCAACTCACGGCGGCCAATCAACGGCAGCTGTCAAGTCTGCTCGCAGAAACCTGCAAAACAGGATAGGGGAGGTATTGGAATGCAAAGAAAGGAGGGGAGGCATTGGATTGCAAAGATAAGAGATCTGTCATAGCAGAGCAAAGCAAACTGACAGTAGACCGGCAATAGCACACATTACGCAAGATACGCCAGGTCTAAGAAAGTACAAATTAAAGCAGGCTGCCATATGCATGCCAGAAAATGGTAGGTGGAATGTGCAGAAATGTAAAGGGAAGGTCAAGAGGTAATCCACGGCAGCCAAATGTAATTCAACACCAAAGGCACCACAATAGTAGTTCTGGTAGTAAAACACATAAGATATCCTGTAGCTATGATCATACATACACACCCTATGACATCATCAGTGTTCACAGCACAATAGTATAAAGTGTGAAAGCACCCTACACACACCTGTGAATTCCCAAACACTGCACCATAGGTGTAAATACACGGTGAACTTTTAAAATGTACATGTTGGGAGCTGCCATAGCTGTGATTCATCAGCATGTGTTAGAGACTGACGGTGTTGTGGAGGATGATGCCGACAACCACCGCAGGCCCCGGAGGAGGAGAAAAGTGTTCAGACCAAGGGTAACCTACCAGAGGCTACATGATCTGGAGATAGTAGAGCATTACAGGGTGGACAGGGACATCTTACAGCAAATAGTGGAGCTGTGCCGGCCACGCCTGAGAACCAGAAATAACAGAGGGGAACCCATCCCAGTGGACACGAAGGTATGTGTAAGCATGTGAATACTAGCCACAGGAACCTTTCAAAGGCCAACTGGACATACAATGGGGATCTCACAGGCATCAGCATCCAGGGTACTACACCAGTTCCTGGATACCGTGTTACCACATGCCAATGAGCATATATACTTCCCCCGAACTCAGGAGGAGTTGGCCAGCAATATGCGTCACTTCCACCGTGTGGCAGACTACCCGAAGGTACTGGGTGCGATAGACTGCACGCACATACAAATCAAGTCACCACCTGGTGAGCATGGTAGGTGCTACATAAACCGCAAGAGATTCCACTCCATCAACTGCCAGGTCATGTGCAATGCCCAGGGCATAATCATGGATGTGTGTGCTGGCAGCCCTGGAAGCTACCATGACTCCCATATCTGGCATGCCTCACAGCTGTATCAGGTATTTGTCAGGGGGGACATCCCACATGGCCACCTTGTGGGGGATACTGGCTATGCACTGGAGCCGTGGATGATGACTCCCATCAGAAATGCACACACACCCATGCAAGAATGCCATAATGAGGCACACGCACAAACCAGAATCATCATAGAGCGTGTGTTCGGGATGCTAAAATCACGGTTCTGGTGCTTGGACACATCTAGTGGAGACTTGCAGTACTCTCCAGGCATGTGTGCCCACATCTTCATAGTATGTGCCATGCTACATAATATGATCCTGCGGAAACAGCTGCAGCAGGGACAAAATGGTGAAGGCCCTCATAGCCCACCGCATTTGCCAAGGCCATCACAGGCACAGAGGGATTCAGACCATGAACACACTGTGCCAGCCCCAATAGGCAGATAGAGGCATGCCCAATATGCCTACGCCTTGGCAAAGAGGGAACGTATAGCACATACACTGACAGTGTAGGCCCCTATGGACTGACACACTTCTCCACCTGCACACACAGTAAAATGGATGGCACACAAGCACAACCACCTGTAAATTGTAATGTATAGGTGGCCCACTGTGTGAATCCTACATAGGCAGCCCACAAACATTGTACACACAACAGCTATTGGAACACGGAATGTCAACACCTGAACAGTACATGCGCCTATCAGCATATGTTGGTGCTGTGTGTATAGGTTCCCAGGTACATCGGTGGGTACATGGCCGATTGTCAGAGGCCATAAACCAAATGGGGCAAACAGTGTCCGCTGTCACCAGAACATCGAGTAACCAACTGTCGCGTAGAGGAGCAGAGGCAATCGTGGGAGCACATGTGTTTAAGCACTGTTCTGCAGACACTCAGCATGGAGTCCCTGCTGTGTTAATGAGGGGCGCCACATAATATAATCATGGATGTTGTGTCAAGGCATGGGGTGTACCCATGACAGGTATTCGTCACCCCAGCATGCTCCACCCATGGTCGTTTGAAGTTGTAGCACAGTATCGTGTATGGCTCACTGTGATATACATACCCAATGCCGGAGCACATACAGTAAACATCACATGGACATACCATTAACCGGACTCATCAATATGTAAACTAACTGAGTTACCCATGCGACTGCAGTATGGAGTAACAGCTGTAGTGTACTCCACATACAAAATGACATAACACGTGTACAAATCCCAGATGGCCATATGTTAAATGCAGTGACCGTCGTGCATGATCCCGGTCCCACGTCCTGCAGGGATGTAACGTAATCCCGAAGGCACGAGTAATGCATGTCAGATGCAGGTCATCAGATCATATGTTTAGCACATGTTACCGGGAATATGCATTGCCCACTGCTGCGGCGTTTAAATATGACTATATGGATATGCGCAAAACAGGGATAAGCTACTCCGAATATCGTGCAGATCAAGGTGAATGATGTCTAGAACAGGGGAAACCAGCATTATTTACCCCTGTACTAATAGCGCCTGCTCTGAAGGGTAAAACGACCACTGCCAGGTGTAGAACAAGCAATCATGTATAGAATCACCTAACACTATTGCTAGGCAAGATGTACCTATGGTAGGGTTGCCACCTCTTCAAAGTACTAATGTGGGACATATGTCAGATGTCTGCAGGCCGACACATACACCCGGCCAGTAAGGAAAGCAGAACTGCACTGTTTTGCCTAGATAAAAGCTCTTTCTTGTAATGTTTACTTACTTATTCTGTTTGTTGGTTCAGATACAGAATAACTGTTTTATGCGATTATTACATAAACTATAGGAAATAAGTATGTTCTAAAATCACAGGACATTTGCCATGTTTACAAATATTTTGCAGGACACAACTGCCCAAAGAGGGACTGTCCCTTGCAGAGTGGGACAGCTGGCAACCCTAACCTATGGCACATGTGTAATGTGACAGGTACAGACACAAACTTGCGGAGTCCAGGAAACAGTATACACCAACAAGTGCACAATGAAAGGTGTAGCTTGCCTGTCACTTTCCCCGTCATACATATATATATATATATATATATGTATGTATATATATATATATATACACATATATACATATATATAATACAGATAGAAAGGGCGATAGAGTGATATATGTTGATATATACGGATTCAGCGATATCTGCAAATATATATAGATAGGTCAACGACATTCATAATACCTTGGAGGTACAAATACTTAGGATACCGCCAACTATGGAATGTGTATCATACCGACATGCGTAACCACGAGGCTGAAAGACCGAAAGAGAACAGTACAACCGTGAGTAATAGTATGATGATATGAATGGATAATTCGGTACCGCTGCCGGTGTTGCGGTCCACGTAGGTACTGTGGTCAACTGTGTGTGTGAGTGCCGTAGTCTGTGTATGTGTGTGTTGAGGGTGCCGTGTGCATCCCCGTGTAACTGTAATGTGTGTGTGTGTGTGTTTGCATCATGTGTCTGCTAGTGCCAACTCGGAGGTAGATGATTACTGTAGATGTGGGTATAGCTAGCCGTTGGCATACGGTCACCACCTGTCCCACATTAGGAGGGACAGCCTCTCCCTGGGCAGGTGTGTCCTGACATAAAACATTACAAAGGGCAAATGTCCGAGATCGTAGGACATTAATATGTCCCATACATAATGTAATAGTTGCATTAAATAGTTATGCCTGTATGTAAGAAACGTGAATGTTACATGCAATATGATAAGTAGCCAAAGTCCAACAACAATAGGTATGTATTGAGGATAAAAGCATGCGCTATCCTGTGTACTGACCATGGCTATGTGTTGGCCTGTAAACACCGCTGTGTGTCCCAAAAGTGTCCAACAATGGCCATATGAAAAGGTGTCAACTCATGGCAAAGAGGTTCTGTTACCAACACAACCGCAATGACTGCAAATATCTGGGACAGAAATACACGGGATAGCTGTCATGTAGACATATCCCTTTAATAACGCTGCAATTCCGGAGGTATGGAAGTATCAACCTCACCTGCATACTATATAGAAACCAATTAACAACGGCCCAATGTACAATCCCATAACATAAGTCTACTAACTGATAGCTCTTTAATAAGGGACGGAGCCCACACACATATATATGGAATATGTAGAAATGCAAGCCCCACAAACCTGTATATGGTACATACACCCACCGACATTTCCCACACTAGAAACTATAGCAATACAGACTGTAATAGCAGCACAAACATCCAGTCAGTCAATTACAACTGCAGAACCGTCGACATACCTTGTCAGAGACACAATTAAAGGCGCCATGCAAAATTGCAGCCATTGTATAATTGAACAAACGGCGATGTTACAGGTTTTGTTTGCAATAGTCCATTAACAGACATTGGGATGACAGGTACACCCACATGTTGAACCACATACTCTAGCTGTCACACACAATCCACGGGGGACATGAATCCAAAGTATACTTGTCTCTATGCATAGCAGTTGCAATTACACATAACAAAATGCAATACAGGCCATCTCCCCGAAGGTAGGGCAAATGGCCAACACCCAAGTGGAGAAGTCAATTATACCCCACTGTTGCCGTGTAATTGGCGAATGTGGTAGCTGCAAAGCTGATATGCAAGTAATTAGTCACTCAGAATCACCAATAGGCAGCAGGAGACCACATGTTACAGGTATCGATGTATATAAGGAAGACTTGCCAGACATTCAAACCGTATGCTCATACAAAATACCCGTGTAAGCAGTGTGAGAGAGATAGAGACGAAAGTACGTAATGATAACAAGGTATGTAGAACACTCAGTATGTAAGTATATGTATAGCATGTTTTGTATTAATTATTTGCTGTATGTATAGCTCGTTTTGAATTAATTAAAAGTGTCCGCAAAGCATAATGTGGGAAAAGGTATTTATGTAGTGATGTCTTGCTGAGCATACTTAAGCTTGTAGAAACTGTGCATCCAGCTGTGGGCCACAAGATACACATCACAGACACCACAATGGATGCTACATGAGGGCTTTAAACAGAACAATTACATACAACCCGCCATCAGTGGTAGGGTATGTCCAAGTACGTGCCATAGCCGGGGATAGTATATGTTGATATACTGTCACAGTAGGCATGTGTATGGGCATATAATGACAATGACATGTCTAAGGTGGTCCCGCTGTGCAAGTATGCTTTGCATTATGGGATACTATGTAAAATATGTGTAATGTATAGTATTGTAGGTAGATATGTCAGATATTCTACACAGCATAACAGGCATATCATGCATACCACAGGTATCGTCTATTGGCATGTATAATAACAGGATACATATGGCTTGTAGGCATGGGACATTGTAGTAGCATGATAGCTAATTTAAATGGAAGGGCTACCAAGTAACCATGCACAAAGGGCATGTAATAGCTTCACAGGTTCATAGTGGGGTACTATGCAGTCTGGCAAGTCTATGTGTAAGCACAGCCACAGTGTTCACACCAGTGGCACCTCTCTAGGGTAGTGCCCTGTGATCAGCAGAGCCATATGTTACCTGCACCTCTGCATAGTACAACCACTGCAGTGATCCCTGGCGTACATGCATGTCCCAAACACCAAGGGAGGTATCACATGAACAGTGCTACTGAGTATGCCTGCGTGATGTACATAGGAGTCATGTTCCAAAGCATGGTGAGTGGCCGGTTTGGGAATGTAACCCTCAAGCACATCCCACTCATTGTTGCGTGTGTGCACATATCCATGAGCATGTTGCTCACAGTGGCATCTGCGTATGTCACGTATGTGGATTATATCCATTAATATTGTTGTGGACATGGGCCCTGTCTGTTCAGCAGAGGTCACCCCTGATTATGTAGTATGCAAATGTGTACAGACGTGGTGTCCATAGTTCAGCCGCATACCTTAGCTGTCAGAGCTCAATAAATGTCATGGCGTGTTAATGTTGTGGTATGTAAAGCTGTAGTTGTTGTGTAAGGTACACCCTAAATGGGGTGGTGTACCCTTGAATGTGTGTAGACGTCTTGAGTTCAGAGGTACAATGGGTGCCTATGTAGCAGCTATACACCCAGTACGGATAAGTGTGGCCATGTAGAAGGATATCCACGCCACAGTGGCAATATGGTAATCACAGGAGTGGGTGTGACATACGTGTGTACTACAAACGTGTAAAATGTGACACGTATGTAGGGGACTTCCACCTATGTGATAGTGGGTGAATGGTGTAATGCAAAGGTGATGTCCATGGACCTTGTGTCATGCAGCTTGAGGCCATGATATTCATATCAGGTATCTGTCACAGTGACACCCGTATGGATGGAGTCAGTATCAGCTGGTGGATCAATCATGGTGCTTTGTATGCAGGGGTTTGTAAAGCTAGGCAGGGAAAGTCCCTCTGTGCTAACCTGTACCTCAGGGAAGCATATACTGAACATGAGGGGCCCTATGACTGAGGACTGTGGTATGCCAAATGTAACTGAAATGCAGTAGGTACTATGGTATGCTACCCTCATTGTGTGTCCTGTCCATGAGCCACGTTGCATAACATCCTGAGACATAGGGTACGATGTGCAGATGGATGTGTATGTTGTCAATACCAGAATGGAGAACGGTGCTGAAAGGAAATGAGAGGACAATGTAGGATGTGTAGACTCCTGTACCATCATCAACTACCCTGGTAACTGTATGAAAGGAGTCCACCAGGTGTAGAGGCCATGCTCTGGCCCTAACAAGTCCAACCCGGGTGACATCAAAGGACCGGAGCCCAACAATGTCTTTGTGAATGATGCCCTTGATGATGTGCCCCTTAGCCATACAGAACAGTCCAGTCAGGTGTGTAGGACTATAGTCCCACTCGTGCATTGTGGTGCCACCTGTGTGGAGTGTGATGAATGTTGCTGTGTGCCATTCAGGGGCCACAATGTCTGATACAAGGCTATTACTGAATATGGTGGCCTAGTGGGGAGACATGTCATTCAGAAGTTTGTGGACATCACGGCCTGGGACTTTGGAAGGTGACATGGGGCCAGTGTCCCAGGACATATAGAGTGCAGGTTAGTACTGTGTAGGTGTGACCGCAGGGACACCACAATGTTCCTGCATGGATTGTGGCCCTGTAGTGAGTGAGAGGGTGTAATGTTAGCATTGAATCCATCCACCAGCATGTTGCCAACATCACCTGGGTCTGTAATGTTCCTGAGTGACTGTTGTATGTGACAGCAGATGTGGGTATTGCCAGTGAATACTGACATACCACCATAATGCCTTGTGGTACACCCCAGAATGTGTCGCAGTAATGTTTACGTAGCTAGTCATGGAGTATGTGATGAGGATCCCGTGGCCCTACCGAGGCTGACCAGTGAGCTACCCCACCCATGAGATTGTACACCACTGTGCAACAGCCTCCACCTGTTGTTGTACATTATGTCCATGGAACTTGACCACCAGAGTGGCGTCTGTTATCTGGTGTGTACCATCATGGCTCTGTGTGGCATAGCATGACCCATGCAGTCGTGTACATGCTACTGAAGTGCACTGGGGTGTGTTGCAGCATTTGTATGTGCAATGTCCATCTGCACGGGTGTCATGACATTAACAACCGCTGTCATAAGACATCTGTAGTAGGTGTTGTAGTAGTCATGTACTGTGTATGCCGTGAAGGGTGTGGTGCCGGGATGTGGCTAACAAGGTTGATTAGCATATGTTCGGAATCCACCAATGAGGGGATGACCACAGGTGTGGAACACCAGTCACATGTTGGTAGTATTCATGTCAAGGTTAATGTTGGTCTTGGAGGTGGTGTGTATGGGTTTATCCAGCCGAGTGGAGGTTATGACTCATGGATGTGTCAGTACATGAGTGGCTATCCCAGTTAAGTGTGGGTTAGTGTCAGTCACACATCAGTAGTAGCTGTCTGAGCCCTACTGTCCAGTACACCAACAAATGAGGTCTGGTAACCGTGGGGTATGTAGTGGAATCTGTAGCTTGTTACAATGTGTATAGTGGTTCCGGACACAGTTAGTTGTATGTGGAGCACCTCTGATGCATTGTGCTAAGTAACTAGCCAGGATGTGTGTACAATATAGTGGGATGTGGGAACACCTCAGCTGTGGGTGTGCCAGTCCAGGTATGTGCCTGAAAGATATGGTCTGTCTATAACCTGTCATTGCAGGTGTGCTCTGCAGAGCCGAGAGGCAGGTCTCAGTCACTGCAGAGATATTGGAGTGGTGCATTCTAAGGTGTGCCTTGCCTGTGTGCATCACAGAGGAAGATGCAAACATTGTGTCACATGACCCCATGTCTTGCTTGCCAGTTCCCGTTCTGCCGGTGACTGTTACTGGAAACTTTGCAAGACAGGCAGTATAGAAGCAGCAAGAGCCTTACATGTGAGCTGTACTCCCAGGGCTGACAGGTGCAGGTCATGTGTGCCAAAGCATTGTGTTTGACCAGGTCAGTCAAAGCAGACAGATACCAGATGCCTGTGGAATGACAGCAGAAGAATAGGCAACTGCTGAAGAGACACAGTCAGGCGTTGTACAGTGGTACCGGGTCTGGATGAATGCATAATGCTCCCCAGGGCTTGGCCCACACCTTCAGGGCTACAAGACTGGCGAGCTATTACATGTCCCTGCACACGTAGTCTGTGAAGTGGCATCTCAGGGCAGTCACACTAACATGGAGAATGACAAGTCACAGCATACCTGGTGAGGTGTGGCATGGGTGCATAGGTTATGTTGCAGAACCAGTTACCCAACAGCAAGATGTAAGCGACTATCGCCTTGTGTAGCCTGCTGTGTGGAACTGCAGTGTGACCGCCTACAGAGTCACCTATGACTGGTGTGTTGTGTATGTTATAACACACTATTGGCTGTATGTGATGGGCACACATGAGTCTGTGGGCTATAAGTTGGTGATGTTGTGTTCTGTATGGGGGCTTCTTCTGTTGCCTACACAGAGTATGGAGAGGTACTGCACACATTGTCCTTGTATGTGTGCCCTGTGGTGGAGATCATGTGAGACTGTGTGATGAGTGAGGTGTATTGTGAATGTTACACATCCCCGCATGACTGTCAGGTGCAGTCAGTGTTGGTGACAGCATTACCCACAGCAGGGCTGCATAAGTGCATCCCCCACAGGCTGTAGTGTCGTATGTCGGGAGGTGAGCATTGAATGTGTACATGAGACAATTGCTCTATTGCCACATGTACGACATATCCATCTTATAGACAGGCAATAGCACTGGTACGTGATAGTTGGACATGCCTGTATATACAACCATGTCTCACAGGATATGTGAGTTACATATGTACATCAGTTGTTGTACCATAAGCAAGCTGGAAATCTTAGCACAGCCAGTGTACCTGTGGGAAATGGTGTGGATTGGGTGCTATATTAATCAGTAGCTCATGACATGCTCACAAGTTCTGTACAAGTGCCTAGCATGACCATAAAATACAGATAGGGTGTTGGATAATATCAACCCACAAGTGGTGACGACAGTCATAATGTGTGGCACCACACTATAACCCTGCTGAGTATGGTGTGCATGTCCATGAACCATTATCACTGTAGATGTTAGCAGTACAGATGTACAAGACAGTATGGATGTTTGATTACAAATACCTTTGTATGTCACAGGTGTGTTCTACCAGTGGCCTGTTGACAGACTCAAAACTACAAATGGTGCCAGAGTGACATGTGCATATCACACCAGTGCCAGCTACAGTAGAACAGGGTTAATGTGTTGTACTCCACCCTCATTGTAGCCCATGCCACACAGACAAATGTTAGGCATATGTGCATGTAAGGATGTGAATGGCCATGACCTATGAGGAATAGCTGTGTCAGTTTTGTGAACAACATACGGAATGGGCTGTGTGGGTGAGGTGTGTGACATATGTGCACATTCTGATGGATGATATCAGCATTGTCACTGCTAGGTGAACATCCCTGTACCCATTAACTACCACCTAGGCTGTTGTCATCATTATGGACACTGTGTAAGGGATGGTGCTGTGCGGTACACCTCCCTGACTTGGTGACATCTCCAGGCCCCTTAGGTAGTCATACGAGGTACCTATGTCATGACAGGGTGCCATCCATGAGCACATAGATCATTGGACAGGCATATAGAGCACTGGGGTGACCGATATTGGATCACATATCACCTTTAAGGGGTAATGGCCATGCATGTATGGGCGATACCAGCCTTCACAATCCTCACCTCCACTATGCAGCATGCTGTATACCTTGCATAAAGACATCTCCTACACCATGATGATGGACATGCTACATGTCCATATCCTAATCTGTCAGATATATGTCATGGACATCCACCGTCCGAATACTAGGATCACCACATGCTGGACAGATCCCTGTGCCATACATGTGACATACTCCAGCCAAACCATGCAACCCTGTCCATCAAAGCTGCACATGTCATCCCAGTCATACATGGTGTGATGGCCCATGGTAGATGTAGTATCAACTGTCTAGATCAGTAATGTGGCACTGATGCACCTCGGGGTGACATAATGGCTATCTGTTACAGCTAGGAAACCTTGCCCATACATGCTATGGTTCATAAGCATCCCTGCGAATGATGTCTGACTAACCATTGTCCCATGTCTACCACATGTGCAACACAGGCGATCCGTGGCAGGATGTTGAACAGCTGTACAGTGGTGTGTAGATGTATATGGCAAAATACATGCATGTACAGGTTTCCATGTGTATGTGTGCATTGTCACTGCTCAAGTCCATTAAGGCTGTGTCTGTGTTGATATGTGACATATACACAGCATTAAGGTCAGCAGCATTACCGTGGACACATTCAGGCATATGCAGATAGGTAAGACCACCACTGCAGGCAAATAGACATGCCCACATCAAGACAGCATTCACATGGAGTATGAACACTGTAATGAGGTGACACACATATATGGTGATGATATCCAATGCACAACGGGTGTTACATGTGTGTGACACAAACACGTCAGTCGTGTCCGTGTCATGATGATTTGCAAAGATAACTGTGCAGATGTACTAGATGTCATAGAAATGTATGTGCAGCAGTATCTCTGTACATCTCTGAAACTGTGACCTGTCACCATCATTATGTCTTACAGATAATGCCTCGTACACGCCTTCCGGCATACAGCTGCCAGGAGGATGATGTCCTCATCCCGTACCTCCATGAGAACTACGAGGTGTTGTTCAGCCATGTGCCACAGCATGCCCAGCAGCGGGACGACCTGTGGCAGGATCATCGCAGGAGGGTGAACAATGTGGGTGGCCATAACCACACCTACCAGCAGGTGCACAGACACTGCACGGACTTGATACGACATGGAAAACAGCGTGCCACTGCAATTGCCAGGGGAACAAGGTGGAACAGATGGTGGGCCACCAACCCAGCCCCCACTCACACACACCAAGGAGCTACTGGCCAGTCTGGGGACACCATCAGAACAGCATCCAGAAACTCTAGCTGCCATCGTGGAGGTGGGTGTCTCCCAACCAATGAGCCTGGAGTTGCCTGGTAAGTCAGTACTGCACATATGGCTATTATATCCCATTTCTTTGCATCTGTCACTGTACATTATGTAAAGTAACAACATATGCAAGGTATGTGGACACACAAGCTGCATACTACAGTATGCTGCCCTGTGTATGCATACATGTGCATACTATATGCTATTGTACAGGCGAATGTGTTAACATGCACAGTGCATCCTGTGGCTGTCATACAGTCATGGATAATGTTCATACTGCTGTGTCACCCCTATACAGGTACCTCTGGCATGCCGCACAGGCATGAGTCCGTTGCAGGTAATACTATCATCATTATCAGGCATGTTAAAGCATAGATCTATTTGCCATGTGGCCGGTTAACACTTGCACACTTGATGTTCATTCCAGTCGCAATATACAGGTTGCAGCACCCATCATTCACACAGGCCACCCATGTGCAATATATACAAACAAAATGATACACCAACTTGAAACCACAGTATTTGTCATTGCTACATGTGTGGTCAGCTGTGCTTGCAATGGTGGAGGTGTTCTACAGTGGAGGCATATGTAGTATGCATTGGAACAACATGTGTGGTACACAAACAGGACCACACCAGGAGCTGTGATATGGGCAGCCCACAGATGTCATTATTGTGTTATATGCCCCTGCATTGGGTGCACACATTGTGATGTGCCATCTGACATGTCCCAGACATTTAGTGTTCTGGCTGCAATATTGTCACACTATCCCATGACCCATACCCCACATACCAAACATACAACCCATTGTCTGCATAGCCCTGTGGATGGTGACATATCTGACATCTATGGGTGTATGTCATATGGGACAACACAGACATGTGAGATAGATGGCCATCACACACATTTGGCCAACACATGTGCACACATGGCCATGGGGGATGGCCAGAGACATGTAGCCACACAGTAGATGTGATGTGTATACACCATGTTGCACATTGTCCAGACATGGTCCACTTATAGCCTTAGTTGACTGATTATACAGTTGATGTGGTACAGTGGACATCCTAACAGCCTGTGCACAGCTAGTGGAGGTGTCACTGAAGTCTACCATAGAAGATCAGTTGCACATCACGACTGTGTCATAGCATGACAGTAGTCACCTGTACAGCTTCACAGACATTGACACCACATCAGGCCACAGATACTGTACATTTTCCTTGCTGCTGTAGGACATCACCGTTAGCTGTGCACCTCATGTGTGTGTGGTACATCAATGTCATGTGGGAAATAGTGAACTGACATGTCTGCTATGTGTGGACATGTTTGCCAGGCAGCTAAGACCCTGTAGTTGTTGTGCAGGGGTGTCAGCTGCAGGCCTCCAGTGACCTGTCACTTGACACAGCATGGTTGGGTGTGTATACACCTTAGCATCGTGGGTCACAATCCACAGTCATGTCATGGGTATGCATGCAGTTATGGCTATGCAATGTGTACATATTATGCATTGTACAGCAATATAGATGTCTCAAGATGCTATGCAATGGCACAGTGTCTGTTCTTCACACTGTATAGCAATGCAGATGGCTCACACTACCCTTCCATGCTCATGCACATTTGCTAAATATGCATTCTATCTGTAGGGCATACAGACAACACCACAATGTGATGCCCATTACGATGCTGTACATGTGTCAGGACACCATTGTATCAGACATGTATGCATGTTAATGCACACGTCAGCAGAGTACATGTCAAGGTCACATCAGCCATGTGTACTGTGATCCTATTCTGGTCCACATGGTGTATCACGGGGATGCATGCATACTACCATGATTGTGTGAACTGCATGACTACTGATATGACACCTGCTTGCTGTAGTGTGCACCCCAGGGAGGTATGCTTACTAACACTATTAATGTCCGAGCTGCATGCCCTCTGCTGTACCACAGGCATGCTGCATGCCATCTGTCAAATCACATGCATGGTGTGTCTGTGTGTGTGTGTGTGTGTATGTGTCTGTGTGTGTGTGTCTGTGTGTCTGTGTGTCTGTGTCTGTTGTAATTTAGAGTCTTTCATTGCATTCACAGGTGATGTAGATGCGTTACCCTCCTGTGGTCCATCTGATGTTAGTGTCCCCACAGATACTAACAGTGATGAACATATGCATGAGGTACAGGCAGGGTTGTCAGGGGCTGAATCTGTGCCAACGGTTGCCATCCCAGCTATGCCCCCCTCTTCCTCGCACACAGTTCTGCTGCCAACACATACAGCATCACCAGTGGACATAGAGGAAGGACAGTCAGCGTCTGTTAGCATGGAACAGGAATGTGTGGTGGCTACAGAAGGTGTGTCTACACACCATGGTGTCAGTGTAATGACTGCAGATGTGCCACACAGGCATGTGGCCGGTGCTGCTCATAGGAGGACCTCTGGCAGACATGCACCTGCAGGACAGAGCGCAGCAGCTGGTATCACCAGACGCATGTTCCAGACTGTAATGGCTGCACAGGCACATGCTGAATGGCACACCAGGGAAGGGCAGAGGCTGCAGAGGGCTGCTATCCATACCCTAAATAACAACATCCAGGCATTGGCAAATGCTCAACATCAGATTGCTGATGTTCTTGACAGGCGATTGGGTGACATGGTTGGAATCCTTGACCATGGCATGGCAATCCGTAAGCATGAGCTGTCTGTGCTGGAACATCTGGTAGGAGTGAGGCATAGGCCATGTGGATGTAGGCCAGCCACACCACCTAGTGCAGGTCAACGTGAGCATGCCACCTCACATGCCCACTCCCATAGTGCCGGTAGCAGTAGCAATGCAGCTGGTGCTGTGCTGTTCACACCATGACACAGCAGACCACATAGACATGGCCATGGATGTTCCCAGCGGGGACATGGTTCCAGTGGACATGTGTCATCGGACAGTAGCCAATCTGTACCTCTGCCTCGTAGTGCCCGTGCAACCCCTGGCAGGCACAGGTCACGTGGCCGTGGCCGGACTAAGTGAGCTGTACAACCTGGTCTGTACAATATGGAGCTGTCAATAATACCCCGTGTAGACCTCACAAAAGGCAGAACTATGTGCACACATACACGCACACAGCAAAGACATCTGTAGGGCACAACAACAACCACATGCATACTGAACAGACATGTCCAATCATATCACTGGCCTTGACCTACACACATGATGTCATCCATTGGTGCAGCCTATGCCCCTGGCAAACATTATCACCCTCTGCATATGATGAAGCCTGTGCTGCATTCCTGTCATCCACACCATTGGTGCAGGGACATGCTCAAATGGTCTGATGCACAGGGTGAACAGAATAGTGAGAAGTGTAATTTACATTAGTTGTGTAAGAATAGTGAGAGAAGTGTATATTACAATAGTTGTGTGAGAATAGTGAGAGATGTGTATATTACATTAGTTGTGTACTTTTGACATGCACCAGACATACCATGTAGTACAGGTTTAGCATGCATTGTTATATGTTCACAGTATGTGTCATGGTAACAACAGTAACAGTATGTTGGTAATGATGCCCTGGTTCCCTCCTTATGATCTACTTGCATGTGCCTACAGTTAGCACTGTTTGCAGTCTCCCATGTCTAAGTGTGGTGTACTCACAGGCACATATGGCAATATCAGCATGCTAAACATAGCCTCAACCTGACTGTCTGAAAGTCTAACATACCACAGATGTCCACACATATACTGATCCAGAAGCATGTGGGCAGTTTAATAGGCTACAGTGGCTAGAGACGTGACATCCATACCAGGTCACATCACAGGTATGTTGACATGGTGCAGGGGTTGTACACAGCAGTCTGGCCAATGATAATGATAGAGGCCACTTGATAGCATGAGGCCTCACTGTGTAGCAGTAATACCCTGTCACATTACAGGAACATGCTCACACTAATGGGGTCAACAACACTACAACACACACCCCATAGTGTTGAGGTGAGGACCCTTGCCTATGTGGTCATCACCCTCACAGTACTGTGCACCCACACAATGCGACACAGAGAAAGAACATGTACAGGTAGCCAGTGCAGCTGAGACCGATGGCATCAACAGGGTAGTGGACTGCATCACCATGAGGGGTTAGGGATCCTGTGTGCTCTGTATGGTAGCATACACCCTCACTCCATGCACCAGACAGCCATACATACCTACATACACACACACACACACACACTGTGGAGACCACAAATGTCATACACATTTGGATAGCTGATGTGTGTGATACACACACCATACCTGCCTACATCATGCTTTCCACACTGCAGTATGTACAGATCTCTACAACAGTGTACAGGGGTGTGTGACAATTGGGTTGTATTCCACACCATATGTGGCATATATGGTCACACAAGCAAACACACATGACAGTACTGTGAATGATACACCTACTATATGATGATACATCTGACAGACATGCAGCAGTATTGGCCGCATTATGTGTACCAACGCTACCTTCAGCAATTGTGCTGCTATATGCACACAGGAGGATGTAAGTTTTACAGGTGTCAAGTGATGTACTGTTGGTAACACCTGACCGCTGTGTAGGTGTTATGTTTCCACCATCAAGTAACGGTAACATAGCTTACTGTTTGCACATGTCATGGTTGTATGGCGTGTGACACACCTGTGAGCCGTCCCTGGCAAACATCCGTCTACACAGGTGCATCACCACTTTATGTACACACATTCATCCATACCTACTGTACATCCTACTGTACTGTCAGTATGTCACCATATACAAGTGTCAATTATGGGGCTGCATTGCAGCTGTATGGTGTAGTTAGGCACAGATGAGTTACTTACATCAGCTACTGTACATGCATGGTAGCTGCATGCACACTACAGATTGTACATGTGTGTTGGTCCTACATGCCTGTCATGTAGCCATGTTTGTATGTATTGCAATTGGTGGACATGTGTGTTGACATACATAACACATGGACTGTTGTATGATATGATGGGTGTCATGGGTAACTAGTACAGAGGGAATGTGTCCTCAGTCAACATTGCTACCTCATGTACTGTTAGCATTCAGCAGCCATGACCCACCTTCCATTTGTGTGCGTATGATTGCTGTAGCCACTTGTCTGCACAGAGGACAGCAAAAGCTATGCTATGTACATATGTTACGTGTGTTTGGTCCATGCATATATCTACTGCAATTACATGTATGACATAGCCAAACATGTGTGTTTGTTGGTGTATAGCGACAGTCATCTGTCACAGCTGTGTAAGACCCAGGGCCCCTGGTATGTGTAGAGTCGACCTGGTTATGTACAGTGGCATCATTGCAATGCATAACACATGATGGAACCCTGTCGGTACATGTGTAGTCTGCACAGTTGCTGTAGACCTATGTACAGTCCACTGGTCATGAGTCACACAGTGTTGTGTTAATGTATGGCTGTGTATTGCTGGTCCAATGACATGGTGATGTGTGATGGCTACATTGTAGACTGTGATGTGTACCTCTGTGATCTACACCTGAGACAACTGTGATAGCTCCTGAGTGTGTACTGGTCAATACATGTGAGTGGCCTTCATGTACGTGGGGACAGTAATACCATATTGTGCCCTTCTGTGTTTAGAATCCGTGTGCATGCAAGATGGCCCTTTGCAACTGCTAAGTGTGTGAGCATGCCCAGTATGCCGTTGTGTAGCTGGACACACAGTACATTCCAAACTGCTCCCTTCCGTGATTAGAATCCATGTGCATGCAAGAAGGCCCTTTGCAACTGCTAAGTGTGTGAGCATGCCCAGTACGCCGTTGTGTAGATGGGGACACAGTACATTCCAAACTGCTCACTTCTGTGATTAGAATCCGTGTGCATGCCAGATGGCCCTTTGCAACTGCTAAGTGTGTGAGCATGCCCAGTACGCCGTTGTGTAGATGGACACACAGTACATTCCAAACTGCGCCCTTCCGTTAGAATCCATGTGCATGCAAGATGGCCCTTTGCAACTGCTAAGTGTGTGAGCATGACCAGTATGCCATTGTGTAGATGGAAACACAGTACATTCCAAACAGACATGTGATACACTGACATCCTGTATAGTGATGGTGGTCATCCAGGCAACAGATGTCCATTTCCAATGTCACGATGGATGCCTACATTGAACACACTGGTTGCTGTCTTGAAGGGTGTACTGTCTCTGGCACATCCCGTATCTATGTAGTGTTGTTGTAGTGCTCCGTAGATATTTGGTTGCCCCGATCACACCACTGCCGTGTGTTTGTCTTTGTCTACCTTGGGACAGTAATATGCTTTCTGACTGCTCACTCTCTATACATTCCCTATCGGTGTCCTTACCTTTGCGGATGATGTCACCCACCTAGAAGTATGCCTCTGGGAGTGCTGTGCTCAGTAATCTTGGTAGAGCGTTCTGTAAATGCGTAATGCTGTAGTGTGATAAAGTAGTTAGGTGTATGTTCGACTCCCAGCCCTGTCAAGTGTGTGCGTGTGTGTGTGTGTGTGTGTGTGTGTGTGTGTGTGTGTGTGTGTTTCCAGCTGCCTGGGGACACAGTAATACTTTTAGATGCCTCACACCACATGCATTGCCTATCGGCGTCTTTGCCTTTGCAGATGATGTCACCCACCTAGAAGTATGCCTCTGGGAGTGCTGTGTTCAGTAATCTCAGTAGTGCGTTCTGTAAATGCGTCATGCTGTAGTGCGTTAGGGTAGTTAGGTGTATGTTCAACTCCCAGCCCTGCCAAGTGTGTGTGTGTGTGTGTTTGCGTGCATGCTCCCATCTGCCTAGGGATGCAATCTTGCTTTTAGATGCCGCACACCACAGCAGTTTGCTCCCGCCATCTTTGCCTTTGCGAAAGATGACACGCACTTAGATGACTGCCTCTGGGACTGCTGTGCTTAGTAATCTCGGTAGCGCGTTCTGTAAATGCATCATGCTGTAGTGTGTTAGGGTAGTTAGGTGTTTGTTTGACTCCCAGCCCTGCCAAGTTTGCATGCATGCTCCCGTCCTCCTAGGGACGCAGTCTTGCTTTTAGACGCCGCACACCACAGCAGTTTGCTACCGACATCTTTGCCTTTGAGGATGATGACATGCACCTAGATGACTGCCTCTGGGACTGCTGTGCTTAGTAATCTCGGTAGCGCGTTCTGTAAATGCATCATGTTGTAGTGTGTTAGGGTAGTTAGGTGTATTTTTGACTCCCAGCCCTGCCAAGTGCGTGTTTGTGTGTGTGTGTTTGCAGCTGCCTGGGGACACAGTAATGCTTTTAGATGCCTCACACCACATACATTCCCTATCAGCGTCTTTGCCTTTGCGGATGATGTCACCTACCTAGAAGTATGCCTCTGGGAGTGCTGTGCTCAGTAATCTCAGTAGCGCGTTCTCTAAATGCGTAATGCTGTAGTGTGATAAGGTAGTTAGGTGTATGTTCAACTCCCAGCCCTGTCAAGTTTGTGTGTGTGTGTGTGTGTGTGTGTGTGTGTGTGTGTGTGTGTGTGTTTGCAGCTGCCTGGGGACACAGTAATGCTTTTAGATGCCTCACACCACATACATTCCCTATCAGCGTCTTTGCCTTTGCGGATGATGTCACCCACCTAGAAGTATGCCTCTGGGAGTACTGTGTTCAGTAATCTCGCTAGTGAATTCTGTAAATGCGTCATGCTGTAGTGTGTAAGGGTAGTTAGGTGTATGTTCGACTCCCAGCCCTGCCAAGTGTGTGTGTGTGTGTTTCCAGCTGCATGACAACAGTACATTGCTTTTACAGTATTCACTCTCCATAACATCCGTGCAGCATCTTTGCCTTTGATGCTGCTGTCTGCAGGCTGGACGTGTGCCTGTGTGAATCATGTGATCCACTGATCACGGTAGCACATTTTGTAACTGCATGATGCTGTCGTGTGGTACAGTGCTTACATTTATGTTCTGCTCCCAACTCTGCCACGTGTGTGTGTGTGTGTGTGTGTGTGTGTGTGTGTGTGTGTGTGTGTGTATGTGAGTGTATGTATCTATCTACATATATATATATATATATATATATATATATATATATATATATATATATATACATATATATATATATATCTATATATATATATATATATATATATATATATATATATATATATATATATATATATATATATATAATGTATATTGTATATAGATATGTATGTTGGGATTATCACTCTTGACTCTGCTGCATTGTCTGTACATGAGCACCATGGATGTATTTACATCTGCTATGGCTCTGTGATAGTGCACATACTGTGTGCTGTAGTGATTGTGGGTTATACATGTGTAGAGACCAGTTATTGTGTTGCTGGGTATTACACAGGCATTGGAAACAATGTTAGTGCAGTACCTTTGACTGGTCGTATGCAGATCTCGGCAACAGTCAGCAGTGGTTATTACATTGGAGTGTGAGTATGGCTCATATCCGTCTGTAGTAACTGTCAATTCTATGCACCTCAGGTTAACATTACAGATGCACATTTATCCACAGGTTGTGGTACAGATCCCAGGAATGTATGTGTAGACATTGACAGGTGCAGGGCTGAGTTGTGTTGGATGCATGGAGGGGTGTCCATGGCCAGTAATGGGGATCTCTACAGCCTGGCAGGTACGGTCTGTGACTGCCCCACAACCTGCTGTATATGGCTTACACATGCTGTACCTGTGTATATGCAGACACACACACTTACCACAAACTGCTACGGCTATCACATACACACACCCATTGCACCACCATTGGGCCATGCAATAACCGTTGTCCCTCACACACACACACCTATGTGTACATTGGATGGCTCTATGACAGCTCTGGACATGTTAACACCACACCCTGTGCATATGATGTCACCTGTGCCACCACCTGTGATGTGTAACATTGATGCAGGATCTGACTAACCTGGTGCTGCTGCACACAGTGGCTTTATTCCACTGTATTGATGTTAGCATGCTGTTAACACACAGTGTGTTACTTCCAGGTGTACTTCAGCAGGCATGATGCATTGCAGCTATGACCATCACTGTAGCATAGTTTACAGCACTGTTACTTCTGATGATGTAGTCTCCATCCATGTGCCATTTCATTGATGTGTGTAGTATTGGCAGCATGTGTGTCTGTGTGTGCAGTACATGTGTGATGTGTGTAGTACACATGTATACATGCTTACAAACACATACATGACATTACACGGGCTTCACTATTCATACACTAGCTTACTCATTCTTCCTCACGTGCACACAGGCTAACACGCGTGCACACATACTTACTCGGGCTTACTGGCGCGCATGGGCGCAGACACATTGTGGGCAGGTTTGCAGGTCACATCGGTGGTATCCATGGCGTACGCCATCAGTCTCCTGACGTTCCCTAGGATAGCTCATGACACGTCTCTTCCACTGAGTACTGACAGCACACATGTGACACTGCTCCGGTGAGGTTACAGTGTTTTGTACATACACACTCATGTTGCCACCTATCTTCTACTCTAATAGTCCCCTTAACCTACACTACATGGTAGAGGTTTGGCCCATACGGCATGACATGTTGTGATTCACTATCCTCAGCCTCACTTGCTTCACACTACCTACAAATGCTTCGTTACATCTCTGACAGAGCACTTCCACACATAAGTACCAGTACACAGTAGCCATGTTGTCTCCAACTTGCCATTCATCTGCATGACGTACTAGCATCTAACTAAACTTACATTTTGTATGTATATTATCCATATGTCTTGTTTTGAAGTGCAGCGCGTTCTCATGGCACTGCGCTACGCTTCCACACCAGGGATCGAGGGAGGACAACTACTGGTTCATTGATATCCAATGGACAAGGCCACCACTGGCCTTGGACTTGAACATTGGCATACTTCTTTGACTGTATTCATACTGTATTTGCAGCTGTCATTGATCTGTTTAGCAACGTGCAAAACATTAGTCGCATAACATCTGGGTACATTTCTGCACATAACTCTGCTCTTGCACGGACAGCTTACTGTTTCATGTATCGCGTAACATTACATCATTTGCATAGCTTACACATACAAATGGGGTATGTTGCAAATCCCAATATTGTCCGTGCAATGTTCGTGTTACGGCGGTCTTGCATGCCCCTGCAGGTGTTTGCTGAATAGCCTGGCAGTCATCTTTCCTTGCTGTACTCTCACTCAATCCATACACGCCGGAGGCTTCATGTATCATGGCCTAGGCTTTGCTGTGTGCTATGTCTATTTGTGGTGTATGCATGACTGTGGGTATGTCCCACTGTCATCAATGGTAAAGGTGACACCCTATAGGTACTTCCTGTAGACTGCTGTGTCATTTGACATGTCAGCACATACCTGCGGATGAACTTCCTACTGCAGCGCTTTTCATATCTTTTGAGTTATCTTGCAGTGAATAATGCTGTTTCCTCAGACATGTATCTGTTTCAGATCATACCTATCAACCTCCTAGTGCAAAACATCTGTACAAAGCCTAACATGATGAGGGGACAGATAGGGGCAGATTCTACATATTGCTCTTACAAACGTAGATAGTTGACAGTATTATAGGTTTTGCATTAGTATGACCTTTCTGAGGGATTTGGGGTCTTAAACACATATGTTTATCATTATTTAATGATGTCAGTTCTCAGGTATTTGGCAGACAGGTACAGATTGTGAGAAGAACACACCACACATATGAGGCATACATCTGCACATTCGTACAGTTGTGAGGTATGTTTCTGATACTGGACATCAATTTCCTTACGCCAATACACACAATACATGGCGCCATCACAGGCCAGTTACCATTACATTCCTATTGCAGGACACACCCACCCACTGGGTTATATTCCTCACAAAGGCTAACAGGTGCTTATCCACACTAATTATTCCATCATGTACCTTATGTGTACGCCGGTATTTGCACTTTCCATCAGTGGCAGAGCTTACGTACAAGTATGGGGGACTGGTCATTGTATTGATGACACTGCATGACACCCTGAGGGACACATGTCTTTTGAGTCTATTAACCTTGCACATTGACTTTCACAGGCCATACATTGTAATCCACATCTGTGGACAAACATGATTATGACTTGTCCATGTTTTGTCATTTGTCCTGACGTCTTTCTTCTCACCTGTCCACCTAGTATCACTAGTTCTGTACATTTCATTAGGACGGGTTACCTTCATACCTCTCACCTGTACACATTATGGGTATACGCCCTGGGGTTTGACCTATGATTCTGTTACATTTGTCATGATAATGTGCCTTTCTGGTAGATTGCTGGCAAGCCATGATGGACTGTGCGGTTAGGTAATCATGACTGACATTTCTATTTCATGATTACTAACTCTCATAACATTCGTATTCCTGACTACGCAATTATTTTATCAACGGTCTGACTTTGTCTGAGGTATATTTAATATAGTCCCTATTTGTCTGTCGTGTACTTTGCCTTAGTCCAGCTGTCTTATTCTGACATTCTGGCAGGTATGGTTACCATCTTGGTTGTACGCGTGTCCATCCATGATAATTGCCTACATGACACTGATATAGGTACCTACGTCTTCCCCAATGGTTTACACAATATCCAGTAGATGAGTTGCACCTTTTTGGAGAATGTAGGCGTGTGCTATACCCACATAGGTATAGTGATCACTCCCATGGGGTGTACCTAATAGATCTGTGCCAACCAACACCTTGGCCCAATTCTGCATACCCATGATTCCCATACCTGACACACCTCCACAGTACCCATTAAACATGTTTAATGTGAGCGATAATAAAGTGTGAGGACACTTCTGAGCATTCCCCACTCTGTGGATATCAGCTCGTACGTCATACATTCAATCGACCTATGTGTTATTACCCTTGCACCTGCTACTGTTGCATGTACACCTATATCGTAGTTGCAGGTGTGACTTCTTTCGCATCAATGACGGTTGGCACTTCATACAGGATCAATTTTTGGGGTCCTGCAAAGGACACCTATATTCATGTTTAACGTGTAGAACTTGCAGGCCCTGCCACACTGGTACTTTCCGGGCAATGGTTTGGAAACCATCGGTGTATTCTCCTTTCATGCATGTCTGTCTGTCTATCCATATTAGCTATACCGTGACCTATTTATACACATGTGTTATATGTACAGGGACATTTGTTTGTTGTGTATATATCTATTCATGTATCGTGTGTGTATAGATTTATATAAGTACATATATACATATGTCTGTACATTCCTCATCTCGTAATTCGCTTTGGATTATGTCTGTGGATATATGTGTATATATATCTCCATATCATACCTTTCAACTGTACAGATTTCCGCTGCATGTACAGCTGTTTGCCTCTTATCTTTGGTCCATTTTTCATAACCTTGTGTCTATCTGGCAAGTTAGTGGCATATCATTAAAGACTGACGTTGGTAAATAATGACAAACATTTCAGGTTATGACTTCATACCCTTCAGAGAATCCATGCTAGTGACACACCTGTTATTCTATCCACTTTCTATGTTTGTTAGGGCAATATCTGGGGATTGTCTCTATTTGTACCAGTTGTTGTCATGGCTTTGTCCGGTTTCGTACTTTACGGGTATAACAGGTATGAGCCATGTACATAGAACTTGGGGAAAACACCATTCATTTTTTATTCTGTGAGCAGATTACACACGCGCAGGCACACTTGCATATCCTTATTATGGGTTACAAGTGTTTCATAGATAATTGTGCTTCCGTGAACTTTCATAATTCTGACCGTAACAGTTACATATCTGTATTCCAGTTTACAGACTACTGCGAAACACACGTTCACCTTTACATATTGAAATGTGTGTACTGCACGAACGCTTTCATTACACTTTCAGGTTATATGTGCAGTGGTCGTAGGTCAACCAGGACTTCATTCACGTTGGCCGGATACCAGAACCACTATTGGTGTTCTCCCTCATTGATATGCATACCCATAGTACTTAGCTACATCAACATACGCCTCACCGCTTCACCTACGACACAGGCATCCATTCTCCTGCTGGGAAACAGGCGGTACTACATATTACACATTCCCTATTGCCTACTGCTGTGGACTCCGGCTGCATTGTTAATCACTCCGAGGATATGCAGAACACCAAGGCATATAGTCCAGCCACATACAGGTCTTTGATTGTCAAGGTGTTCATGTAATGATCTGGGTTTAAGCTTGTCCACTTGATGAATGGAACTTCCCTGGCCGAGGTCAAATGTCAGACGAAGCATATGGACAGGGATTATCTCCCTATTTTGAAGTTTTACCTGTGTTTATAGACACAGGTGTTTGGGCACCTGTCAGCAGCTTATTCTGTTGGCATTACATATTATGGCTGGGGTTGTTATAGTCCATACTCCATGATGAGGGGTGTTCCCATTCACATTTGACTATTACCTGTATACAGTCATATGGGGATTATTATTTTTGGACATGAAGTGACTACAGGTATGCAGTTGTACATTACACAAGTGTGAAGGGCTGTTCCTGTAAATATGTACAGAACATACCTCTCAACCTCTTAGAGCACCAAACCTGTGCAAAACCTACACGATGGGGGGACAATTAGGGACACATTTTAACGATTGCTCTTACAAGCTTAGAACGTTGATAGAATGCTAGGTTTTGCATTAGCATGACTGTTGTGCAGGTTGTGGAGTCTTATACTCAGGATATTTCTCATTATTTAGTGACGTCAATCCCCAGCTATTTACCACACTTGTGCAGATTGTCAGAGGCACACACCAACACTATGGGGCGAACCTGTGGTCATTCTTAGGGTTGCCACCTTTTTGACTGCCCAAAGTGGGACATGTTCTGTAGAGATGTCAGATTTTCCAGGACAAAACATACCTACAGCCATGCATAGTACTGAACTTTAACCTTTTTTGTACATATAATAGCTTATTCCAGTAACATTTCAATTGCTTATGCTACTTCACATAACATGTTGAGGATTCATATATAAAATAACTGTTTTATGCCACTATTAAACTAAATTAGGAAATAAACTCTCAGGACATTTGCTATGTCTTGATTTTTTTCACAGGACACAACTGCCTACAGAGGGATTGTTACTCGCAAAGTGGGACAGGTGGTGACCCTAGTTATTCTGCGAATATCCGGACAGTTGAGTGGTATGGCACAGACCTCTGTAATACGCTGTTGTGTTCTGGCACAGCAGTAGCTCAGCATTAAAGACTGCAGTTGGAAAGTGCTGACAGACAGTTGGGTTTCAAACTTCATACTCCAGACATTAATGCCAATGTGCAAACTGTTATTCTATCAAATTCTATGTTTCTAAGAGATATGTTTACAGACTGTCCCTGATTTTGGACCTTTGTCTCACTTATATTCACGGCTCTGTCCAGATATCTTGCTCACACAGGTTGACAGGTATGGTCAGTCATGACTGCACACAGTCAGTGTCCCTCACACTTGATCAGGGTTGACCTGTTTACGTAGTGTCTTCCTCACCCTCATGCCATTTTCCACTTTGCAAATGTGTGCATTACATTCTCCCTCCTATTCGTGTCTGGACATGTGCATCACGGGAAGGTATTTTATCCTGGGTGGTAGGTTATGCATGCCCACTTAGGGCTGGACAGTGTCATGGACCTCCACTGCACGTTCTGACTTGTGTCCAGATATCTACTGGATTGGACATCATGTCATCATACCCATTCTACTATTTACACAAGTTGGTCATCCCATGAGGGATATCCCAAAAATTGGTCAAGACGAAAACAAGTTAGATAATGAAGATTTTTGTGGCTGCACGAAAACGTGCAGGTGGTTTTACCTGCAGGGGATACATGGTTTGCAATCTTGACACTGCCTAGGGTGACAATACCTACTACATATGTGTAGGGGTCACTGTGTGTTGCTGTTTCTGCAACAAACCAGTAGACCAAGTACGGCTGGATTTGGTGAACGTTCTGGTATGGTGGCAGGTTGTGTGTTGTGGAGGGTATACTGGGTAGGCCATTATGCATCCAGGTGTGTTGCATTTGTTATGGCCAGTTCCATCAGGACCCATCTGTGGGTATGTGACGGTGCCGTATCTATACATTTGTCTCACATATTTCCATATTCATATGTTTGTGAGATTGTGTTCTACACTATGGCCTGTCTGCTTGTCTTGCAGCTGTTTCTACATGAGGTTGTGTTTCTTTCCACTTCACCCGATGCCCCCTCATACATCTCCGATTCACCTTTTCTGCATACAACACAAGTATCGCCTTTGAGGAATTTACCATTAAACACACACCCCTCACACGCGAATTACTCACACCTCATAGAGCACTACTTTGGTTGTTGGCCAGTGACATGGCCAGAATTAAACATTGACTACCCTACATGTGTCAGGTACCTTTATGGTTGTGTGGACTACCCTGCCATGTTTGCTTTCCACATGCTATACCTCACGCACATAGGTACACGCCCTTACTTCACTTTCATTACTTGGTTGGTGTATCCGGGTACTACCCGTTCGACTGTGTCACATACACGTTTGGATTATACAGCTGACTTCTGGATTTTGCCAGCCTGTTCTACTCATTGGTAGGATGGCACCTTTTCCTATGTCCAAGCTATTCCTTACACATGTCCAACCATTGTGGACATTGCCTCCCCACAGTCAACGGTTGTGTTTCCACCTTTTCAATTGGCCACAGTGTGACATAGGGTTACCACCTGTCCCACTTTACGAGGGACAGTCCCTCTTTGGACAGTTGTGCCCTGACATGTAATTGTCAACATGGCAAATGTCCTGAGATTTTAGGACAAACATATTTCTTATATTTTATGTGATAGTTGCATTAAACAGTTAATTCTGTATCTGAAATACCTGACTGTTATGAGAAACAGAATAAGCAACTAAAATGCTACAGGAATACGTTTTTCTGTAGGCAAAACAGTTATGTTCAGTCCTTTGTACTGACCGTGGGTATGTGTCGGCCTGTACAGTCTGATGTCTGTACCAAACATGTCCCACTTTGGCCATTTGTAAGGGTGGCAACCCTACTGTGACAGTTGCGGTGAACACAGCATATTTTACAGGCCGACACATACCCAAGGTCAGTTCGGCAGATAGAACTTACAATTCTTGCCTATATCTAAGCTTATTCTTGTAGCATTTCAGTATCTTATTCTGTTTGTTATGACATTTATGTATTATACGTCCAGTGAAATATGTTTAATGCAACTATTGCATGACGTCTACGGAGGAATTATGTCCTATATTCTCTGGACATTTGCCAGTTTTACATGTTTGTGTCAGGACACATCTACTCACAGAGGGACTGTCGCTCGCAAAGTGGGACAGGTGGTAATCTTGGTCAATGGTACGGATCATACTGTTCCTTTTGGCCTACATGTGTCCGTGTTGTTATGGCTCGTTTATATGCTCCTTCTGTTTTGTTTACATGTGTATGCTATTTCCTATCACATTTGGTATGTGAAATACGGACATACCTTTTGTATGTGACTATTACATGGCTTGTGGGATATGATTCAGACATACGGTCACTACCTATATCTACATTTCTCCTTGTGTATTTTGTTATGGACACATCTGCACAGCTATGTACCCTCCCTCAAATTATGGGTCGGATGTTGACCCTCTCCGTTGGACTGGACATACCTACTGGCGGCGCGCTAACATCTGATATGTTTCACTTCCACATGGTATAGCTATCAACACTATGTTGGACTACAGGCACATGGTTTTCCTGTCATTTGTTCATGGGTAGGGTCCCGTTATTCCCTACCATGCATTTGTGTTTGACTCTTCATTTTCTGTTCGCAGGGACTCTGCTTTGCATACGTTTCAGTCTCCATGGACACTGATAGGTACGATTACTATTGCTGGTGGAATATAATATTCAGCAGTTTAGGTTGCTCCTCGAAAGCTGACATTGACACACCTCCCTGCGCAACTTCGATACGCCCCTTGCACTCATGCATGTTTTCTATGCACGTGGCTGTGGCAGCTGCACACCTTCATTAATATGCATATGGCGCGTCTACTCCACATCTATGCCGCACGGCCAGCGCAAGCCTTACACCGGACTTGTGCTAAGCTTCATGAATCCGGGGGAGAGTGTTTAAAATAAAACAAAAAAGAAAGAAAGGAAGAAGTTCACAACAAATAACAAGGCAGAAAAAGAAACTGATTAATGACTGTAAAGGAAAGAGAATACGTGGTAAAAAAGATATTGTTTGGTTATGTAACACACAGGTTACAGGGGATGATGATATTTTTCTATCAGAAAACCATCAGTCAGGGGTGTGGCCAAGATGCCTAAGTGTTAGCAGCACTTCTCTGATGCTCTGTCTTTTAAGATTGTTTCTGATAGGATTGTTAAGTTCTAACCTAAATAATTTTGAAATTTTTCATCACAAGATATACTTCTTGGTACTGTGGACTATCTACAAAGAAGAAATTAAACTTTCAGAGTTTGTATCAAGACATTTCCTATCAGAAGTACTGCAGCTCTGTACAACTGGACAAAACTATGAGTTACACAAGAGCCTGTCCTCAGGACAGTTCCATTAAAAAGGAACTTCACACAATAATTTCCAGCATCCAGGAACTCTCAGTGAAGATGGATACTTTAGAAAAGATTATGGAGAACATGAAAAAGGAAAGTAAGAAACAAATAGAAGACCTGAAGGAAATAATAACCAAACACCTCAGAACAAATAGCAGCCATAGAGGAAACTGTAAATGACATTGATGGGAGACAAATGGAAAATGACACCAAAATTGATTTCCTTCTAAAACAGAACAATCATTTACTTGAGAAAGTCGAAGACCTATTGAACAGATCAAGAAGGAACAATGTTAGAATATACGGGGTACCCAAGAGGATGGAAGGAAATAACATGGTCCAGTTTCTAAATGAATGGCTGCCCAAAATATTAAACCTTCCTGAGTCTCTCTCATTTGAGATCAAGAGAGCCCACAGGTCTTTATCCAACACATCTGCCTCTAAAAACCCTAATGCAGTGGGATCTATCATGGTTAAATTCTTATCTACACAGGACAAGGACTTAATATTAAGAACAGCTTAATCGGGAAATCCAATACAACTTGAAGGGAAAAATATAAGGTTTGATAATGACTATACCTCCACTACAATAACAAAAAGAAACAAAAGTGTCTCTCTCATCAAGAGCTTGAAGAAAGATGAAATGAAAGCTCAGATCTTGTTACCTGCAAGAATTAAAATTATTCTCTAAGATGGACAAATAATATTCAACAACCTCTAAGAAGCAACAGAGTTTGTCAGAAAGAATAAACTGTTGGATAACATAGAAGACATGGACATTTCATTAGCTATTCTGAAAAGACAAGCTATCAATGGTAAGTCATTCACAAATGATAAAAATACCAAGAAAAAACTAAAAGGAAAGTAAATATTTTTATTGTCACTTGTAACCTTACTCATCTGACAGAATTTATCCAAATACTTTTTACCGAAATGAACAAATACTAAGTTAAAGGTAAAAAATGCTTCTTCTATTATTTATATATATATATATATATATATATATATATATATATATATATATATATATATATATATATATATATATATAAATATATATATATATATATATATATATATATATATATATAGCCTTATATAGAAACAAGCAGTTCAGTCATGATCTAGTTGCTGATTGTTGGAGTGGTAGCTTGGATAAATACCAACTGCAATTAGTGTACTGTCAACAGCTTATGTATTTTATATATGCCCTTATGCAGATTAAAATATACATAATACAAAGCTATTAACATCTTAGAGGCACTAAATCCTTTTAGTAAAACTGCTGACAGAAGGTGAAAGTAAAAATATGTGCTTTTAACTTGATAGTCTTGTACACTGGGGACTACATGGGGGGGCAGTGTAAATACATTTGCCAAGTTTACTCTGATTTGTCATTTTTTCTAATATCAGTGCAAGTAGATTCCAGGCCTCTCAGACTGACCATGTAGATATCAATAATTCAAATAAATTGTATTTATTCAAACAACGGTTAGCGCTTTCTCATAAGCTTCATCAGACCATGATACATTGCTTCAAGTGGTCAAATTTATACTACAATCCCTTCAATCAATTTACAACACGCTAACACATGACTGTATCCATATAAAAATGCATTCAAGATGTAAACATGTCTTACAAATATATATATAAAGTATAAGAAATATAAGACAATATAAGACATATAAGACAAAAAAAGACATATCTAGCAAAATATATTAATCTACACATAGTAAAACGATCCTAAAATAACTTATATACTATTACTTCTTAATAGATAGTTTCTTGTTTTTTAAAAATGGTTTGATGTTAGCCCTCACATTCAGTCCTTTACCTCTATCTGCTCTCAACCTTAGAATCCAATGCTGTTCTTTACTTTCCATTGTGTTATTTATATCTCCTTCTCTTATATTAGGAACTACTATATCTATAACCATAAATCTGAAAGTGTGGTCTTCACCCATCATATTGACATGTTTCGCCAACACATTTTTCTCATAATTTATTCTAATACTATATAGATGTTCTCTCATGCATTCCCTAAGTGAGTGGTTGGTCTTACCAACATAGAATGACCTACATACCTCACACACAGCAAGATATACCACATTCAAGCTCTTACAGTTAGCCATCGACTGAAACTTAAAATTCCGTCCAGTTTCTGGATGTATAAAAGTACCACTATTATCTATATATGTGCAAAAATTAAATTTATTACATGGAAAAGTGCCATATGCTAAAGTGCTGTGTGTTAAGGTGCAATCCTTACTGTGTTAATTGGGCCATTGGCATAAAATAGATTTAAGGTTACGCTTGTTCTTATATATAAATGTTGGTTCTTCTCCCACTACTTCCTTAAGATCAGGATCAGTGGTAAGTATTCTCCAATGCTTCCCGATAATATTTGTAATCTCATTAACATCATTGGTGAAATGAATTGGTAACATAGGTTTATCATTCACAGACGGAGTTTTCATTGTTTCATTTCTGCCCACATGCATGGAATAATAGGGCTTAGCCCTATTTAACCTCAGAGCATCCAGGCCATTCAAATTACGTTCAACCTCACCTTGACCATAGCCTCTCTGCAACAGCATATCTCTAAGGTTACAAATTTCTTCCATGAAGAAACCTAAACATGTAACAGATTTAAAAGAAATACTAGCAGCCTTTAGAACACACCATGAAACACTAAATAACACCAACCTACATAATACTGATAATAGTATGAGAGACAAGTTTTTGAAAGACAATATTGAAAAAAGATTAACAAAAGAACAAAACTCTAGACTTCTTAAGTCTATATCATTAAGGAAACCTAAGAGAAAAATACAAAACATTAAAAATAATAAGGCCCCTGGCCTTGATGGGGTAATAGGGGAAATATATAAGATACTTCCGGATGAGACCTTAGAAATTCTAATATATGCTTTTGAAGAATTCAGAATGAATGATGGCATTTCCTTTCCTGGAAATATGCTATGTTTTCATGCATTTTGAAACATGACAAGGACCCTAATTCTATAACATCTTGCCACCCTGTTTCCCTTCTGAATGTGGACTACAAGATTTGTACATCTATTCTAGCAGATAAATTAAATCAGTTTTTACCAAAAATAATAAAAAATGAACAAACAGGGTTTATTTCACACAGGAAGGTCCAAGACAATTTAATCAGACTATTAACATTAATAAACTATGCAAACAAAAAAGAGAGAATTAACAATTATCATCCTGGACTTGGACAAAGTGTTTGATTCATTGAGTTGGCCCTATTTATTTAAAGTTCTAGAAATGTATAAGCTTTCCTCAGATTTTTTAAAATTGTTGAGGACCATTTAAAATAATGAAAGGCACCAAGCAAGGGTGCCATTTATCACCCTTATTGTTGCTCTATCCGTGGAGCCCTTAGCTAATTACATAAGAACTAATGATAAAAAAGCAGCTTCTATGTCAATGCAAAGTGCAATTCCAAAATCCAGCTTTTTGGGAACATAGATAATTCAATTGAACATCTTATAAGAATCTCTTCAAAACTTTGAAATGTTATCAGGTCTAAGGTTTAATCAAAATACAACTGAAACTATTTTGTTAAACAAAAAAAATAAACCCCATTCTGGACAGACATAATGACTTTAATTGGGCTAACACTATGATTAAATATCTAGGTATAACCATTAAAGAAAGTTGGAAAGACACTAGACACTAGGCAAGCAAATTTTATAATATTAATAGACACCGTTAAAGATTACTTAAACAAATGGAATAAAATGTTATTCACCATGCAGGAAAGGCTATCATTACTTAAAATGATCATACTGCCCAAAATTCTGTATGGGGGGGGATTCAGCAATCCTCCATGTAGGACGAACGAAGTCCTACTCGGAGACTGCCATCTAAGAGTTAGACGTCAGCGCATCATGCATATGCATGAGGGTGCGCTGACTCAACTCCCGGCTAACACGGAGCATGCAGGAGTGCAGGGGGAGTGTCAGACTGCCGAGCAGACCAAATATCCACGCCCCTGCAAGTGCCTAACTCTGCAAATGTCAGCAGATATGAGCGAGTCCACTCAAATGTGCATACCCCCAACACAACACTCTCCCACATTAAAAAGCCCTGTACAAATGAAATAAAAAGTAAAACAATTTTTTTTTTTATTATTCACCATATAGCTGCCCGTATTTGCGCATGTGTGTGCTGGTGTGACCATTGCTTAGCTACAGTTAGCAATTTCGACATCAAAGAGCATAATAAGAAATGTTTATGCAAATTAAGCCAAATAGCAATTGCATAGTGGTACAGCCTTCACAAAAAGAGGAGGCATTCCCGGTTCTAGTCCCACCACTCCCCTTTCTATTTTATGTTTTAAATTAGTATATAAAATAATTCCTGACATATATGAATGAAATTTTAGTAAAAAGCATTGAAATGGCCAATGTATTAGTGAACAAAATGTATATATATATATAAATATAAGAAGGTGAGCAGCATTAAGGATATTGACATATAATTGCCCATAGTTAAGCAGCATTGTACCCAGTGCAATGTAGTTGCCCATAGCTAAGCAGCGCTTTACCTAACGCAATATAGATGCCCATAGCTAAGCAGCGCTTTACATAGCACAATAGGTTTGTGTGGAGCTGCACACTGCACTAACCAGTGCACCGTAGGGCTACGTCGGGCAACTTGGAGTAACGTAGAGCAAAGTTGAGCAAAGTCACCTAAACACAGCCACACCCCCTAGCCTGTCTGGACAGTAGTAAAATAAAAAGAAATGGCAAGGCTCGAACCCGGGACACTGTGCACCATAATTAAAGTACTGAACCACTAAGCCATGACAGTTTAGCATACATATGCACTGTTAACATACATATACTTATAAATGAAAGTTTAACCATTGCTAAGCAGGTTTGCTGTTATCTGAGAATTTTCAAAAATGGCCAATCACAAATAAGTGTGGGAAATGAGGCATATTTAAGCTCCATAGGCAGGAATACACACCATAACTGGTTGTAGCTCCCATCTGCAGTCAGAATGGCCGGTGCTGGAGAGGGTACTCACTTTCGAGTGCAACGGTGGGTCATCGAGGAGTCAAAATACTCCTTGTTCACCATTATGAGTCAAGACTCCTGCAGGGCCAGTTCCAAGGGACAGAGTACAATGCGGAGGCTTGGAACCGGTTAACTCAAGATCTCACCAGTGCCGCAGGCATCCCTCGGACTGGTGAGCAGGTCCGTCACCACCATGCAGACCTGAAGAGATGGAAGCAGGACCAACTGAACTGATGTATACAGGAGGCCCGTGACATGCAAGATGCCCCACTACTGAGTAGGTAGCCATGGAATGAAGTATGTAAGAAATGCTATTGTAGTCCATATAATGGATAGGTATGTCTCAATATCCCTTCATTTACTTCACAGCTGCAGGTGTCCGTACTGCGAACTGGCAAGCCTGTGCAGATAGGCTGCTAAGGCTGCACCACCAGGCAGGTTAGTAATTATTCTGCATATATTATTATATAAAATAAGTGAGAGAGCATGAAAAAGAGTGTTGTAACCCATTAATAAAGGTATAATAAGTCTTGAATAAAGTCTCTGCATGTATTGTAATATAAAATAAGTGAGAGAGTGTGAGAAAGTGTTGTAACCCATTAATAAAGGTATAATAAGTCTTGAATAAAAGTATTCTGCATGTACCAAAATATGAAATGAATGAGAGAGCCACTACAAAAGTGTGTAATGTAATTAATAAAGGTATAATTCCTGGACTGTGTCCGTGTCACTTTCTTTGATATGTTGTTGTACCCTTGCATTATGGAAATAGTACAGTTGTATCAAGTGCTATCAATCCACACTTGTGTAGATCCATATAAAGTGGATGAAGGGAATGCCAGTAGCTCTTAAGCATATATACAGTCCTCAACTGTTGGTTCATGGCTAGCATGTACAGGTTAAACTGGCACATGAGTAGCTTCTGATTGTGTTCCCCACAAATATCAGTGTGCTGCTAGAAATGTAGGGGACTGTGTAAATGTAGCTGATAATGTCACCTGAAGACAGCCAGATATGTAGATATATGAAGATAAATGAAATATATAAATACGTAGCAGTAACATCTGCATCTTGAACAGTTTGTATGTCAGATACAGGTCAGGTATATAAACAACTATCAAAACCCATTTCACAATTTAATGGACACTGCCTAGTGTAATACATGCAGGGGATATATACCTGCAGTCAGTAGGAATGAAGAGTAAAGTTCTAAGTATATATAAGTTGTTAATGGAGTGATCTTTTTACACCCTACTTTATGGTCATAAATAATGCCATTCCACACCTAAATGGGTATGTGTAATCTGAAAAACGTTGTTGGGACATCTGTCCTATTGGTTCATAAATATCTGCATGTACTTTGATGCATGTGCCCTGTTCACATACCACAACCTTGGTGGCCTGTTGCCACCAATCAACCCTGCATGCTGTTGGAATGTACACTGCTGTTTTAAATATGCATGTGTTATGCTTGCTGTTCAACTGTTGGAATTCTTGTGTGTTGGGTTAATGGAAATACTACTGCATGCTGTTACAACTAATTTGGTATGCTGTTGTCTGTTACTAACCCATATTGTCATTAAATCCTGCTAAACATAGAACGTATGGGAAGGCCGGTCCCAGTGGACCCTCCTCTCCCACCTCAGCTGGGGATGGCACCTGGCACCAGCATGTCCGGTGCCCAGCCTGGGACCTCCTCCTCCGGTGGCCCTGTGCCACCTTCGGGTGGAAGCGCTGCAGGGGATGGGGCTCATCCCCCCATGCAAGCATGGCTGGAGGAGGGCCACCTATCACCCTCCGAACAGTCCGGGCTCTGGTGCGTAGGGAGATCAAGCATTCAGTTGCTGATCCTCTATGCCAGCTCGAGGCAAGAGTGGTGCGACTCATGGGTGAGCCTGCCCCTCCTACGCAGCCCCCAGCACAGCCAACCTCCAGGCTGTGAAGGTGCAGTGGTGACTGCCCATGGGTCGGGATGTCAGTTCCACTGTTGCCATCTGTGGGCTCATGGGCTTGCGATTTCCAAACACCCTTCCCCGTCAATGGTGTTCACCCACCCCATGTGTCATATTCCGCCCCTGTATGCATCTTGTTTGTCTTGTCTGTTTACCTTCCCAACCTACCTCCCCAAATATACCTACTTCCCCTACCCCACATACCATTCTCACCTGATAAAAAAAATGGGCAATCTGCTCCCACAAAAAAAATACACCCCATACATAGCTGCCCATTTTGCACACATGTCCACTGGACACATAAACTGAAATTTAATTGGAAGTACAACATACTTTGTTGTCCTCACCCATCTCTCATGGGTGGAAGGTTTCAAAATTCCATCCAAAGTATTAGTATATGCACAGCTGTTGTTGTTAAAGAAATGGGCAGCTATGGACCTTCCCTACACCCGTCCTGCACATCCCAAGCTGTTTTCCCTACTGTCTTTCCCTCTTTGTGCCTCTTTTTCACCACTGTCCTATCTCCCCATTTTCTTTTCTTTCAAAGAAATTAGCACAGGGGTTAGCGGGAGTAAGCACTTTTAAGCAGTAGTTAGCGGGCTTGCGTGAGTGTGCGCATGTGTGCGCTTAGCTAAGTATTGCTAAGCATCACACAGTCCCGCGCAAACCCGCTTACAACTGCTTAAAAGTGCCTTAGTCACTCTGCTTATGAGGGGCCTTGTTCTGCTCAGCAGCAAAATAAAACACCACTGTCAGTCTCAAACCCCAGACCTTGGACACACTAGACTGCATGAAGTACCAGTAGGCCACAGTAGATATACAGCAAGATGTTGCTGAAATATATATATATATATCATGCATCAGAATGTGTGAATATAAAGGAAAGGTAGGAATGCCATAACACAAAACCTGTTCTGTGGAACTATACCAGCAGTTCTTGTGGAATTGCATTACATGACTGTGATAACAGAACCAGACATTCTAGCAGTAAATACTGTTACAGCAGCACTTCACAACCCCCACACAGTATCATAGCAGGACAATCCCCACACAAATGTACAAAATACTAGGATATGGGTAGGCATACTCAGTACTGGAATTGTCCAGTTTCATGAGCATCCTGTGATAATGTCAAAAAAATAAAAAGCACAAACACTGCAGAAGAGAGTACATTAATATCCACAGTATAGATGTACCCAAACAGTTCATGTGCCAAATGGAAACATCTCAATAATTACATATGTATGGCAGCTAATTGTAGATGTTGTAAGGAAACTCCATACTCCCATGTATCTTGTGTTAGCATTTCTAGGGGTGAGTAAAATTCTACACTGTCAACTGTGTACTGGGAGAGGCAACATTCAGGTCTGAGTACAACATACAAATAACTGGCTACACCCTTAGCAACAGTTAGAAGAAGTATACCAACCTTCTGACTTACACTACGGTGTCCACAACAAACAAGCATGGGCCCCACTTTGGAAAGCTGAAAGGCCTACGCATACCTGACCTAGCAATTTATAGCATTGGGCTGCTATGACAGTGAGTACTGCAATTGCCGCACAGCAGGCTGTATGCAATTACCAAATGGTGGCCACCAATTGGTGCAGAGGCCATCACATGCACATGTGCAGATGCCTCTAAAAGCAGGCTGTACTTGCTGCCCACACATGCAATAATTTCATTGCAGCCACGGAGAGAGAGAGAGAGAGTGAGAAAGCCAGAAAGCAAGAAAGAGACACACAGACAGACAGACAGACATCGGCAACAACAACAGCAACAGCCACAGCAACAGCAACAGCAAAAAAAAAAAAAAAAAAAAAAAAAAAAAATATATATATATATATATACATAAATAAATTGTATTACTACACACATGGAACATAATAATACAAACCCATACAAAGTAAAGGTATATAACTGATATGCATTTACTGGCATGCAGTAGATGTTTTTGAAGAGTACTCTACATACTTTGAATCATCCGTATGTGGCAGCAGTACGTATCTATGCACAGATGCCCAGCGTAACTACTGCCATGGAGAAATCAGTGTGTAGGTGTGTGCAGTGGGATATGACTGTGATATATGTAGTTCAGCATTAAATGTCAAAAATCTGATCCATGTTACCTCTGTTCTGTACAGTAGTGTGTACAAAGGTTGTCTGGGGGAGTAGTGCATACAGTTATATAAACAAGGATGTGACAGAGTAACAAATGCATGATAGTCATATTAACGTGTAGCTTAGCATTGGCAACAGCTGTACCAGGCTAGTATGCTAATCTAGCATTTGAAGCTATATATACACCCTCTGATATTACTGTGTGCTCAAATGTGACACCTGTTCATGTTGCAACAAGGCCCAGCAGGTCAGCTGTGAGGTCCATGGACTTACAACACTGTGGACCTTGTGTGTGTATGGCACACACATACGGAGAGATCTGTGTGTGTCAGATATATTAGCATCTGTACATGTGCATAGAGCAAGGGACATACTGCAACTGTTTGTGAAGTGTGGACATATATATATGTTGTTGAAGGTTGTTATTTGCATACTTCTATGTAGGTTGTAGTGTGTGGAAAACAAGACAGCATACAGTGCTGGTATATGACATGTGGTGGTTAAACGCTGTGGGTATGAATTGTCAGGTTTGCAGTGTTGCAGCCAGTGAGGCCTGCTAAAGCTACATGTGCTAAGAACACCTTCAATGCATTCCACACAACACTGTGCAATATTAGTACATAACAGTATACCTTGCAACCTTCGCATAATTGATATTCCCACCATGAACGTTGGACCGTATATGTGCCTATATGGCTGTCTATATGTACACCAATGTATGTTCATATTTATGTGTTTTTATATATATGTATATATTTATATATATATATATATATATATATATATATATATATATATATATATAGAGAGAGAGAGAGACAGAGAGACAGGGTCATATTTACTGCAACAGATGGCTGGTGACAAAGCCATGGACTCAAGCTCAGTGTTGAAACTGCATTGGAATCCCTTCAGGCAAAAACTCCATACCCATGAACTACCACATAGGTGGTAGTCTACTTAACACCAAAAGTGTGATAAGAGACCATGGGACACAGGTGGACTGTAGTCTCCCCTTCGATATTCACAGTGACACACTATTCATGTAATCTGTCTACCTGCCACACCTCATCACAAAAGGTGTGTCATCCAGGGAAATATAGGTCAGTGTTCCCCTCAACTCATCACACATAAAGCCCATTATAGAGTATAATGCCCCAAGTGGTATGTACCTCACAAGACATCCACAGCAACTGGTAACAAGAAAGACATACCTCACAAAGAGTAATACCAGCCTCAAACAGATGCCCTATGCAGACTATCTCACAAACCCACAACTACACTGTGTCGCATACCGCCTACCCAGAGGTGACCTCTGCCTAACATACTAAGCTATGTAAAAACCAGAGCTGTTGGACATGCTGCATGTAAACAGATCACAATCTCTATGTGCTACACGCTCTAGGGACCAAAACCTTCTGACCACATTACACAGCACATGCTGGAGGGATAGATTCCTATCTCAGAGACATCCCATACTCTGTAACAAACCAACTATCCATAGCAAACAAAGCTCCTAATTAGCAGTCATCATAAATATTCATGAAGATTGTATGGGAGACAGTGAATACACCCAGGTAATCACCTCTGTGTCTCTGCTTGACAGGCCCACGTGAAATGCAATGACCTGTGTGTTAAAGGCCAGGGTAGCCTATGGCTAGGCTTCTATAGGCTCTAGGGCCAATAGCCTCTTACCTACCTAGGAAGTGATACACACCCACATGTACTTGTTGCAATAATTGCTATGTGAGTTTGACTGAGTGTGATGGTGAATGTGTTTGTGAATGTGTCAGAGTTTAATTTATGTGTTATAGCTTAGTGGGAAACTGTTTCTGTCATGGTATTATGTGCCCTAGCTGTGATCCCAGCAAAAGATGTGTATACAATTGCTCGGCTGAAAAAGCAGTATGCCATACATTCTGACATAGTCCCTTGTTGTCAACTGGGGTGCCCATTGTAGGCCAAAGCAGTACATGCATGCTAATTGAGTGTTACTGCTGGCGAATCCAACCCCTGTATGAGCTGTAGTACTACCTGAGGCTGTATGCCTAAACAGCACAATATGGTGTACGTCCACATTGATTGGAACCACTGTTCTGTGTGTTCCCTGTAGTCCTCACAGATTACATACCTCAGGCATACAGTCTTGTAACTACTGACACACAGTACTGTAAGGTACACAGGTAAAGGTCACCTGTGTTGCCATACCTATGTGTCTGATATGTATGTCTGATGTGTGCGTGTGTATGCCTGTACCATGGCCTCGGTCATATGTGTGTTACAGGATATAGATGCATATCTAGCAACATGTATAGTGTAGTACAGCAGTATGCCACCTATATTCACGAATGTGCACATATTTTAGGCAGGGGTCTGCCATCAACAACTAGTGTGGTATACCAGTGATACTGTCACTGGACTTTACAATCATTGCAATGGATTACATGTTTCATGATGCATTAGCATGATATATACCTCCTGTGTCTAGGTTGTGCATTGTGTCACATACAGTGTGCCATGTACTGTTGTATAATATTACATACTGTTATAAGTTCGTTGCTGTGCAAAACGTGGTTTGATATATAGAGTGTGCCAGGCATTGTCAGGCAGTTGTGGGTTGAGTACTGACATGTGGTTTTGAAAGTGTGTATCTTCTGACAGCCAGTAGGTTGCTATATATGGCAGTTAATTGATATCTGTGCATAAGAAATATATGTATGCCTCATGACGTGCTCACACATATTGTTTCATTGTCTTCCAGGGCTATGTCCCACCATCGTAATCCCACCTATAGCATGGCAGAGGAAGAGGTCATAACATCCAGCCTGGTGCAGCAGTATGCCCTGCTGTCCTCTAGAACCAGACAGGACCAGCATGAGTGGACTGTGCTGTGGCAAGAGCTTGTCCGTCGGGTAAATGACATAGGCATGCATAACTGGACATATGCAGGTACACCATCACTACAGTGATTTAATTAGACATGTCCGGCAGCATGCGTCTGATATCCAGAGACAGCAGCTTGCCACAGGTGGGGGGGTAGCCATCCAACCCCCCCCTCACCAGAGTGGAGGAACTGCACCTGAGCCAGGTGGCTCCTGGCCAACAACAACCCCAACAACTAACGTGTGTCATCATGGAGGCTGGAGTCACCCAGCAAGCTGACATGGAGTGTGCAGGTAACATGGCATAGCTGTAGGCTACTATTACCTCAATTGTTAGAGCATGCTTATGTGAGATGTGTACTGTGTAGTTAGACGATGTGGTGCCTAGTGTTGTACAATGGTAATAATTATGAATACAATCTGTATGCCTGTGCCTGTCAACCGTTGTACTACTGTACGATTGCAAACACACAGTAGCAATGCCACAGTTGTTGCCACTGACAAAGTGTTTCATATCCTTGTAGGTCCCTCTGGTGTGACAGCAAGGCAGCCGACCCATGCTGGTGAGTGTGTTCTACCTTTAATACTGCTAATTAAATGTGCATGTCATAGGTGAGGTGCAGGCCATGTACACGTAACACACATATGCATAATGCATGCTGTGCATGTTTGCTGTGAGACTATGCACATCCCAGTAATGTGGGTAGCTGCCTATAACACATACAATACACAGAGCATTCCAAACAATTGTGGCAACACTGATGTGGACATTGGATAGGCAGAGTCGATACACATGCACACAACATACACAACACTGTCATATGCAGTACATGTTAACATGCTACACATGGTGTATTCAGACGCCCGCTGTAAGGTCACACCACAGTATCCCACACTTCATCCACACAGCACACATAATATACCTGAAGGGTAGATGCCTCACAATTGTCTGTGCGACACACTTCAGCACATTACACATTATGGTAGGCAATGCCCCCTATTGTGCACCTTACAAACCCATGTAACAACTGGCTGTGAAATGGTGAATGTAGCCATGGTACTGCATTTCCAGTACAGCATGGTATGTGCCAGTCTGGCACACATTAGTAGCCTTGTGTGACATGCTGCTGCATGATGATGGCTAATGGTAGTACACCCCATCCAGTTACAGTGTCCACAGTACTACACATAGCATTACCTGCTATGCACTTCAGTGTTGTGTGTGTGCAAACATAAGCACCTATACACAATATGCATAGCAATCACCATTTGTAAAAAGTGACACATATATGTCATGTAATGCTATTGAGTGTATAGGTCACATGACACACACTGTGTCTGTGTGATGTTTAATGTTGCAGTTGTGTTGTAGCATGCCATGTCATGTCTGGCACTGGCATGTCCACAATATGTCCTACACTCACCATAACCACTGTACAATGGACATGTTGAGCAATGGTATTCCATCAGGTTAACATGCACCACTCATCCTGTGTGTATACATAGCATGCATGTGCTAATCCTGTGTCCACAATTATCTGCTGAAGACACAGATGCTCTAATCAGAAATGGATATCTATGTGACACACAGATACACATCCAGCCATGGTATGTATACCTGTGAGAGATGGTGCACAGAACATTGCAGAGCTTATAATACTTGCACAGCACTGTGTCCATGTACACAGTGCGTTCCATGGTGAGGCCAAACACTGAACAACAACACACATGCATCAAAGACATGTATAGTGTTAATGGCAAGGGCTGTCAATACCCGCACTGCATGCTGTTGTGAAACACTCTTCCTGCATGCTGACATGTGTGATATAACTGTTTGCCTTGTGATACTGTACCCCGCCCTCACCCGCTTTTGAGTATGTTCTGGATTGCTGGTGGTGTGTGTGTGTGTGTGTGTGTGTGTGTGTGTGTGTGTGTGTGTGTGTGTGTGTGTGTGTCTGTGTGTTTTAGTGATGAGTGCATTTGTGTGCATGTGTGCATGTGTGCAAGTGTGCAAGTGTGCACATGTGCATGTGTGCATGTGTGCGTGTGTTCATGTGTGCATGTGTGCATGCGTGCTTGTGTTCATGTGTTAATGTGTGCATGTGTGCCGACATCATGTACAGGTCGTAAAGTGTGTTTTCTGTTTCCCTCTCACAGGTGCTGACCTTGGGCTGGTTCACTGCAGCAGGGAAACTGATGTCACAGAGCAAAACAGTGATACTGATGATAGGTGTGATGAGGAACAGGCATGTTTTCCAGGGTCTGTCGTTGGGCCACCAATCGACAGTACACAGCTGTACACCCCATCCATGCATACAGTCATACTACCAATACATCTTTCACCAATGTCCATAGCTGAGGGACAGCGTACAGTTGGCATTGGCCAGGACAATGTAGTATCCATGGCACATGCATCCCAACACAGCAGCCATACCCAGATGTCTGGAAGGGTACCACATAGGCAGATGTCCAGGGGTTCTCGTAGGAGCACTGCTGCTCATCATGCCACTGGCAGATGTGCCACAGGTCTGACAACGTCACGCATGTTCCAGGCTTTCATGGAGGCACAGGCACATATGGAACGGTACACCAGACAGGGATTAAGGGCACAGAGGGCACATAACACCACCGTCATTGACAGTATCCGTGACCTAACAGGTGCCATCCGTCATTACACCGACGTCACTGATAGACATTGGGGAGAGACATTAGATATCCTCCGCAATGTCATGTCCATGTGTCAGGACAGTGAGGGACAGCTGAGTCACCAACGTGGACTTATGCCAGCAACATCAGCAGCTGGCAGTCGCCATGGACGTCCCTCAAGCCACAGCCGTTCCCGTAGTACCAGTACCACCCCAGCAATGTTGGGGGTGGGCTGTCCATAGAACATCCTAGAAGACCACATGCATGTGGCTCTGGACAGTCCCAGCAGGGACCTGTGTCCAGTGTACATCCATCCACCTCTGGGGATAGTGCCCAGTCTGGCTTAGTACCTGATAGTGTCAGTAGTACCCCTGCCAGGCACAGGTACCGTATCCATGGCCATAGATGGTGATCTGTGAAGCCTCGCAGGTACAGTCTGTGAATGTCCCACTAATACCCGTATATGGCAGCCACATGGTGAAACTGTGTGCATGCAGACACACACACATACTCCAGACACTTAGGGCTAACACATGCGCACACACATTAGATCAACATTGGCCCATTCCAGTATTCTTGCCCCCCACACACACACACACACACACACACACACACACACACACACACACACACACACACACACACATACACACACACACACATACATGTCAATTGGATGGCTCACTGTAGGCCTCTGGCAAACCAACAACACACCCTGTGCATATGATGAAACCTGTGTCACCTCCTGTCATCTGTAACATCAATGCAGGAACAGGCTACCATGGTGCTGATGGACAGGGTGTCTTTATAGCAGTAAAGCAATGTTAGCATGTTGTCAGCAGTACAGTGTAATGATATGCTTGAAAGTGTAGCTGAGCAGGCATGATGCATTAATGCTATGATTGTCATTGTAGTGTTGTTTACACCAGTGTTGGTTCCAATTGTGTATTGTCCGGCCACGTGCCACTTGGCTGATGTGTGCAGTATTGGCAGCATGTGTTAGAGAGTGAACAGTATGTGTGGGATGTGTGTAGCACATATTTGCAGGTGCACAGTTGTGAACATGGTGGAGGTGCACTGTCTGCATGTACGTGCATAGTGGACACATGGCCAGGGTGACATGCTCTGTATTACCCAGTAACACTCCATAGTTTCTATTGGTGGCCAGTATGCATTGTACTGCACAAATTTCGGAACCTGACTGCACATGTGTGTATGACATGGCTTGACACTGTGCTGTGGGTGATACTGTTACTATCTGTCATTGTTTTGCATTCTGGTAGTATACATCACTTCCACAGCCTGACCATAACCAATCGTTAGATGATGTTTTGACAACCGACACACAGATGTAGGACACACAGCAACATTTGGATCCTTCAGGAACTATACTATGCCAGTAACCACTGGTATTCACCTGCACCCATTACCGACACCACTCCTGTTTTTCATATAGCTCTCTTAGTTACAAGCAATCACAGTAGGGATATGTCCGTCCACGTCTGGTAATGCATACTGCAGCCTATAATGTATTCTCCAGATGACACACACATCCTGCACAAGGGTATCATACAGATAGATGCCTGTTGTCAAACCCATGCTGGAAAGCTATAAGCCAAACCAAGCATAGTCATTCACCTTTATGGAACATATTACCCCACAGTACCACATAGGTAGTAGCCAACAACATGATGAACAGGTACCGATGTGTACATGCAACCAAGTATTACGTCATCTGTCCTTTGTTAATCACATTTCCAAAGGTATGTTCAGATCCCTTGGTGGATCACATAAGCAATAAGGGGTCTGCATGCATATCCACAAAGGTTGTTCAACACCTGTTATGAATAGTCATCATTGACAGACTTTGCTGCGTTTGAACAGGTCTGACATATACCTCGGCCATAGATGCTCACACACACATTTCAATAGGAACCGTAATGACTTTGTGTGACAAAGATGACCTAGGCCAGGGATCACTGCAGTGGCTGGGCTTGTCACAAGCATACAGATGTGACCTAAGGTTTGGGAAGCAACAGCACAGTCTGGCAAGGATGACAGCTGTGTTCTTAGAGAAAGCAGGGTTCCCACACATGCAATCATTGAGGTAACATTTACGTATATGTATTTGCCACACAGCTAGTTCACATGCAATACATACTGATATGTCATATGGTAGTAAAAGCAAAACACACAACACATTGACCAACAGTGTCACACACACTCACCAAGTGTAAGATTCAAACACCCACCTAAGTACTTCCTGATACTAGAGGAGTACGTATTAACATGACACTCTATACACATTCTGGGAGTTCTCTTTTCCACAGGTATTTTTGTAGGATGGTGACATCATCAGACTTGACAAAGGTTAGTTTACTACTTTTGAGGTGTTTCACTACTCTCCTAAATGGTTGCTTCTTCCCAAGGAGACCACACACAAACACACACACACACACAGTTGTCCAGTGCAAGATTCAAACCCCTACCTAACTACTTCATGATACTAGAGGAGTACGCATTAAAGCATCACGCTATACACATTACTGGGAGCTCCCTTTTCCACAGGTGTATTTGTAGGATGTTGACATCATCAGACTTGACAAAAGTTAGTTTACCACTTTTGAGGTGTTTCACTACTCTCCTAAAAGGTTGTTCCTTCCCAAGGAGAGCACACACAAACACACACAGTTGCCCAATGCAGGATTCAAACCCCTACCTACCTAATTCATGATACTAGAGGAGTACGCATTAACACGACACGCTATACACATTATGGGGAGTTATCCTTTCCACAGATGTATTTGTAGGATGGTGACATCATCAGACTTGACAAAGGTTAATTTACCACTTTTGAGGTGTTTCACTACTCTCCTAAAAGGCTGCTCCTTTCTAAGGAGAACACACACACAAACACACACAGTGGTCCAGTGCAGGATTCAACCCCCTACCTAACTATTTCATAATACTAGAGAAGTTCGCATTAACAGAACACGCTATACTCATCACTGGGAATTATCCTTTCCACAGGTATATTTGTAGGATGGTGACATCATCAGACTATACAAAGTGGGTTACATTAGGTGACATTAGATGGGCTACATTGAAGGAATGTCTAAACACTTTGGGCATGTGATCATCAAAGGTGAGTTTACTATCTACCTGTGTCCCCAGGGCCATAATGATTTTCTCCGTACATGTTGGGTTACCACCTATGTGTTAATTTGTGTGCACTCTGTTTTACCCAAAGGGGATGACTATGCATTCTTTGCCATTAAGCTTGAGGACATTGTTTTGACACCAGGTATCTGTCTCTGTAAGACACTTCTGGAGGATGTCTGTGTCAGCTGTACAGTCGATTATGGACCACAGTTACCTTCATCTGCAAACCTGTTCAGTCATACACCTGCTGTGCTTCCCTGTACCTCTGAGCAGTATCTACTGAATAGGTGGGGTCCCAGTACCAAGACCTGTGTGATGCCATTTGTGACTGGCTTAGAGTTGGACATGGTACCCACAACTATGAACATGTGTGTTTGATCTGTGAGCCACTTGGCCACTCATCCTGTGACATAGCTGTTAATGTTCAAGCTGGTACACTTGTCCATGATGACAGAGTGGGGAATTGTGTAGTAAGCCCTTAGTGAGGTCCAGGTGTGCTGTGTGGACTACTTTCATCTCCATCTACATTCATGGTAACTGTTTTAAATAACTCAACTAGGTTTGGGAGCCAGGCTTTGCCTTTAACAAGGTGAAGTTGTGTAGAGTCCAGTGTCTGGAGATCTCCAATGTCTCAGTGTATGGGTTCCATGAAAATTGGCTCAATAGCTCTGTGGACCTGGCTGAGTAGACATATTGGACAATGGTTTCCAGGTTCTGTTTTGGCACCCCCTTTGTTGAGCTGGATGACTGTTAGTGTATGCCATTCTTTGGGTACATAGCCTGTGGTACGGTTGAGTCTGGACAGTGAATGTAGGTGAGTGTGTAGTTCCTTATGGGCCTAGTGTAAGATGCAGCCTGGGACAACATACAGTCACATTGATGCTATGTTCTTAGCTTTGGTGAGGGCTGCCTTTACCTGCATATCCATGACGTCTGGATCTCTGCATCCATCTGTGATGGACACAGGCACTTTTGGGGGTGATGGGGGGAGTTTACACTGAACTTGTACCCCTGGATGTGGGCAATGAAAGTTGGTTTGGTGTATTTCATTCCTTTTTTCAGTAGCTGACAGCATATTTGGAAGTTGACACCTACATATCTGGTATAGCTACCGAAGGCTATGTGGTTGTTATTCTTACATTCCTTGGCTATTTCTCTTTAGAAACTGTCCTTGGATTAATTTATGAGCGATCATTGTGTCTTCCTAATAATGATCAGTGATGCCTTTCCTTTAGTGAAGTTGGCTCTATCATGTGTTCGTTTCCTCCTTCTGTTGTCTAGCTTATTTATAGACAACAACCACCTGATTGTTGTCTTATTTTTGGAGGAGTGCATCTTGGATTTCTTTGTGTTGTCTCGTTCCATGCATTCCTGTAGATGCTCATAGGATGCACTTGTAAATGTTTCTGCAGATTGCATACCATTATCTTATAGCAAGAGGTCTTCGGAACTTTCAACTTTAATCTTGGGAAGTGTGCAGTTTGCTTTTGCAGATGTCCTCTCAGTGGTTTCTTTGACTGGGTGTGGTGGTGGGATGTGGATGTCCAGTGTGATTACTTCAGGATCTGATATTCCCAGTGAGGGGTTTATCTCTGTTGTGGAACACTGGTACCCCATGTTGGTGATGATCATGTCCAGTATGTTGTCACCTGTAGTGAGCATGCTGCCAGCTGTTCCAGGGTGTTGGAGTTTCTTAACTGTAGGACACATTGGGCAAAGGACGTTGTATACGAGTAATTCACTCACTCAATGTTTGGGTAGTTGTAATCTCCTCATATAATGGTGTTTGATAGGACCTTTATATTTGCCATTGTTCTCCAGAATACTGTGTCAGGTTCCTGAGACAATGTACGTGATCTGTAGCAGGCTACAATCTGATGGGCAGCTTTGCCCAATGTTAGTTGCACTTGCATGGTCTCCAAGGCCTCATGCTCTGCCAGTAACCTGAAGGTGTGGATATCCATAAGGTAAATGGCTACACCCCTTCCTTTTGTATTTCATTCGTGGTTTTGGGTCCAAAGGTCAGGGTGATTGTGAGTGTTTTATGTGGATCATATCCAGCAGCTCTGTGTTTGACATAGCTTTGTATGTTAGGCAGTGAACACCACTGAGTAGGCGATATGCAAGGGAGTGTGGACGGGGCATTTTGCGATGGTCTGTGCATGGCATGTATTTCAGGCCACTAATGCTCGTTGTGAGGTATTGCTGCTGGCTTTCCAGTTGTTGTAGTTGTCTTGTGAGGTACATAGCAACAGTGGCGTTGTACTCTTTTATAGTTCTAGTGAGTGGTGAGTAGGGGGGAACACTGTTCTCTTTTATTTTGCATGAGACACATTTTGTGATGAGGTGTGCCACATAAGAGAGTTTCCTGACTACTGTGTGCATGTGCTTATCACAGTTGTATCCACTGTCCACCTGTGACCCAGGGTCTCTTGTTACACTTACAGTGTGAGGTATACTACCACCTATGTTATAGTTCTTAGCTACAGAGATTTTACAAAGGTGATGATAATGCACCTTTTGGCATTGAGCTACAGCACATGGCTTGGACAATAGCCATCTGTATCAGTGAGGCCCTTTTGTATGATGTCCACATCTTTAGTGTTTACAATGATGGCTCCTAGTTTGCAGTCCTCTGGAAACTTCAGTAGCCACAGACCTTCCATGTTAATGTTTACTTCAGGGAAGTAGATACTACACAGCCTGGGAAGTTATCTAGTCCCATGGCTGCTGTGATACTGGCTTTGGAGAGTGTTGTTTACCTGTGCAGCTGTGATAACAGCAACTTTGCAGTCTTCCATTATAGACATGTGCTCTTTCATGGGTGAGAGGGGGGTAAAGTTAACACTGATCCTATCTGCCAGGATGTTGCCAATATCAGTAGGCTCTGTACATTTAGTGTCATTGAGCTGTGACTCAGAACAGATCTGAGTGTAACCATGACTTGGACTTGTCTGTTGGGCAGAGATCTCCTGCGTAGACAGTATGCAACAGAGTACATCTTGTGTTACATTCATTCTTGTTGCATGGGGCAACTATTTGAGGCCAGTAATCCTCTTGATAAGGTACTTCATTGGTCTTTCTAGCTGCTGAACGTGCTTAGTCAGATTCATCGCAGGTGTGTTGTGGTACTCTCTGACAGGCCTGATGACTGCTGAGTAGTGGCAACCTCCTATGACCTACATGCACAGACCTTGGCAGTTTGTGTGTACACATAGCTGGATTTTCAGACCACTTTGTGAATGTGTTTCTGGAAGTAGAGATGACTATACACATTTGTCCATGGATCCCTTATTATCACATCCATATTTAGCGTAAGTGTGTGAGCATGCCCAGTATGACCTTTCAGCATGTTCCTGGCTGACAGTTGCTTCATTTCTTTAAGTGTGAGAGCATGCCCAGTTTGACCTTTCAGTGTGATGCTGAATGAAATCCGCTACATTTGTTGGAGTGTGTGAGCATACACAGTATACACATTTATACTATATATGTATGGTAAATCAAGGTGTATTTTTACAGCAGGCCTCACCTTTGTGTCATAGATCAACAGGGATCATGCTGTGCCTGCAGGGCTTCCATGAGACACTTTGCATAGACTTATCAACATTTCTACATACAGAGGGGACAGCTATTCTTTGTACATTTCTACCTGTGGGCACACCGGATTGTTACTGTGGGTGTACATAGGATGTGGGTTTCAACTGACACTTATACATATTTGCTGTGCCTGCACGGCTATGTACAGGACACCATTACAGTCTGTACTGTTGCCTATCATACTGGCCTGGGGCATACTACTGTACTACAGATCTTAGTGTCCATTGTCACATATATTAGCTTGCAACTTCATAGCCTACACATCCCACATCGCAATGCATGGCCTGATGTTCTCTGTCTGCATAGGCGTGTGGGTGAGGTTACCCATTTGCCTCATTAGGGGCATGATACAGCATTGCTTTGTGTTTGCATTAATGTGCAATTGTCCTGCTGTGTCTGCCCCACTGTAATGCTATCATGGCTTAGTGGTTCAGTACTGTGACTATAGTGCACAGTGTCCTGGGTTCAAGCCTTGTCACTGCTTTTTATTTTCATGCTGGCCAGACCAGACTGCTTAAGGAACAGTAAAGCAGTTATGAGCATGTTTAACTGACTTTGCTCAACTTTGGCCAACCTTGGCCAAAATTGCACAAGCAATTTTGTTTACATATACTAGATATTGGTAACAGCTGCTTAGCACTGATTTATATTGCTTAAATCATGGCAATCATGCCTCAGATGGTGCTGCAGGGCTGCCTATGTCGGATGCACATACTACACTCCCTATACATGTTTGGAAACAGGTAGTGTCAAGTTAGGCATCCCTTTTATTTTATGTGTGAGTCAGTGAGAGGTATAATTTCCAGGGTTCCAACTGAGCCAGTGTATGTGCTATGTTTTGCCTCTTTGCCAAGGCCAAGGCATACTGGGCATGCCTCCTTCTGCCTACTGGAGCAGGCTCAGGTTGTTCCTACTCCGAGTCACGCTGTGCCTGTGCAGGCCTTGACAATGGTGGGGGGCTGTTTGGCCCTGCCCCATGCTGTTCCTGCTGCAGCTGTTTTTGCAAGATCATATTGTGTAGCATGGCACATACCATGACAATTTGGGTACATGTAGTTGGTGAGTACTGCAAGGCTCCACCAGATGTGTCCAGGCACCGGAACCGTGACTTGAGCATCCCAAACACAAGCCCAATTACATTTTGTGTTTGTGCATGTGCCTCATTATGGAGTTCTTGTTCAGGTGTGCGTGCATTTCTGATGGGTATCATCAGCCACGGCTCCAGTGCGTATCCAGCATCCCCCACTAGGTGACCATCAGGGATGTCCCCATTGGCAAATGTCTGGTACAGCTGCATCAGATGCCAGATATGGGAATCGTGGTAGCTTCCAGGGCAGTCAGCACACACATTCAGTATTATGCCCTGGGCATCGCACACGACCTGGCAGTTGATGGAGTGGAAGCCCTTGCGTTGATGTAGGCCATACCCTGCTCACCGGCTGGTGCTTTGATGTGTATGTGCATGCAGTCAATTGCACCCACTACCTCAGGGTATTCCGCTATTTGCTGGAAGAGATGCATATTGCTGGCCAATACCTCACGGGAATTGGGGAAATATACATGATCACCGACATGTGCTGACATGGCATTCAGGAACTGGTGCAGTACCCTGGATGCTGATGCCTGTGAAATCCCCATCATATCACCAGTTGGTCTCTGGAAGGTACCTGTTGCTAGTATTCTTAGGCCAACACATACCTTGGTTTCCACTGGGATGGGTTCCCCTCTGTTGGTTCTGTCTGTGAGGCGTGGCCTGTACAGCTCAACAATTTGCTGCAGCAGCTTTCTGTCCACTCTATAGCATTCCACTATCATCAGCTCATGTAGCCCCTGGAAGGTTACCCTGGGTCTGTACATTCTTCTCCATCTCCTCACTGTGGGTTGTTCAACAGCATTCACAATGGCACCACCCTCAGCATCTTGCACATGTCACCTTATAACAGCAATGGCAGCCCCTAACATTGTTATCTCTCAGTTTAAGCTTTTTAAGTTTTCACTTCTCTTTGTTGACTGCAGTGTTGCTGTGTTTCTGAGAAAAACATGGGGGAATGTTGTTTGCAGAGTTTTAAGTGCTGGGCTGGGCTGGGCTGGGCTACTGTACTGCCTGTGTAATTGGCTGATTCTGATTGATTTCACCTGGCAGCTCTGCTAGTTCTCCTTGGTTAATTTTCTACTACTTCTTTTCCTTTCTTTTCCCTTTCTGTTTCTACAGGGGGCAATGCCACGCAAACAAGCGCAAACACGCGCACATGAGTGCACACAGGCTTACACAAACTTACACAGGCTCAGGCGGGTGCACATTCATGTATACCAGCTTAGACGGCCTAACACAGGCTTACACGGGTGCACACCCACGCACACAGGCTTATACTCGCATGCATGAGCACACACGCGCGCACACAGTGTAAGCAGCTTTGCAAGAAAGTTTAGTGATAGCCACGGCGTACACCTTCGGTTTCTGTGTTTCAGTTTAGACAACTGTAGACACACCTCTCCTAGTTCTGAGTAACTCACAGCAAACACATGCCACTCTGCTCCAATAAACTTACAGTCTTTTTGATACATACCCCATCATGATGTCACCCTTCTTCTACTCTGTTCCTCCCCTTATCCTACTCTTAGACTCTAGAGACATGGTTCACATAGCAGGAAATATTGGGATTTACTATCCTTATCCTCATTTGCATACGATTGCCTACTACTTCTCTCAGGCTGAGCTTCCCCCCTTAGCAACCACTACTCAGTACCCATGTTGTCTTCAGCCTGCCATTCACTTGCATGGCAGATGAATATTTTGAATTAAATCATATTTGTGGCTTTTAAATTCTTGATTTTCTGATTTTTTAGTGCGCCGCACGTTTGCGCGGCGCTGCTCTATGCTTAAACATCGGAGATCGGGGAAAAAATATTTTTATTATTTTGCAACACATAAAAATGCCAATGGCCATATATTTGGCCATTCGTATGCTTCATCAACTGGATGCATCCTTTATTTGGAGCTGTCATGGCTCCATTTTGCTATTTGCAGAATGGTACTCAGTTGCCAACCGAGTACATTTCTGCAAATAACACTACTCTTACTCAGACAGGTTAGTGTTTCCTGGATCGCAATTTTATCTCGTTTGCATAGCTTTTAGCAGCAAATGAGGTAATTTGCATAGACTAACCCTGCCCGTGCAAGAATCGTTTTAGGAGCTCTCTTGCTCGCCCCTGTCGGCTGTTCCTGGATCGCTCGGCAGACATATTGGCTGCATGGAGTCTTACACTACTCTTAGACTCCGTGCAAGCCTTCATGAATCCAGCCCTATGTCTTTTACCCCCTTCCAAAAAACTAATGAAACAACTTAACTCTCTATTAATAAAATGTTTATGGTTTCCAAAAAAAACAAGGATTAGTCATTAGTTGGGAAGAGGGTGGAATCTCATTTCCACATCTAGAAATATATACTGAATCAATTTTCTTTAACATTATAAGTCATTGGCTAAATAGCAAATATACTTCTAACTGGAAAAATCTACATAAAGCAATATTACTAGACACTTGTGAGGAAACAATAAAAAATGATATGTTTCTGAAGTAGAAAAAGTTTACCTTGTCATAAAAAAACATTTGCTTTAATACAAGTAAAAAATGTCTCTTCATTTGTTAATTACATAGTAAAGAATTTCCAACAGTTAATGTTCAAAGATTATAAGATGAGAAACATTTTATTTATTATGTTTCCCATAGTTTTAACAAATAAATGCTTGGACTCTTATAACATGAAAAAACTAGAAGAAATGAAAGGAAATGGGCTAGTTTTCTGGTATCAGATTCTTGATTACAATTATATACAGGATGCAACCTCTCTCATAGCAAGATATAACATGAATCAAAACAACTGGCTAAACATAAACACATTTAGAGAGCATATAGTTAATGAGTTTAAAATAAATGAAATAGTGAAATACACACCTAGACCCAAAATTCTAACACTTTTTTGTGAAATCAACACACTATGCACAAATGATGGATTATCAGTGTCAAAGTTATATAGGACATTGCAAATGGATTTTCCAGCTCCAGGTGAGTCTGTATGGAACTATGCAGAAAAAATTAATAAATCTAGACTTTCAGAAAAAGAGAAATCAGTAATACTTAAATCAGTTAGTAAAACTACATCATCTTCCTTCTGGAAAATTTACACAAGGAAATTTATTCACAGAAGTTTTTCACACCCCAGAAAACAGCATTAATAGGTAATGAGACAGCATTATGTTGGAGATGTGAAGAAGCAGTACAGGCGGACTGGGTACATATGTTTATAAAATGTAATACTGTAATTCCCTTTTGGTCGGAATTCAAATCCTTTATTAAAGCCTTGTGGTCAGATAAATGTTAAGTCACTGACTCTTTGTTATTATTTAATGCTCCGATTCCAGTGTATGTTCCAAGTACACAAGTGCACCTCCTCTGGTCCCTCCTTGGAATAGCAAGAAAAAACATTACCTCAAACTGGAAAAGTAATAAAAGTACACCTTTTGTGGAATTTCCTTAAGAATTTCAAGAATGACACATAAAAACTAGCTTAGTTAAAACTTAAAAAAATGTTAGATAAAATGTGAATATACTGACAAAGTTACTTCTATTATGGACATTGTATATAGTTAGATTTGTTTATATTGTTTAACATTTTTGTTGCATTTGTATTTATGAAAAATCAATAGAAATTATGTGAAAAAAATCCCATCAGTCTACAGAAAAAATGCTATTTTTTTCCAATGGAGAAGGTAGAAAAAAGAGGCAAGGAGCAGGTGAAAAGGAAGACATTAAAATTGAATGTGGAAGGACTGAAGAACATTACTGTAAAAAAAAAAAGAAGAGAAAGACAGATGTTGACTACATGGCTGAAGCTGTGGATTTACAATGCCACTGGATGAGAATTTAATACACAATGAAAACAGTGGGATTAAGGCTAATATACTGCCAATCATTAGCGGACCGGAGTTCCGCTGTGGCGACCCCTAACCAGGAAAAACCGAAAGACACAAGACACGTGATGAAGATCTATCCTTCAGACCAATTGATAGAGCAGATATTACTGTATTAGAAGTTGAAGATTCTTCAGAGCTGGCCAGCAAAGATATTCTTGTAATTGGAGATTCAGTTATTAGTGGAATCGATACCTATATTTTCAGAGATGATTATGAACATTGAATAGCGTTATGCTTGCCAGGAGAAAAAACAGAAGGAGTGAGACAAGCCTTGGCATGCCCTAATGTAAGGAAGTATGGATCTGGTTTTATTCATGTTGGTACAAATTATGTCAACTGCAAGGATTTTCTGACTGCTAGTAGGGAACTGACAGCCCTCTTAGATAGTATAGCTTGTACTGGTGTTATGACATACTTTTCACAAATCACTATAGAAAGGATATTCAGGTCACTGTGAATGAAAAGACTTTTTGGGGTAAATACCTACATGGAAAAAAAGTCCTGTTTTAAAAAACGGAAATGTGCAGAACATCCAAGCCCAGTTTTGGGCACATGTGTTCAGAAAAGATGGTGTGCATTTGTCAAGATCAGAGAAGAGAATCTTTGCAGCAGATATTTTGCAGTATTTGACAAACACTAGTCAGGATTTTTGCTAGGTCAAAATTTTACCAGTTCACCGATAGCAAAATTTTGTGCATCTCTGATGGTTGTTTATGCTAGGAGAATTAAGAATATTTCATGTTGTTATTGTTTGTGAAACATGGTTAATGAACAATGACTGGAAACCAGTTCTGTCAGAGTATAATTTTTTTTTGCTGTAACAGGCATTCTAATAAAAAATCGGGTGGAGATGTTATGATAGGGATTAAAGATAGTTAAGATACTTGTGATTATAAAATGTTCAGTGATAATACTAATACTGTAGACCATGTAACTGTGACAATAAAGACAACGCTGGAATATATAACAATTGTTGGAGTGTATAGACTACCAAAGTCAAGTGTAGATGACCTAGTGGAATTTAGACATTTCTTGCATGAAACACAGGAGGGAAGAATAATATTAGCTGGGTACTTAAATTTACCAGAAACAGACTGGAATAATATTGATTCAACAATGTTAATAAGGAAATTATTCATAGCGTATATTCAGGAACAACAATTGCTTCAGATTGTAAAAAAACTACCAGGGAATGGAACATACTAGACATTGTTTGTGTTCCCAAAGTAATTACTGTAACTTCAAGTCAAGTTTTACCAACATTGATGTGCAGTAATCATGGAGTTATAAAGGTTAATTAGTTGCTAGATAATTCTGCCAAACTGAAATCTAAGCCAATGCACAGAAGGTTAATTACAGATTATATGGAAGTAAAACAGTCACCATGTAAAACTAACCATAGTGAGTTCAGTGAAAACACTGCAGATGGAATGTGAAAAGTTTTGATAGAGAAATTGAGCGCAAAAAATAAAAAAAAAGTTTAACATTAGGATCTAGGTATACAACATCAGGGAGTATATTTCCATAAGAATAAGATAGCTGATTAAGTTGAGATACAAAAAATATAAGAAATGGAAGAGATGTCAAACTACAACTTTGAAAACTAAAATTAACAAGCTGGACAAACAAATTAAGCATAGTGTAAGACAAGATCAAGAAAAAATTGAAGAAAATTTATATAAAGATATTGAGCATAATAGGAAACCTTTTTGTAGATACATACAATGTGGAAGGAGTAAAGACACACTGATAAACTGTGCAGATTCTAATATTTATTCTCAGACCCAACAGATTATAGATATTTTTACAAAATCTTATGCAAAACAGTTTGGCTTCACAAAAGCAGTGAGAAGTTGTTCAAGTGACATCCAGGTAACTCCAGATACTGGAATAAAATTAAATTATATTGAAAAAGAACTGCATAAACTGGATCCAAACAAAGCACAGGGAGGAGATGGAATTAGTAACAATGATCTGGGAACACTTCAGCAAGATCTTACAGTATCATTATATCTATTATTCAGTAGGTCATATAAATATGAGCAGATTCCTCAATATTGGAGACGTGCTTATTAAGCCACCCCCAGATTCATGAAGCTTGCGCCAGGTGCAGGTGTAGCATCGGCGATCTGACACCAAATATGACTGCCGAGCGATTCAGGTATGAGCTGTTTTCATGTGCACTACCTGCGTATGCCATGCCCGCACAGCTCCCGGCACATGTATGCTAATCACCCCATGCGCAGTAGCGTAGCATGCAAATGAAAGTATATAGCAATTCAGGAAGTGGTTCAGGCATAGTGTATGCATGCAGAAATGTAAACCGAAAAAACGGTTTATATTTTTCAAACATAAAAGCAGAGCCATGACAGGGAACCAAACTCACGTATTATACTGTTAATATATGCCAATGGCTAAATATATAGCCATTGGCATAAAACAACATGCACAAAATATGAAAAAGAACATTTAATATTATGCCCACACTAACGCGAAGTTAAAGCTCAGGGCATCAATGCGCAAAGGGGATGGCAAGGAATATACAAAAATATTGAATAAAACTGCAATGAAACACATATCACGATTTCCCCATAATAGTCAATGGCAGGCATGCTACACCATACTCATGGCACAAGGGTTGCTAAGGGGCAGTGACAGTGTTATGAGCAGTATCTATGAATAAGTAGGCAATGCCATGCAAATGTGAGGAGTAATACTGAATCGCAGATTTCCCGCTGGTGTAAGGGTGTACAAAACAGGGTAGTGTTATAACACAGAGGTGAGCCCTTGAGATAAAAATGACATCAAGAGAGGGGTGTGTCACCATTGCTGTAAGCACATTGGAGCATTGCTAACCTGGTTTGCCTTTGCTAAGCAAAGATGCAGGATAGAGGTGTGTTGAAGTAGCCATAGCTTGGCTTAGCTGGAAGCACACAAGGTAACTGAATGTGCATGTGAACGTGGATAAAAACGCGCTGTATACCTGGTAAACAGCTGTGCGTGATGCACACCAGAACGAAAACAGGAAGGATATGGGAAAAATATAAGGAAATGCTGCATGAGTACAAATGAATAATTAACAGTTAGGACCTCACAGTGGGCCATTGACAACAGCTAACAAGGCTGCTAGCAGCTACCTGCAGAACAGGAAAGGGGAGGTGCAATACTTCAAAGAAAACAGAACTGTCCCAGCAGAACAAAGCAAAATTGCAGTAGAACAGCTAAAAAACACATTTCGCAACACATTCCTGGGTAGGGAAAGTACAAAACAAGAAAGCCGGCAGCTGGATGCATGCCTGTCAATGGGAGGGGATTCGGGTTGAAAAGTGAAATAAAGGTCAACAGATTAATCATGGCAGGCAAGCATAATTTAACACCAAAGGCCCCACAATTGCAGTACTTCCTGTAAAACCCATAATGAAGATACCCTGCAGCTGGATTTGCACATACACATCCAATGACACCAGCAGCATCCAAAGCACAATACTATAAAGTGTGAAAGCACCTCACACACACTTGTGTATTCCCAAACACTCTGCACCATCGGTGTAAACAGACGGGGAACTTTTAAAATGTACATGGTAGGGGCTGCCATAGCTTTGATCCATCAGCATGTGTTGGAGACTGAAGGTGGTGTGGAAGATGATGCTGACAACCACCTCAGGTACCGGAGGAGGAGAAGAGTGTTCAGACCAAGGGTAATCTACCAGAGGCTAAATGATCTGGAGATAGTAGAGCATTATAGGGTGGACAGGGACACCATACAGCAACTTGTTCAGCTGTGCCAGCCATGCCTCAGAGCGAGAAATTACAGAGGAGAACCCATCCCAGTGGACACGAAGGTATGTGTAAGCTTGAGAATACTAGCCACAGGTACCTTCCAAAGGCCAACTGGGGATATCCTGGGGGTCTCACAGACATCAGCATCCAGGGTACTCTACCAGTTCCTGGATGCCATGTTACCACATGCCAATGAGCACATATACCTCCCCTGAACACAGGAGGAGTTGGCCAGCAATATGCGTCTCTTCCACCATGTGGCAGAATACCCGGAGGTACTGGGTGCAATAGACTGCATGCACATACACATCAAGTCACCACCCAGTGAGCAGGGTAGGCAATACATAAACCGCAAGGGATACCCCTCCATCAACTGCCAGGTTGTGTGCAATGTCCAGGGCATTATCATGGATGTGTGTGCTGGCATCCCTGGAAGCTATCTTGACTCCCACATCTGGCATGCCTCACAGCTGTATCAGGTATTTGCCAGGGGGGACATCCCATATGGCCACCTGGTGGGGGATGCTGGCTATGTACTGGAACCATGGATGATGACTCCCATCAGAAATTCACACACACCCATGCGAGAACGCCATAATGAGGCACACGGACAAACTAGAATCATCATAGAGCATGTGTTTGGGATGCTGAAATCACAGTTTTGTTGCTTGGACATATCTGGTGGAGCCTTGCAGTACTCTCCAGGCACGTGTGCCCACATCTTCACAGTATGTGCCATGCTACACAATATGATCCTGTGGAAACAGCTGCAGCAGGGACAGAATGGTGAAGGCCCTCACAACCCACCACTATTGCCAAGGGCCCCACAGGCACAGAGGTACTCAGACCATGAACACCCCGAGCCAACCCCAGTAGGCAGACGGAGGCATGCCCAGTATGCCCATGCCTTTGCAAAGAGGGAACGTATAGCACACATACTGACAGTGTAGGCACCTATGGACTGACGCCCTTCTCCACCTGCACACACAGAAAACATGGATGTCACACACACAAGACCACCTGTAAAGTGTCATGTATAGGTTGTCTACTGTGTGCATCCTACAGAGGCAGCCCTCAACTATTGTACACACAACCGCTATTGGCACAAGCTAAGTCAACACCTGAACAGTAAATTAAGCTATCAGCATGTGCTGATACTGTATGTATAGGTTCATAGGTACATAGGTAGGTATGTGGCTAACTGCCCGAGGCTATTCATATGCCTAGCTGAAATGTGTCAGCTGTCACCACCCCATTGGTTAACTAACTATCCCTCTGTGGAGCAAAGCCAATTGCGGGATCCCTGGGGTGTACCCACTATTCCCCATCCAGTCTGCAAGGTGTCCCTGGAGTGTTAGTGAGGGGCTCTGTATAATGTAATCAGGGATGTAGTTACAAAGCATGGGGAGTACCTGTGACAGGAATATGTCACTCCAGGATCTTCCTGTTATGGTTGTGGCAAGGTTTAGCTCAATACAATGTGTGGCTCACTGTGACATGGAGTCCCATAGGTGGTGCATATCCATTAAGCCTGACTTGGACATGTCTTTGTTGGGCAGCAAAGATCATCTCTGAGTAAACAGGATACCACTGAGTAATGCAAGAGTTCATGAAGTCTGGCAGCATAGGACACATGTCTGAGGCCAGTAATGCTCTTGGTGTGGTATGTTCGTGGACCCTCCAGCTGTCGGATGTGTCTTCTGAGGTACATCCCAAATGGGTTATCATACTCGATTATGGGATTAATGAGTGATGAGAAAAGGGGCACAATAACCTCAGTATGTCTAAATGTGAACCCTTAAGTAATCAGATGGCCTACATAGACAGATGGCCTAAGTACTTTGGAGATGTGATTGTCAAAGGAGAGATCACTATCTAATGTAGTCCCCACATACCCATTACCTTGTCTGTATTAAAGTGGCTGCCACTCATGTGTTAATATGTGGGTGTTTAGTTTTCCCGATATGGAATGACCATGCAGTTCATGGCCTTTAGCTGGAGGCCATGACTGTGACATCCTGTGTTGGTCTATTTGAGACCCCTTGAAGGATGTCTGTGACAGCTGGACTGTCAATTATTGCCCCCAATTTGCAATAATCGCCGAACACGGTCTGCTGTAGTCCACCTGTGTTTGCCTGTACCTCGGAGAAGTATATGGCAAACAGTAGGGGTCCCAGGACTGAGTCCTGTGGGACACCAGTTGTGACTGGATAAGAATTGGACCTGGAGGCTGCTAGGCTTACCATGTGGGTTCGGTGTGTAAGCCTGTTGGTAACCCAACCTGTGATGTATGGGTGTATGTACTGGCTGGTGAGTTTATAAGCAATACCTGAGTGGGGAATGGTGTCATATTCCTTAGCGAGGTCCAGGTAGTATGTGTAAACTACCACACCCCACACCTAAAGTCTAGGTGACTATAAGACATCAAACAGGTTCAGCAGGCATGATCTGCACTCATCAAGCAGACCTGGGTTGGGTCGAGTGTCTGGAGGTTCCCGATGTCTCTGTTAATGAGTTCCATGATGATGCGCTCCATAGCCTTGCAGACCAGGCTAGTCAGGCTTATAGGGCAACAGTTCCCATGGTCTGTTGTGGTGCCACCTTTGTGGAGTGGGATCACTGTTGCTGTACGCCACTCTGTGGATATGTAGCCTGTAGAGAGTCTGTGTTTGAACAATGTGTTTAGGTGAGGGGTTAGTTCATTTGGTGCTCATGTAAGACACAGCCTGGGACACTGTCCGGTCCCATTGAGGCTGTATTTGTGGCTTTGGATAGGGCTGTTTTATCCTGCGTGTTGGTGATTGCCGGGGCCATACATTCTTCTGGTATGGTTAAGGGCCGTTTAGGGGTTGAGAGGGGTGTGAAGTTTGCACTGAACATGTCTGCCAAAATGCTGGCAAAATCAGTCAGTTCAGTGTATATTGTGCCAGTCTACACCAGCTCTGAGCAGATCTGAGAGTTCCCACTTAGGTTCTTGACATAGCTAAAGAATGCTTTGTGGTTGTCTGTAGGGTCCTTGAGAAATTGTCTTTTGAAGCTAGCCTTGGATGATATCATGAGGGATTGTAGTTTCTTGCTGATACTGATCAGGGATGTCTGTCCTTCTAGGGATTTTGCTCTTATCTGTACTAGTTACCTCCTACTATTGTAGAGCCTGTGTATGGCAGGGGTCCACCAGACCAGTTTCCTGTTCTTGGAGGAGTGAGTCTAGGTTAGAATTGGTATAGCATGATCCATGCATTCCTGCAGATGATCATAGAGTGCCTTTGTATAGGTTTCAGCATCTTGGACAGCATTGTACATTGGCATGGGGGCTGTGAACCATTCCACCTCAGGCATAAGCAATGTGAAGTCTGCTTTGGAAAATATTTCCATGGTGGTTTCCTTGTTTGTGGTTGTGGGTGGAATGTGAATATCCAGAGTGATTAGTCTATGGTCTGATCTAACCAGCGAGGGGTTGATGTCAGGTGTGAAACACCGGTTGCCCATCTTGGTGATGCCCAGGTCCAATATGTTGTTCCCTCTGGTGGGGGTGTAGACCAGCTGTTCCATGGCATTAGAGTCGAGGAATAATAGGAAGCGCTGGGCAAGGGAGTTAGTACTCGAGTATTTCCCCAAGTTAATGTTTGGGTAGTTGACATCACACAGTATTAGGGTGTTTGGTAGGACCCGCATATTTCCCAGTGTCCCTGGAAATGTGGAATGTGGATCCTGGTACATGGTGGGTGATCTGTAGCAAGCTACAATTTGGATTGCAGTGTTGCCCATTGTCACTTGCACTTGGAAGATCTCTGATGCATAGTGCTGCACCACTAACCTGGAGGTGTGAGTATCCTTGATGAATATGGATACACCCCCGCCTTTTGTGCTCAGGTCCGGGTTCTGTGGCCGAAAGGTGTGGTATGAGTTATAGCCTGGAGGTGCTGGGGTGCTCTCTGGAGCCTTAAACCGGGTGTCTGTTACTGCACAGCTATTGATGTTCTCCATACTGAGGAGTGCCTTGAGTATGTGCAATGAGAGGTTTAGACTTCTGGCATTGAGTAGCAATGCCCTCAGTTTCTGGTTACATGTGCTATGTACGGTGTTGGGTTTGTCTTATGAGCCTTGCCTAAAAGTCCACTTTGCCTAATAGCCACCTCTCTACTACTGTTTGCAATCAATGACAGCTGTGCATGTGTACATGTTCTGCAAATGTGTACTGACCCCTGTTACAGGGCTGTGCCAAATGGCTATGTGCACACCTACAAAGAGTGGATATTGACAGTAGAGACACACTGGGTGAACATGTAGATTTGTTTAGCTTAACCTCTCATTGCCAGACTAACAGCTGCTTGGAAATATGTTGACAGTACTGGTAATGAAACAGGGTGCATATCATCTTTAACTCCAGTGTGATATCCGCAGTAGGTGTATAAGATGTAGGAAACTGCTGCCCATGTGTAATAGCAGCTTCATAGGTGATGGCGTACACTATCTGATTATATCCTGATCATGTCGATAGTGGCAGCAGAGTCTATTGATATCTGACTCTGTGTGGGGAGTGGGTGTCTGTACCCAACAGAGCTTATGGTTCTACTGGGTATGTTTGTTTATACCCAGACAAGGATGCAGCCCTGTTCACACTTGCATCATCTGTAATAAACTATCAGGATGTGATATGGCCTTCAGAGGGGGAATGCTACTAAAGGTAGCTACCATGTTCCTGTAATAGCTAGTGTTGCTACGTCCATAACTCAGATATTTACATGTGAGCATCACTGTCTAAAACATCTTCATAAGCAGTAAGTATACTAAATACAGTGCGTGGTACTTGTAGTACTGAATGCTCATACAGGCATGTCCACTACTCAGCTACTGGTGTTTACTAAAGTTTACTAAAGTCAGCGTTGTGTATGTGGCCATCCTGGGGGAATGCAATCTCTATGCCATGTACACTGCCAAACCCACCTAACACCACACCCCACAGATTGTCTGGGATGCAGCTACAGGGGTGATCTTGGAGGCAATCCATACTACACCCATGACTGGACTAGACAGTCAAGAGGTGTAGGATAACACATGCATCTCATCACCACAACCAACACATACCCTTACCAGAACACAGTAAGGACACACACACATTCCACCAGATATCACACACATCCACAGAGGCCTCTAAGTATCTTGCCAAGCAAGAGGCCTCCCAAGTTGGAATAGACAGACAACAGAATACAAAGACTGTACGACATAGTTTGCATAATTGTGTCACACCTCAGAACATGTGGCCGGAAACATGGCCAACAGTGCTCATTTGTGAATGCAAACCGTAGCACTATGTTACACACCAAGCTATATGAGGGCAAACATACTGTCAACTGCCTGTCTGCCATGATTAGCCACACACCCATGCACTCTGACCACCTTTAGAACTATACACATGTCACAGGCATATGCTATGTTGTTGTGCAGGACCTGTGACGCAGTAGCCTGGACTGCATGGAAACACATGCAGGAACTGTCAGGTCATGTAGCCCATGCGGGTATGTCCCAAGGCCTGCGTAGCATTCTGCCAGTGGCCAGAATGATGCAGCAAAACAGGGACAAGGATTGTATTCCACATTTACTGGTGTAATGCAAAAACTATCCAGCATCTCTCTGCCTGGGATAACATGGTCAATAGACCATGATGCTTTGCCAGACAGGGTCTGTACCTGTCACCCCTGAGAATCTGGATACTGGCAATGGCCCATGCATCCCCTATAGTGCCCTCATCATGCCAGGTTCAAGTGAAAGTCCACTGGTGCAACAGGGACAGCTAAGAAATAAACTGTTGATCTTGCTACTCAATGATACAAATCAGGTACTCAATATGGACTCACTTACGGCAATCTGAAACATGGAGAACATATTTGAGCAGTGATTGAGATATGGTTCAATACTTTGGAGAGCACCCCTGCATGACCATGTTATAACACATACCTCACCTCTTGGCCAACATCCTTTATTGGAAAACATGGGCCACAGGTGTGTCCAACTTCCTAAAGGATATGCACACCCCCACGCAAGTTGCACTTGCACAACGTAAGATGCATTATGCTGAGCAACTACCTTTATGCCAAAGTGTAATCCAAATTGCACCTTGTGACAGATCATCTACCATGCCTCAGAAATCCCAACTGTCATTGTGCTGTAATGAGGAATACCAGCTGTGACACAGGACACCATAATCATGGCCACTCAGCTATCCCATTATGAACCGGGAAGACTCATCATGTACCAACACATGTGCTCAATGCATGTTGGATGTCATCAACACCAATGACCTGAATCATCATAGTCACATCAACAGGGCTAACAGTATGCCACATATGGTCAGTCTTCAAAGCCAATGTTATGCTCCTTAAGAGTGAAGTGGTGACTGTCATGGCACCCATGCAGATGTACAATGCATGTGTAAATGCTGGGTCCTACACAGATGCACTTTAGGCACTCATATATGTGCAGTGATCATGCCATTGAAACAGAAATAGGATTTAAACAAACACAACCATGAAGACAAACCGGTAGTACCCTGCCTTAAACTGTACCACAGAAGGTAATAACTGCTGCAAGGATCAACACACATGAGTGGAAGTTGATTCATGGTCAGCCTCAGTAAGATGCAGATACACCATATAATGCCACACAATGCTACTGTGAAACTACTCATACACATATTATGAGGCCAAACACAGAGGATTCCATAGCTGTGTCATGAAACATAATAGCAACAACAACACCTGCTGTGCTTCACAGCACTATGTCATGAGAGGTACTGCACCTACGGAAATAACACCTGTTCAGCCAGATAGGGTCTTGGATAACATAAACACACTGCCCCCCCAACAGGTACACATTCATATATTCATGTACACTACAGAGCCTCTGTAATAACAACTATGCAGGTACAAGCTGCACTCTCTAATGCCATACATACAGGCTGCATGGGACCTGTTCACATTCCAGGTTTTATCGTACACAAATGTCAAAACAATCTGCTCCCCACATAAACATCTCGTACAATCATAGCTTCATGTCAGGCTGTGTACACACTCAATGGTGCACAGCAACAGTCACTGTTAATGCTGTCAATATCTGAGGGACCCTGGTATGTGTACATCTGACCTGGTTACAAACAGTGGTATCATTGTATTGCATAACACATAATGTAACTATGTCAATACATGGGTACTCTGCACAGTTGTTATAGGGCTAGGTACAGTCCACCAGTCAAAGGTTACTTGGTGTTGTTCCATTACATGTCATACCACATGTATGGATGTGTGTTGGTGGTCTGAGGACATGGTGGTGTCTGAAGATTACATCCTAGGATGCAGATTTTGACACTGTGATCTGCACCTGGCTCATCTGTGATGATATATGTTAGAGTGGTGGTGCTGCGGTAGCGATGTCGCCTAACAGTAAGACGTTGTCCTGTTAGATTCTCAGTTAGAGCATCTTCTGTGTGGAGACATGCGTGAATGGGCGTACCTTCGTTGAAGGTTGTGTGACAAGGCCAGCAACTCGGCACATAAAAATCTACTGCCAATCATTAGCGGACTGGAGTACCGCTGTGGCGACCCCTAACTGGGAAAAGTCAAAAGACACAACAACTGGTCTGTTCATATGAGTAGCAATTATGAATGTGGGGACACCACCACCTGGAGTGGTCCGTACCAGTGTTATGGCCCACATGTCCTGTTCTGAGTTATATGGTGGTAGTGCTATTGTGCACAATAGATGTCAGCATTCCCCATTGTAGGTTCAACAGTGAGCAGCTGTGATTACGACAGCAACACATCTAGCACTGGTTAGCATAAGCATACAATGCAATTGTCTTCTAGGTGTCAGGGTGTTATCCTGTGTTTAGGTCATTTTCCTTGGAATGCCACTATATGGGCAAATGCGATCGAGGTATTATCAACACTCCCTTGAATCATGGATGCATGTGATCTGTGACAAAGGCTTGTTTTCTGTCAGTCATGTCATCCCAGACTGACAGACACTGGACAACCTCGTAATTACAGCAGGACATTGGCTCATTGTGTTGGTTAAGCTGTTGCCATTCCTAGCATGAAATCATTGTGAATGGTAGTATTGTGCTTGTTATAGACTGATACATCTAAAGTGTAGGACAGCAGCAGGTGTTGTGTAGATGACCAGTGTCAGATACATGTAGTGCAGCGTTCACTGGTGTGTGTGTGTCCGTCTGCCGGTGGACAGAACAATGCTTTTTAGAGTACTCACACTCCGTACGATTCCTATACTCAACTTTGACAAGGCTGATGATGTCACCCACCTAGGAATACACCTCTGGGATTGATGTGACCCAGTAATCTCGATAGTGCGTTCTGTAACTGCGTATTGCTGTACTGTGATAAAGTAGTTAGGTCAGTATTCTAATCCCAGACATGCCGAGTGTGTGTGTCTATCGGCTGATGGACAGAACAATGCTTTTTAGAGTACTCACACTCCGTATGATTCCTATACTCAACATTTGCAAGGCTGATGATGTCACCCACCTAGGAATACTCCTCTGGGATTGATGTGACCCAGTAATCTCGATAGCACATTCTGTAACTACGTAATGCTGTAGTGTGATAAAGTAGTTAGGTCGGTGTTCTAATCCCAGACATGCTGTATGTGTCCGTCTGCCGGTGGACAGAAAAATGCTTTTTAGAGTACTCACACTCTGTACGATTCCTATACTCAACTTTGGCAAGGCTGATGATGTCACCAACCTAGGAATACACCTCTGGGATTGATGTGCCCCAGTAATCTCGATAGCGCGTTCTGTAACTGTGTAATGCTGTAGTGTGATAAAGTAGTCAGGTAGGTGTTCTATTCCAAGGCATAGCAGGTGTGTGTGTTTGTTAGTCATATCCAATGTGTTGGTGGTTGTGAGTGGCTAGCCACTGGATGTGTTGAGGAGCGCGTTTTGTTGTTTCCCTATATAGTGGCCATAAATGTCACAATCAGCCAAGAGACTGGGTTGGCATGACATACCCATACATTTGGCAATAGGCCTGGTGAGTAGTGTCAGCAACCTTAATATTACCCTGAATACAGTCTGAACCCATGTGTCACACAGAAGCACACTTGCCTTGGGATTAACACCAGTACATAATATAGGATTCGCTGGTGGTTTCCTTTTCATTCTTGTCGAATGCTTTGTTGTCACGAGGTTTGTTCTTGAGATATATATACTACATCTGTGTATGTGTGTGTGTGTGTGTGTGTGTGTGTGTGTGTGTGTGTGTGTGTGTGTGTGTGTGTGTGTGTGTGTGTATATATATATATATATATATATATATACATTAACATAAATACATCTACGTGGTGGAATACATGTCCTATATGAATGCCTGTGCTGGATGATATGTACGTGATAACATCCAATGTATGTATATCTGCCATGGTTTAGTGTAAAGCACATCGTCTGTGGTGTGTAGGGTCCTGGTTTGAGCCTTGCGGAGGCTGGTTGTTTTGTTGCTGGGCAGAACTAGGGTCATTGAATAGGGTGTCAGTAAGGCGCTTTTAAGCAGTTGTGCGCGGGTTTGTGTGACGGTAAGCAGTGGTTAGTTTTGGGGAGGCTCAGTATGGGTCATGTAACTATGCATTAGCAGGCAATCCCATGCAAATGAGGTAAAGAATAGTGAATTCTGGTTATCCCCAGGGTGTGAGGCAGGTCCCAAGAGTGTATGTGTATAGATAGCCGGATGCAGGACTCGGATATGGGTGACATCATGGGGGGGTGTGTCAGGCATACTGTACGTGGATTGGAGCCCTGTGGCTCAGGATTGCTCCTAGCTTAGCACAGCTAAGCTAGGGGTGTGTCTATACCTGCTTAGTGCAATTTGGAGTGACAACAGCAGTAGGAGAGTAATCAAGGTGAACTAGCTGAGCTGACAGGTAATATCTATCAGAATCAGCCAATTACAGGGGCAGCAGACCAGCCCAGCCCCGAACACTACTATAACCTAAGCAAACACCTTACCCTCTGGTTTTTCCACACTCTACACCACCGATGTATACACGAGGGGAAATTTTAACAAACAAACCTACGAAATGAAAACGGCTGCAGCAGGCAACATAGACCAGCATGTGCAAGAGGCTGAGGGTGGTGAAGATGTGAATGCTGCCGAACAACCCTCAGTGAGGAGACAGAAAAGAGTGTACAGACTCAGGGTAACCTACCAGGGCTACATGAGCTGGAGATAGTGGAGCACTATAGGGTGGACAGAGACCTCCTACAGCAGATTGTTGAGCTGTGCCGGCCACACCTGACACATTAAACAGGCCGAGGGGAACCCATCCCAGTGGATACTAAGGTATGTGTAGGCCTAGGTATACCAGCCACAGGTACCTCCCAAAGCACAACTGGAGATATTATGGGGATCTCACAGGCATCAGCATCCAGAGTATTCCACCAGTTCCTGGATGCCATGTCAGCATATGCCAGTGAGCACTTATATTTCCTCAACACATGTGAGGTGTTGACCAGCAATATGAGTCTCTTCCACCAAATAGCAGACTACCCTGGGGTAGTGGGTGCTATAGCCTGCACACACTTCTGCATCAAAGCACCACCCAGTAAGCAGGGTAGGGCCGACATCGACCACAGGGACATCCCCTCCATCAACTCCCAGGTCATATGTGATGCTCAGGGCATTAAAATGAATGTGTGTGCTGGCTGCCCTGTAAGCTATGACGATTCAGAAATATGGCATCTGACACAGCTGTACCACAGCTTTGCCAATATGGACATCCCCTACGGTCACCTAGTGGGGGATGCTGGGTACCCACTGGAGCCGTGGCTGAAGACACCCATCAGAAATGCACACACACCGAATAACAATGCCATAACGAGGCACACACACAGGCCAGACATATAATAGAGCATGTGTTTGGGATGCTCAGGTCACAGTTCAGGTGTCTGGACACATCCAGTGGAGCCTTGCAGTATTCACCAGCTACATGCACCCAAATTGGTATGGTATGTGCTATGCTACACAATATGATCCTGTGGAAACAGCTGCAGCAGCAACAGCATGGGGCAGGGCCACACACCCCCACCAATGCCAAGGCCTGTACGGGCACAGAGTGACTCAGAGGAGGAACAATCCAAACACCAATGGCCAGCAATCGAAATACCATAACACTGAAATCTGAAGTGAACAATCAAATTTTTATTCTGTATTCATGTTCAAAATTTTTATTCTGTATTTATGTTCAAACCGGTTTCGGCTACCCAGCCTTCATCAGTGAATAAAGTTCTTCCCCCAATAGGTATAGTGACTATTTATACACAACCCCAACCAATGGAAAACATGGTATAGCCCAACACAATAGCTGAAGCACATTGTCATGTTTTAAAGCATCACAATTGACATGACAGTATTGGTAATAATGTGTATAAAAATACTTATATATAACAAAAAAGTAATGAAATAGTAAAAAAATAAAAAACAAATATAACATTTTATATAAACATTTTTCTAATCAAAAAATACATCATAACTGCAAAATATAACTCTACATAAAGGAGCAAATCCCATAAACACCATACAAAGCATTGAATATCAGAAAACATAGAGTGTAAATACTAATGTATATAAGGAAACATATATATAGCAGAAAGGTAATAGAAAATATGTATATGATATACCATATATGAACATGTTGTCAAAAAGGACATATGTCATATTAAGTTCTCAAATTTTTACAAACAATGTAAAATTCCTACATACAAAATGAAATAATCTGGGGTATTCCATAATTAATCAGAAAACATGTTCAACTAGTTATAAATGTGTACATAAGCTTATACTGAATATGAACATATTCAAACCTCAGAAAAGTATGTTCCCAAAGCTACAAATAACCAGTAGATCAACCAAATAGTCATAGCATTTCCAAAACCTTTACAAATGATCATTAAGACCTGGAGGGAATAACGCCCCAAGATTAATGATCCAATATTTTTCTTTATGATTTAAAATGGTATGCCAACCTTGCTGGTTGCTTCTATCCCCTGTGATTTTATCTATGATCATGAACATAAACTTAGCATTAGTGTGTTTGATGGTATGTCTATATAAGGCATTAGTTTATTTTTTTGTTTCGGATGTCACTTTTGTGTTCCGTCATTCTAATTCTGAGTGAGCGAGAAGTTTGGCCAACATAAAAAGCTGAGCATTGGCAGGTAGCTAAATAAACAATTCAACTACTACTACAGTTACCAAACACCGGTAAATCATATAATCTACTGGTGTTGGCACTAGTGAATTGTTTAAGTGTACTAACATATTGGCATGACCCACAATGTCCACATGGGAAAGTACCCAAAAGTTTGTCTCCAGTCATAGTCATTTGTTGATATAGGGCACCCCCACCCTCCTTATGCTTATAGTGAGAAAAAAGAGCACCCAATGTTTTTCCACGTCTATATGAAAACATACATTTGGTACCTAAATATTTCCTTAATTACTCATTTGCCAAGAGTATATTCCAATGGGTGTCCAATATATTCCTAATGACATTGTGATTGCATCCATATGTAGTTACAAACCTGAAAGAAGATTCATCCAGTGTAGTTGCTTGTTTCCTGAGCCTGACCCAGTAGGAGGAAGGAGGCGTGCCCAGTATGACCTGGCCTTGGCAAAGAGGCAACGCATAGCATATGCACTGACACAGTAGGGACCCAGGGAATATCTCCCTCTATGACTCACACAGACAGTAAAAGGGATGCCAAACATCACACTACCTGTGCTCAGCCATGTATAGGGAGTGTAATATGTGCATCCAACATAGGCAGCTCACCAGCACCATCCTCAAATCTGGCACACCCTCAAGGTAAGTCAATCAACCTACCAGTTTCCAAATGTAGTAGAATGTGTTGGTACCTGTAGCATTGGTATGGATGTAAGCATGCAAGGGAAATGGATGGCCGAATGTTAAGGCAGCAGACAGCAGACACCCATAGTGGCACCATGAGATCTGTAACACATACTTGAGTCACCATAGTAGCCAGTACTACACAGGGTGACAAAACCCACTGCAGGTAATGGGCTGAGCATCATGTATGTCCATAAGACCCATACAAGTCTCAACCAGCTGGACAGGCGTAGACCGACACAAACAAATGCTGTACTATGGCCTCTGAATGTGCTCTCTGGGTAACCCCTCCCACAGACCCACACAGACAGACTACAGCAGGCCAGGCAGTTGGATGTAGGTTGTGAAGGCTAGGAAGTCAGAAACTAATATGTTGGTGATTAAAGCTAAGATCTGTAGTACACTGGTATGCCTCTAGCCAGCACAGTGGGTAAGACTACACACTGAAATGGAGGGCCTGACATACCAGTACAGTACAAGCAAATGCGTACAAGTGTCAGGTGTGCCCCACATCCAACGTATACTTATAAAAACAGTCAGGTGTGCCCCCCCCCCGCTCCTGTGTAGAAATGTAGAAACAGTCAGGTGGCCCCCACTATGCAGAATTGTAGCAACAGTCAAATGCCACATGACCGATGGATACCCTGCAGACACAGCATGCTACCTGTCAGTGTACAACACAAAGGTCAGCACCACAGTACAGACTACCTGGACATGCAACACATGTGATACAGATGGCCATACTGGGCATGCTCACACACTTGAAGGTATGAAGGCAATGTCAGTCGACAACATACTGAATGGTCATGCTGGGCATTCTCACACACTTAAACACATGAAGGCCATGTCTGCAAACACTAGTGGTCCAGACATATCTGGCGGTCGCCGTTCATAGTGCAGACACCTGTCAGTATGCACCATGCCTGCCTTGCACACACAGTGGATAGGAATACAGGCATATATGTAAGGACAACACACTATAATACGTCTAAGGTAGATGGACATAGATGTGTGGAAGAGGGTGACCATGACAAGGAGCCATCCATGCCTGTCCCATCTAGCACACAGCCAAAGGGCCCCAAACACATGAGGTGCAGATATCATTCTCTGCAGATACTAGCCACCTGTATCTGTCAGCATGTCAGACTATGTGATGCACGTGCCGGCTTTGCAACATGACTGTGCAGGGAAGTAGTCATCTAGTAGCTGTGTACACGTACCTGTGACATATGGCCCATGTGCGCCCACATGTGCCATGTCAACCCCTACATGATTAGGTTATGGCCTCCCCATAGCAGTATTATGACAAGACTGCTGAGGTCATCCATTGTGAAATACACCTTTGGGAGAGCTGTAGCTCAGTAATCTCCATGGCGCATCCCATAACTGCATACTGCTGTAATGTTATACTAGTTAGCTAGTAGTTCTATCCCCAGACTTGCCAGTTGTGTGTGTGAATGTGTGCACGTCTGTCTTTCTCAGACTGTGTAGAGCGAAATGGTTTATAGGCTACCCACAGTCCATACAAATCATATACTCACCTTTGGCAATCCTGCTGATGTCACATACCTAGAAATACACCTGTAGGACTACTGTAACCCAGTATTCTCCATAGCGTGTGCCGTAAATGTTTATTGCTGCAGTGTGATACACTAGGTAGGTAGGGGTTCAAATCCAGGACATGGCAGGTGTGTGTGTTTGACTGTCAGAGCCTGTGTGGGGGTGGCTTTGAGCGTCTAACCACTGGACATGTTGGGGATCAGATCTTGTAGTTTTCATATATGGTGTCGATCTTATGACACACTGCCCACCTCATGAGGTGTACAGATGTCAGTCAGCCATGGGACTGTGTTGGCAAGCCATACCCCTGTATCTGGCAAAAGGCCTGGTGAACAAAGTATGCAACCCTACTAGTACCCGGTATATGTCCTGAACCCATGTGTCATACACAAACACACTTGCCTAGGATATCCTGCTATGTTGCTAGTACCATGCACATTGAGACAGATAGTAGGCATGGTGTGATTGCAGTGGGCTGCAGAGGGCATAGCACCCTGTACAGCGGTACAATAGGCACATAATTGCGAACAATGGGCCTTCACTATTTCCCCACTGGTTGCCTGCAACATATGTGGTGCCATCAAATGCGATCCACAGAGGCCATGCAATGCCGTACACATGTGCCCTGTATGGACCGATACCATTGACACCAGGGAATACCTGTATCATGCTATCAATGCAGGTGCAAGGTCGACCTGCTGACTATAAGCAGGTTTTGCCACAACAGGCCAGTATTGGCATATTGGAGGATAACAGTCCGTGTACACAACATGTGCCTGCCATACCAGGTACACCTGTACATGTCACTGTACAGTATTGTGGGACATGCACATCCCAGGCAATGTCCATGTCAAGGACTATCAAACACTGACATGGCATGCATTGCAAAGCTATGGTCATACACAATGGTAACCAGGATGTCAGGGCAGTTCATGCAGGACCCATCTGTATGGGACATTGCAGACACTACACCCCTGTACCACACTGCACACCACTGTTGGGTGGCATGATGCCAAGAATTCCCCCTCACCCAGTCTTGTACAGCCATCTTGCACAGCCAACCACTAAACACCCATGAAGCAATGCATACATGCATGTCAGTACTGGCACCTTGTGTCTGCTTGTGGGTTATGATGCTCCCAACCGCAGTCACTCCCATTATAACCCCCATTGGCATACCAGCAGATGTGAAATACGTTCACATGCCCTAGCCCATAGAACCTCCAGATATCCCCTGTGGTGCATGTAGTACCTGTGCATTACTGCAGTGTGGCAAACTAAGTAGTTAGGGAGTGTATTTGTGGCCCTGGCAAAGAGTGTCAATGTGTGTCCATTAGAGAGTGTGGTTGTGGTGACAATGGCATCCGTTCACGTGGACAGCCATGTGTGCTACACCTAATGTATGTCTACTATATCTCTTTTACACATGTCTCTCACCAATACGCATATATGTTCTTACAGCGCAGCAACATGTCGGCTTTGTGGCACATGTAGTAACTGCATTCACTTGTAATAGTAATGACTAGTCAGCCAGGGGTTTGACCCCTGTACTGATAGGTGTGTGACAGACGATGCTTAGGTTTTAGTCTCCAAGTCCTTTTCTGATGTATGTTGTCTGTCACTCCCACACACTCTCTGGTGGATGTGGAGGTATACACCTGCTCAGCAGCAGCATGTGTATTGTAAGTGATGGACATGATCAGGTGATGGCCTCTGAACCTACTGCAGTCCTCCTCTCGATGATTGCATCTGGAACAGCTGTGATGATGTTCCCATAGCCATCCGCATGATAAACACAGTACAATGTATAGGAACATCATGTTGGTGTTTGGCCATGACAGTCGCTGTGAGTAGTACCTGGATGGTGTTTTTTGGAAACGGCATCACAGATGATATCTGGATTTTCCTCAAACATCATACACAGTGAGAAATAGCCTAAAGACAGGAAGATGATGTGCCAGACATGACTACAGCATGTAAGTGTAGCCGTGCTTCATTGAGACTACTTCCTGTTTAACATGTGTGTGGTAATGGCTATTCTGCATGTTTTATAACAGACATGACAGTGCTCTGTTCGTGAGGGGCCCCCATCTGTAGGGGCATCTGTGGACTGGTCAGTGTGTGGAACCATTTGTTTCCTGTATTACACACTGAACACATATCTGTGCACAGCAGGAGCATAGTGTGTGGATTGCTGCCAGTACGTGGTGATAGGGATGTGTTACTGCCATCGTATCCCTGTCTGGACATATGTCACATGACACAGCGGCATGACAGATACTGTCTGGGGTTCTCAGTGGCAAGCCATAAATGTGCCACTGTTCATAGCTGCAGTCACACATCTTCTACACTTTGTACAGATGTCATGCAGTATATATGCATGTGTTGTGCTCCCTCTGCAAATGTATACCATCTGTTGTGTTGGGTTGATGGTCATATCTATGCATACTGTTGCAAGTAATCCTGAATGCTGTTGTCTATTACTAAGCCATATCTGTGTTTAAACTGCAACACCATAGGCTGTATGTGTTTGGAGGTCCCAGAAGAACCTCCTGTCCCACTTCTGCTGACCATGGCACCGAGCACCAGCACATTTGGGGCCCAGTCTTGGACCTCAACCTCTGTTAGCTCTGCACCACCTTCTGGTAGTACCACCACCGAGGATGGGGACTGTCCCCCTGAAAGCAGGGCCAGACAGGAACATGTCCACTGTCGTGTGATCCAGGATGTGGTGCGTTGGGGGCTTGATAAGGGGTTCCAAGGCCAGATATGCAAGCTCAAGGGCAGACTGTCACATTTACAGGGTGAGGTCGCCCCTCCTGGACAGCCCCCAGCACTGCCTCCTTTGTTTTGGTGCAGTGGTGGCTGTCCATGGCTGGGGACCTCCGTCCCTCTGTTCCCATGGCCTTGTGAATGCCAAACACCTCTCCCCGTCTGAGATGTATCTCCCCACATGTGTCATATACCGACCCTGTATGCTGTCTTGTGTGTGATCCTACCCTACCTATCCTCCACGGGCATACCTACTCACCTTCCCCCACATCCCACTCTCACCCTACCAAAACATAAGGCCAATTGGTTCCCAGGACAACATTTGCCCCATACATAGCTGTCCATTTCACACACGTACCCACTGGACACATGTAACCCTTGTAATATGAATCACAACATACTCCTGTTATCCTCACCCCTGTCCCTCAGGCGCACGATCCTGGTATGCACATCACTCCTAAATGTTCCAGGTACACATGATGTGGACAACCCCATTGTACACACAACACTACCGGTCCCTATCTGGTTACCCCATTTACCTTTATCATAATGATGATGTTGCACACAGCACCTTGCAAGAGTACTGTTCTCACATAATGATTGGACAGGTACTGTTGTGTTAATGTACATTACTTGCACAGAGTGATGTATACAGCCAGTGTACAACTGTTTGCATTATGACTGACACATGTCTGTCTGAGGGAGTCTTGAGATTACATAGGACAACACCACTACATAATACAGGCATCGCTGGTGTTTCCCTTTTCATTCGTTTGTAATGCTTTGTTGTCACATGGAATGCTCCTGATATATCTCTATATATGTATGTACCTATATGCTGGAAATAAACACTCACACATACATCTACATGATGGAATACATTCCTATACTGTTGAATGACTGCGCTGTATGATATGTTTGTGGTAATGTCCGATGTCTGTATATATGCCATGGCATATTG